>NC_138769.1:495793054-496235554 GCF_965119305.1 Pelophylax lessonae | reverse complement strand
CGCACAGTAAAAAAAATCATATGTAAATAGTTGGTTTGGGCTGCTGCACGTCCTTAAGAATTACATGCAAAATAATGGTACCGCTTTCAGCACCTAAAATCTGAAATAATCATACTGCCAGGAAGGTTAAGGTTGTCTATATTTAGCTAATTATATTTATATACATACTTAAAGCAGATTTCCAGGTTTATTTCACTTGAAATAGTTTGTTTGGACCAGGGTGGTCCAAAGAAACTATGGACTTCACTGACAGATGCAGTAACTGGAAGCGCTGTATAAACTGTATATAGCCTCAGCTACAGTGCCTTGCGAAAGTATTCTGCCCCCTTGAACTTTGCGTCCTTTTGCCACATTTCAGGCTTCAAACATAAAGATATAAAACTGTAATTTTTTTGTGAAGAATCAACAAGTGGGACACAATCATGAAGTGGAACAAAATTTATTGGATATTTCAAACTTTGTTAACAAATAAAAAACTGAAAAATTGGGCGTGCAAAATTTAGCCCCTTTACTTTCAGTGCAGCAAACTCTCTCCATAAGTTCAGTGAGGATCTCTGAATGATCCAATGTTGACCTAAATGACTAATGATGATAAATAGAATCCACCTGTGTATAATCAAGTCTCCGTATAAATGCACCTGCACTGTGATAGTCTCAGAGGTCCGTTTAAAGCGCAGAGAGCATCATGAAGAACAAGGAACACACCAGGCAGGTCCGAGATACTGTTGTGGAGAAGTTTAAAGCTGGATTTGGAGACAAAAAGATTTCCCAAGCTTTAAACATCCCAAGGAGCGCTGTGCAAGCGATAATATTGAAATGGAAGGAGTATCAGACCACTGCAAATCTACGAAGACCTGGCCGCCCCTCTAAACTTTCAGCTCATACAAGGAGAAGACTGATCAGAGATGCAGCCAAGAGGCCCATGATCACTCTGGATGAACTGCAGAGATCTACAGCTGAGGTGGGAGACTCCATAGGACAACAATCAGTCGTATACTGCACAAATCTGGCCTTTATGGAAGAGTGGCAAGAAGAAAGCCATTTCTTAAAGATATCCATAAAAAGTGTAGTTTAAAGTTTGCCACAACCCACCTGGGAGACACACCAAACATGTGGAAGAAGGTGCTCTGGTCAGATGAAACCAAAATCAAACTTTTTGGCAACAATGCAAAATGTTATGTTTGGCGTAAAAGAAACACAGCTCATCACCCTGAACACACCATCCCCACTGTCAAACATGGTGGTGGCAGCATCATGGTTTGGGCCTGCTTTTCTTCAGCAGGGACAGGGAAGATGGTTAAAATTGATGGGAAGATGGCAGGGCCGGTGCTACCACTAGGTGAACTAGGCAGCCGCCTAGGGCACACTGCCACCTAGGACGCAGCCATGGCCAGTGCCACATTCTTCTCCTGTCACCTACTCATCCCAGTTGGATGTCACATCTAGAGAGGGGGGCAGTGTGTACAGGAAGGGGGGGTGTAGGGTTAAAGGAAGCAGTGTGTGTAGGAAAGGGGGGGTGTAGGATTAAAGGGGACAGTGTGTATAGAAAGAGGGGTGAAGTGTTAAAGGGAGGCAGTGTGTATAGAAAGGGGTTTAGAGTTAAAGGGGGCAGTATGTAAAGGAAGGGGGGTGTAGGGTTAAAGGGGGGAAGTGTGTATAGGAAGGGAAGTGTAGACTTAAAGGGGGGTGTAGGGTTAAAGGGGGCAGTGTGTATAGGAAGGGGGTGTAGGGTTAAAAGGGGGCATTGTGTATAGGAAGGGGAGTGTAGACTTAAAGGGGGGCAGTATGTATATAAAGGGGGTGTAGGGTAAAAGAGGGTTTAGCATTAATGGGGGGCAGTGTGTGCAGGACCATTCTGGAAGAAAACCTGATGGAGTCTGCAAAAGACCTGAGATTGGGACGGAGATTTGTATTCCAACAAGACAATAAACCAAAACATTAAGCAAAATCTACAATGAAATGGTTCACAAATAAACATATTCAGGTGTTAGAATGGCCAAGTCAAAGTCCAGACCTGAATCCAATCCAGAATCTGTGGAAAGAACTGAAAACTGCTGTTCACAAACGCTCTCCATCCAACCTCACTGAGCTCGAGCTGTTTTGCAAGGAGGAATGGGCAAAAATTTCTGTCTCTCGATGTGCAAAACTGATAGAGACATACTCCAACCGACTTACAGCTGTAATCGCAGCAAAAGGTGGCGCTACAAAGTATTAACTCAAGGGGGCTGAATAGTTTTGCATGCCCAATTTTTCAGTTTTTTATTTGTTAAAAAAGTTTGAAATATCCAATAAATGTCATTCCACTTCATGATTGTTTCCCACTTGTTGTTGATTCTTCACAAAAAATTACAGTTTTATATCTTTATGTTTGAAGCCTGAAATGTGGCAAAAGGTCGCAAAGTTCAAGGGGGCCGAATACTTTTGCAAGGCACTGTACATACAGTATACAGCACTGTGTTCCAGCAGCAGATTGACATCTTCCTGTCTCACTCCCAGACAAAATTGAGTAAGGCTGAGCACTGCTCAGCCAATCAGAGGGAGCTTTGTATTCATTTATAAAAAAAGTATAAAAAAAAAAGTTTAATGAAGCCTGGAGATCGGCTTTAATAAAACTTTAGGTATAGATTCCAACTAAAACTTTTACAAACAAAGAAAGTGCTTCCTTATTACAGTATATCAAATCAAGTACAGCTTTACTATTGTATAAGCTGAAGGATTCTTTAAAGGCTAAGTTCACCTTTGTTTTTCTCTAAAATCCTGCTCCCCTATGTACCAATATACTATTAATGTACCTCGGTTGCAGAAAAAGACAAGCTGTCTTTGATTTGGAGAACAAGGCCTTACCTAAACCCTTGCTATATTTCTTAGAAAGGTTCAGAGACTCCCTGATATACAGACAGAGACAGAGGAACCAGTAAGACACAGAAAGGAGTTTACCAGCTGACCTCATTAGCACACCTTGACCCATCAACTATGTTTTCACAGCACCCCCAGCCTTTCTCCATGTGTGCATTTGCCTGACTTCCCCAGGGTCCCTTCAGACAGGCTCAGGCCGCATGCTAAACTCCCTGGGGCTGCACACCCCGGTTGTAGTGCAAGAGCGTGCCTTATTGGATACAGAGGGATTAGATAGGCGGTGGATCCCTGGAAGAAGCTGCGTCGGCACGCAGCGTAACACGTAGGATAGCACACCGGAAGTGACGTATCGGCATCCTTTGACCCATATCGGCTATGTTATGCTATTGAAAAGACGGAATCGATGTGAGTGTTACTCTATTTAATTACAATAAAGTACTGGCTATACTTCACTATATTGGCCCATTTATTTCGGAGATCTAAAGGTCCCCCACACATCTCCTGGCATACCGATCCCTAAATAAGGAGGAAACTCGGTTATCAGCAGCTGTACCCAAGCGTCATAGAGGAGTAAGGAACACATCTCTGAGACACATATCATAAGGTGTATTATAAAAGGAATGGAGGTGAGCGCTTAGGACACCTAGTGGTCACTGCACTGAAGAGCACCTGCATGCAAATTTGAGAGGAAGATTTGTTTGATCACAGTTTACTAATTTTTAAGGACACTTTGGCACTTTAATACTTATATTTATACCACCTATTTTTGTATTTTATTGTGGATTCAAGAGCACTATAATTTATTTATATATCACCTATTATTGATAATTTATTGTGTATTTAAGAGCAAAATTATTTAATTATTTATCAATTAATGTTTTTGATGTACACATGAATGGTTTGATGGCATACACCATATGAATTAAGGAAGCACTTAGGCACTTTATATATTAGATGTGCACGATTTATATATTTATTTAGATTTATTTAGTAATTATTTAACACAGAAGCACCTTTGAAGCGCGGTACTCCCCCCCTGCTATATGTATCTGGATTGTGAAGGTTACCAATAATAGTACCTGCAGCATTGAAGGAGTTAAGTAGTTACAACAAAAAGACAGCGCGAGAATTACAAAAACCCCCCTTTTCTTTGTAGATAGGTGGTGTGTTCTCCTATTATATATTTTTGGTAAATCTAAAGGACATTGTACAGAGATTGTACAATAAGATTGTATAGTGTATGGCCACATCTATACACCTAAACATATCTTTCAGTGTCATTAGATGTTAACAGCACGCCAAATAGCAAACATACGTTTTGCCACATGAAAAAACAAGTGATGTAGTAAATGCAGTAAAAAAGCATGCAACTTCTATAAAGATGTACTTAAAGATGGCCATACAATATCCAGAACTATGGACTTGGAGGACACAACTGACCAATCCATTCAGTTTGTTTTAAATCAGGCAGACCCATGTACTATAGCTGATGGGAGATCTAAATGAGATTGTACAATCAGGGTTAATAGGAATTGAGTGGGAGGTGGTATTGTAATGAAAGAGGTGTGTTCCAGAGTGGTGTACACACCCTATCACACCCTCTTTTGTATTGCAACAAGGAAGTAAAGGCTTCTGGGAGATGGGGTTGCCACCACATCCCTTTAAACCAGGACACACAATAATTCCACAGGTTCTGTGGCTGATTATGGTGGTAATCAAACTCAGTTAGTGCCTAAGGCCCCTTTCACATGGGCGCACCACCCGACAGAGTCTGTTCTGCTCAGCAGGGGAATGATCCGCTGATACCTGTTGAGCAGGCGGATGACAGCTCCATCTCTGCTCTGTGTGCAGAGACGGAGCTGTCAGATCCCCGCTGTCCTCTATGGGGAGATTGAATGAGAACGTACCGCCTGTCCGTTTTTATCCGATCCCATCCTATCCCATCCTCCAGATGGATGGAAAATAGGGTTTCCATCTGTCCAGATTTCACAGACAGGATCGGATCGGATAGCAGCGGGTGTCAGTGGAGATGTCTCCGCTGACACCCGGTGCCCCATAGGGATGCATGAAGCATCCAATCAGGTCCGCCTGAAAAACTGACAGGCGGATCGGATCGCCCATGTGAAAGGGGCCTCATGTGCATTATATCAGCCTCAACACCTGTGTAATTCATATGTGTTCTGGTTTAACCAGTTGCCGACTGCGCACAGTATATTTACTGCGGCAGTCAGCCCCGGCCAGGCAGAGTGACGTAGGTCTACGTTGCTCGCCTGTCACCGTGTTTTGAGCCAATATGTAGAACCATTGATCTCTGTTTTTACACTAGTAGCCATGTCCCACTACAGTTAGAATCACGCCCCTAGGACACACTTAACCCCTCCCTGTCCAATACAGTTAACCCCTTCCCTGCCAGTGTCATTTTTGCAGTAACAGTGCATATGTATAGCACTGATTACTGCAGTAATGTCACTGGTACCCCCAAAAGTGTCAAAAATGTCAGTCAAGGGTCCGATCTGTCCGCCGCAATGTCGCAGTACCACAAAAAAAAAATCGCAGATCGCCGCCATTACTCGTTAAAAAAAAAAAACACCAAAAATGACAAAAATCTTTCCCTTTGTTAGTAAACGCGATAACTTTTGCGCAAACCAATCAAAATACGCTTTTTGCTATTTTTTTTACCAAACATATGTAGCATAAAACAAATTGGCTGAAAATGTTAAAAAATTTTGATTTTTACATTTTTTTGGGGGGGAATTTCATATAAAAAAAAGTGAAAAATATTGTTATTTTTGCAAAATTTACGCTCTTTTTTTGTTTATAGCGCATGATCAAAAAATCGCACAGGTGATCAAATACCACCAAAAGAAAGCTCTGTTTGTGGGGAAAAAAAGGACGTGAAATTCGTTTAGGTACAGCGTCGCACGACCGCGCAATTGTCCATTAAAATCATGCAGTAAAAAATTGCAAAAAACCCCCTGGTCAGGAAGGGGGTAAAATCTTCCGGGGCTTAAGTGGTTAAAGGGATGAGGTGGCAACCCTACTGGGAGATGACCTACAGGAAGTGATTGCTGAGGCCAATCTACATTAAGTGATGGAATCTGAAAATATTTTCAAAAACAGAAATAAATTGACAAGATTTTAAACCTTCTGTGCATAAGGTAGGCGAGAGAAAAGCACATTGAGATGTCTGGGACAGAAATGGCATTGGAAAACGCTTCTATTTATTATGAAAAGTGAAATTCAGCCCGATAAGGTGATCTTCTCTTTTAAAGATAGTATCAAAAATGATGACAACTCTACTTTTTTGTGAGATTTGTATTTTTTCCACCAGTATGAAAAGAAAATGTAGTTTTTACTTTTTCTGTGGAACATGCAAACATCAAAACTTTGCTTTAGATTATGTATTTAGCTTGGCGGCACTCATTATTTATCCTAAACTTTCTGCATTTGCTGTTTTATTCTACGCCTACTACTTATACACAGCATATGCACACATGTCTTACAGAAACTTAACGCTGCCCACAGAAGAAACTCATAAATGTGTAAGGTTTGTTGACAGCGATTGTATTCTTTTTGAAACATTCCACATCATCACATCACATGTTTTTACATTTATCAACGTCCTCCTTTTTACTTTTTTTTTTTTTTTTTTTTTTATTCTACGTCTTCCGGGTTCCTTAGGGAGGAATTTACTGCTGTAAGTTTATTAAAAATCAGTAAAATCTGAGCTTCATTAGGATCAGCAGGGGTCATTTATGCCTTTATGGTCTTGGCAACTTTTTAAAAAACACAAAGTACACAAAACACAGCTGTATAAAAAAATTAAAAGATACGTTTATCACAAATATTAAAGTAGTGGGTGGCGTATAAAAGATTGTCCAAGACAATGTCAATTTATAGTTCTATTAACATCAAAGCATTTTTGTGTGTTGTGAGGTGATTTTAGATGCTTCTGTGTTTTAAGCCTTTTTTTTTTTTACTCGTTACCATTAATATCTATGTAAGGCACATTTTGCTGGAAACCACAACAAAACTTCAGCAAGCAGGGCAATGGAAAAATGTACTATGCTGCATGACTTATTTTACATGTCTTTACTTTTATATGATAGTTTTTACATTAATATGTTCAATTCACAAAAATAAAAAGTGTAATGGTGTACAACTTTTTACTGTCTTAATTTCTCACAAATTGGTATTTGTATACAATGGGGATGATTTACTAAAGGCAGATAGGTTGTTTGCTTTGCTCACAATTTTTACTTAGCATACACAGGCTCGGTTCACACTGCTGCGACATATGATCCGACTTGTGAGACCCCAAGTCGGATGACCTGTCATATTCAAAGTTTGCCTATGAGAGCCATCTTACAGTAACTGATGCTCCGACTTTAGAAAAGGTTCCTGCACTACTTTGGTCTAACTTGGATGCAATTTCAGCCCTTATACAGGCTCCTAAATAACATCCAAGTCGGATCAAGTCAGAAGGAAGTTGCAGGTAAAGTCCTACGACTTTGCCGTTGCAGCAGTGTGAACAGAGCCTTCCTTAGAAAATGCAGGATTTTTGCTTTCACATGGTTGGATGATATATGTCAGCATAGATTTGCCTTATACAATAAACAAAAATAACATTCCCTTGCAAAGTGAAAATTCCCTTAAGCTCCTTTCACACGCTGCGCTCCGTTCTCTGCAGAAAATAGGGTTTCCATCTGTCCGGATTTCACGGACAGAATCGGATGCGGATAGCAGCGGGTGTCAGCATGTCTCCGCTGACATCCGCTGCCCTATAGGGATGCATGGAGGATCCAATCAGATCCGCCCAAAAAACTAACAGGCGGATCTGATCGGATCGTTCATGTGAAAGGGGCCAAACAAAGTAAACAGACTATTTTTCTTAATCAATCATAATGAGTCATCGCCACCTGAAATAGCTCTTTTCCTGTTCTCCTCAGTCTTAGAAACTTAGAAACATCTTAGAAACTTATTTTAAGTGAAAAAAAATCAAACAATAAATTAGCACGTTACACATGGGAATGATCTCATGAACCCCATGTGTTATTCTTTGTATTCTTATGAATTAAGAGTTATGTCTGGTATGGTTTGCCTTCCATAATACAAGAAACCTCACTCTTCGGGGTTCTAAAGCAAATGGACAATTAAGTTTGGCGTTTCAGAGAATAACACACCATCGTGGAGTTTCAAGAGTTTCAAGATTTCCCTCTCTATCTCTGTCTCTCCCTCTCACTCTACAAACAGTGTGATCATTGAACAAATCACTAAATGCACATAATGTAAGTTTAATGTATAAATGTTAATGTACCATTCTGTAAAAGTACTGTTCTATATTTCTAGACAGTAAATGTATATATACGTACCATTTCGCTGATCTTCCAGCAATACACCAGTATGACATATTGAGTTGTATATGAATTATTACTCCTTCATGATGATCAGTACAAATTGATGTTGTTATATTAGCTTGATTGCTAAATAATTTACATTGAAAAATGTAAGGTGTCATGAAAGCAGAAAACATATAGGTATAGGTAATTGTGGCCACTCCATTTTAATTATGGAGATGACTTGATACTTACTAGACTTCCTGTATGCTGCCCAAACAAAATCAAATCAAATTCTTAAAAAGGAGCTGTTTTTCTGGCCAAAGGATTTGTATTTAAGTCCATCCATTTCTGAGATTTTCACACCTTTACCATATCACACAGCCTTGTCTGGCAGGGCAGCTGTTGCAATTCAGTAACCATTACAGGTTTCCTTTTCTCCACCCCCAGCCTGTGGCTGTACAGTGACAGCAGGGGACTGATGAGCCCAACTTGATTTTAGTTTACGCCCCCCTCCATTCAGCATACTCTTTGCAATGCAGCATAACTGATTGGTTCAGTGTGCCGCTACTCCCATCCCTGGCTTAGCTTGGCTGTAAAAGGACTGCAAGGAGGTTAATACTAAGTCAAAATCAGGTAATTACATTGCTTCCTTTTACAAAAAAAATCATGCAATGATGTAGTAATGATAACGGAGTTGCATTAAAGGCTAAGTTCACCTTTGGAACATGTTACATGCTCCACACATATTTAAGGTGGAACATTTAGCATGTTCCAGCTCCTGCCTCCTTTCCCCTGAGACAGAAAAGAGGGCTTCCTTTCCCTGCACCCGCTGTCACAGTTTAAAAATAAAGTGACTCCGCTTACACAGCCGTGTCATTCATTCACAGATTCCTGTGAATGAATAAACTAGATGTATTGTCTGCCACAGAAGCAGACGGACTTGTGGTTTCACTGAGCTACAGGGACACTGATGAGCACTCTCGTAATCCACTGACATGTCCTCCACGTTTCAAACAGAAAGCTCATACAGAGGTATGGGCTGAAAGTCAGATAACATGTCTACAGAAAACCATATTGCACCTGTGATCTACTGATCGTGGTTCCAATGCATTCTAGCCTTCTGCAGAATACATAACAAATGCACTTTTCTTCTACAAACTTATCTTTTAATTTGTCTATTTTATATCTTACTGCGATTTAAATTTATTCATTATTTAATAATATATTTATACATAAATATAATATATATATATATATATATATATATATATATATATAATTATTTAACATCATTAAAATATTTTTTATTTAACTCAGGGGTATTAAAATATTCCAAATGACACTGGATTATACTGGTGTAAATTAGTTAAATTAGTTCACTTTAACTTTAGCAAATGTTTATCTGTTTTGGATTCTTTTTAGACAAGAATGTCAAATTGACAGGATATGTTATAGATTGTGCATTACAAAAAGTCTGAAAATAAAACCTTTGCTGTTTCAAGGACTTGAAATTTCAATCTGTTGGATCAATAAGTGGCATGTCAGCTCAACATTTTCCTGTTTTTAAAGTACATGTATATCTTAACAAAAGGCATTTAGTTGGTGATTTACTGTAAACAATTGCCTTTTTCACCTCTTTTCATCCTTTATTGTATCTTAGGGCTACTGATCTCTTGCAGTCACTTCCTGACCACATGTATGTACTCCAACAATGGTTGCACAATGGACACTATATGTGATCTCTGCATAAAAAATAAGTTCTAATATATGATATTTTATGATTTTGTGTTCACTTTATTATGTGGAATTGTATTACTGTTTTGTGTATTCACTTATTATATACTGAGTCTAAATACAATTTACACATTTAAACAAAAAATTACAAGTACTCTTTTGAGCCTTTAAAGTCCAACCCCATAAGGGAACCATATTTTTGGTAAAGATAACAATGGCTGCAAGGCATTTCTCAGGGTAGGCTTCCTGATGGAGACAACAGTGGTCCATGCTTGCTTAATATGGGCTGAAATGGCCACTTGTAGACTCCGCTGAAAGTGCATGTGACAGGGTGGTAATGCAAGAGAACAGATGGGAGATAGAGAGGGAGTACTGCCACTATAACAGGAAGTCTCTGTATACAGACCTTTATGGTAGGGTCACTAGGTATTAATAATGGAAGCTGCAGATTTAAAAAGAATGACGTTTTGAAAATAATATTTTTAAAATGTTTCACACAAAGGCTAGTTAACTGAATAAAACATTATTATTATTTTATTTATTTATTTTGTCATAGATCACTTATACAAATCATATTCCTGTAATAGGAGAAATGCCTGACAATAACCCATGAAAAGCAGAGCAGAACCAAGAATAGCTTTTTGGGTAGGTACTGTAATTAGGGACTATTAAAAGGCTATTTATTTTATTTCTTTATTTAGATAATGAACTATATAAATGTTAATCAACATGCACACAAAAAATGTTTAGACAGCATAAAGCTTAAATTAAAGCAATTGTATGCATAAATTAAGTACCCTGTATATGGTTAGATTTATTTTTTAATTTCTAAATGAATATAATTCTTACAAGACGCTCCAAAATGTATTTCAAATCTAAACAGATAATCTTTTGATTTATACCACAGATTCTTATTAATTATCTTTCTACTGCCAAATTTATATCCAGGTGCTAAAACAAAGTGGTGGAAAATTGAGGATCCAAGACTGCATTATAAAAAGGTTAAGCTTTTCTGGGTTTTTTTGTTGTGTTTTTTTTTTTAATCCTCCTCAAAATTTGCTTCAGGAAATATTTGCTGTTTAATACAAGTTTGAACTATTTGAACCTATTTTAGGAAATGTACAACAGTTTTTAGACCCATAAAATGTTTTTTTTTTAACTTTCAAAATTTAGAAAACACATAATCAAGCTAATTGATTTGTCCTATTTTGTAAACAAAATAGGACACAGCAGAGAGCCCTGAGGGTCAAACGCCCTTTGCAGCCAATCAAATGTTATCTTTCCTGCCTTTAGAGCAATCAAAAACAACATTGTATGGCCTGTGTTACTTTTTCTTTTACCCTATTATTAGTAAATGAGTCTTCATCCAATCACTGGAAAACACTTGTATATTAAAGTAAACCTTGAGGTATACCTGTTCTGAGAGAAATATATGGGCTACCACCGCTGACCTCCTTCTGAAAATTGCTTCATTACTTCTAGGACCCAGAAAAAGCATACAGAAAGTAAAAATCAGAGAAATGTTGCAATTTTTTATCTCTATACTTTTCAGGGTCAGTGTCTCAGGAACTATCGAAGCCAATGCATCAGTTTGACAGATGCAGAACTAGCATTTTCATTAGAAAAGTCAGTTAGGGCAGCACACAACTTCCATGGCAGGTGCATTTCAAAGCTAAAACAGTCAATACACTTACACAATAATTTTTATCTAAAGGAATGGTTTAAACAAACACATTTTATTATACATAATGGTAAAACACTTATACATATTGTTTTGCAAAGAGATCCTGGTATACCCATTACAGGACTTGCCTTGTATTGTTTTTTTCTTCTAAATGCTGTAAAGAGGAATCAAACAAATGTGCACTGTCAATCTATATTTTAACTGTAATTAATCACTGTTTATTATTTAGTGGTGTATGTAGACCAGGGGGTACTCCTGCTTCTTTCAGAAAATTGATAAGTTAAGAGGCTTTAATGCCTAATTAATTATGAACAAATTACATATTGGTAAGTATATTAGATATTTAAACACATATTAGACTGCTTGAAAACATGGAATATAGTACGAGGAAACAGGCAATAAATGACCAATCCTCAAAAAGTACTTGAGATTAGAAGACCCAATTGCTACCTAGTAAATATATGTTAATAATGTTTCATAATGTAAAATAGCATTACTTGCACACAATTCTATTGCAATTTAAAAAAAACTTTCCATGATCCTATGTGAGTAGTAACCTAACCACGCTCTTTGATCAGTACTCGGCATATACACACCTCGTATGACAGCACTCTAGCTTTCTAATTGGCCACTCTATAGTGCATCAAGCACTATAAGGACAAGATCCGTGCGTGTGCGATACATACCTGGAAATTCTGGGGTTTTTACATGGGTTTCTGTGCTGATTGTAAGAAGCAAACAGGCATGGGGTAGGTACCAGTGGGTGCCTTTTACAGTGCTTGAGGGTATATATATATATATATATATATATATATATATATTGTATCTACAAAAATATACCTACTAACTGCAAAAGGAATTAGGATAAATTATTAAAACAAGTGGCATTTTAATTGCTGTATGTTATTTTCTATTTCTCACAATCAAAGATGATATTTTAATTCACTAATAGATTTTTCTCATGGATCAGCTCAACTTTATGCATTCACACAAGGAGGTTGATTTACTAAAGGCAAATATACTGTGTACTGCAATTACAGCTGCTTTAGATCTGAGGGAAGCTCTGAAATGAGGGGAAGCTCTACTGATTTCATTCATCAAATCATGTACAAGAAAAAATGCATTTTTTATTTTTATTTTCTTTGCAGGTGATTGGATATTTTTTGCAAAGTGAAGCTTTACCTTGTCTACTAAGTCAGTATTTCTCAACCTTTTTTCAGTCAAGGCACCCTTTAAAATTCTGCACAATCTCAAGGCCCCCCCATTCTAAAGTGTAAAAAGTGAAACTAAAAGTTTTACATAATGAAGCAACATCCACACACATAGGACACCTGACGTTACAAATGATTTATTCTTCTAAAGCAATTACACCTTTGCTTTAGACCCTTACACCTTCTCCCCTCACTCAGCCAATGTGACCCCAGTGCTGACGGAGAGGGGCAGGGGATTAACAAACAAGGATGATGTGCAGTTGTCTGATGTCCTCCTTATCACCTGATGATGTCATTGGATGTTAGGATGCCAGCAACTGAAAGGTTTAAATGGTGCACAATGAAAACTGGTGGCTTTGAGCAAATAAAAGACAGGCTTGGTCCATCTGCTGATTTATATATCATTTTGGGGCAATTTCTTAGCAATTTGCCAAGGCACCCCTAAAGGAACCTGAAGGCACCCTGGTTAAAAAAAAAAAAACCTGTACTAAGCAACTGCACTTGCAGTCCACAGTATATTTGCCTTTAGTAAATAACCCCCATTGTCATTATTAAAGCATTCCATGTGTAAAAATAATTTACAACAAGACTAAGGGTCCTTTCACACGGCCGCTCCGTGTGTCCGCAAATCATCCCATCCGTTTGCGGATGATTTGCGGACATAATGTAAGTGAATGGCACTGCGGGTGTCAGCGGAATACCATCCGCTGACACCCGATTTTCCTCCTTTCAGTTCTGTTCCGTTTTTACGAATGGAACAGAACCCCATTTTTCCTTCCGTGTAAAAAACGGAAAGGAAGGAAAATCGGATGTCAGCGGTGTCATCCGCTGACATCTGCAGTGCCATATACTTACATTATGTCCGCATATCATCCGCAAACAGATGGGATGATATGCGGGCACACGGAGCGGATGACAGAAATGTCGGATTGCATACAAATTGAAAGTGTTTAGGTTTGACCTCATATTATATGGTTTTGGTAAGTCTGCAGATAATCTGCACGTGTGTACGGGGCATTATATATAATTTGGGGCAATTTCTTAGCAATTTGCCAAAGCAATTTGGGTGGGGTAAATCCAGCCCATTATTATTTAGGAAAACTTTAATTTGCATGCCAAAATATTAGTAACCCTGTGCTCTTCTTCTAAACTCACATATCTGCATTATACTATGGCTTTAGTACATTGTAATATCCATATATAGTATATGGTACATCATACAGCTGTTGTGGGGCTTGTTACGCCAGACTTCAATTATGAAACAAAAGCTTCATAAACAATGCTGTTTGTTAATAGCAATGAATTTGACAAGGCATGTTTTCTGGGTTGCACTAGGTTTTAATAAATGTAGCTTGCTCAATAAAAGCATGCACCATAATTATTTTATTTTATACTGTGTCAACGGGAAAGCAGCTGAAATGTTTCATATACACTTACGATGATTTCATGGCTCCAATTCATAAGTAACTGAAAAAGATCTTTTTAATAGAAATGAAAGGACTGCTTATTTTGCAGCCCTCGCATCTTGTATGAAAAAAAAAAAAAAAAAAAACATGAATTGAGAACAATAAACTCATAAAAAAAAAAAAAAAGATTAAGATCAAAAATGTAAAACATTCTTCCCATAGACCCCAGCCTCTTATTGTAGTAGAAGGTGACAGCACCAGGCCTCGCCGTGGGATACGGCTGCCCATGAGAAGATGCTCCAGCACTGTGCAAAAAGCACATTCTTGTGGGATTTGGGATCTTAAGCCCCGTACACACGATCAGATTATCAAACATTCTGACGTCCGTTTTTTGTGGCATGCTAGTCTGATGTGGAAAGTGAAGAGGTTATTTTCATACAGAATTCTACTTCAGAAGTGATGTCATGTGTTGGATTGCTTTGTATGCAGGGCCACTGATAGGGGGGGACCACCAGCCCTCTTGTAGGGGGCCCGAGCACACAGGGGGGCCCACACAGAAAGGGGGATTAGTGATGAACAACAAATCCAGAAATCTTCCTCCAGCACCTGAATCTGATCTGTCCCTCTCCCTGCTATCAGCTTTTATCTGTTGGGAAAGAGACAGTTGTCCCTCACTAATCCCCCTCCCAGCACTTATCTCTCCTCAGGAGTTTATTTGTAAATTGTAACTTTGTTTCTCTCTCTCTGTCTCTCTGATCACTGAGCTCCAACTGCCCAGCCTGTATATTTTCCTCATCTCATCTTCTTTTTTATTTAACATAGTTTTTTTTTCAGATTTAGCAGGAATTATGCGAGTTATGTTATATTTGTGTCTGATAATAGTGATTTTGTTGTAATTTTAGCTAAATATATAGTTAATATTTTCTTGGGGGGGGCCCTGCCAGGTAGTCTGTACGGGGCCCTGCGATTTCTTACAGCAGCCCTGTTTGTATGTGTTCTTTCGTCTCTGAGCATGCCTAGTCTTGCTCTTAAGATTTTTTCCGTCTAAATTTGTACTAATGAGACGAAAATCGGACATTGTTTTGAAGGACAACAAAAATGATATAGCCTGCACATCAGGATTTTGTCAGCCGAAAAGTCGGAGTTGGCTGTCGAAAGCACCATACTAACAATCCGAAAATTGGCAGATCGGTCGTCTGACGAATTTTCCCTACAGATATTCTTATCGTGTGTACGGGCCTTTAGAAACACTTTGAGGGAAATTCACTAAAACTGGAAAACTCAGAATCTGGTGCAGCTGTGCATAGTAGCCAATCAGCTTCTAACTTCAGCTTGTTCAATTAGGTTTCACAATAAAACCAGAAATCTGATTGGTTTCTATGCAGAGCTGCACCAGATGTTGCACTCTCTAGTTTTTAGTAAATTCCCACCTTTACTTTTTTTTCATGAGAATGCACGAAAATCAATATATAATGTAATAATAATATACGGGTTTTTCATTTTTTTGCAAAGTCTGCTTTAACAAATGATAAACGTGAGAGCCAATTTACATCGAGTTTTAGACACGGTATACACTACCGCGACTTGTCAGGCGACCTGTCAGCCTGACATGTCGCGGTCCATTCAGTGCTACGGGAACCGTTCTAATAGGAGCGACTCAAGTTGTTCCGACTTAGAAAATAGTTCCTGTACTACTTCGGGGCGACATCGGAGCGACTTGCATTGACTTCAATTATGTGAAGTCGCGCCGAAGTCGCGGTGCACGCGACTTCACAGGTCGCCCCCGAAGTCGTGCCGCGGTAGTGTGAACGGACACTTAAAGCGGTTGTAAACCCGAAAAAAAAAACCTGCAAGACAAAGCCATAATGAGCTAGTATGCATCGCATACTAGCTCATTATGCATTAGGCTGGCCATACACTATACAATTTTCTTGTTCAACTTTCCTTTAGATTTACCAAAACCATGTAATATAGGGTCAAACCTAAACACTTTCAATTTGTATGCAATCAGGCAGGCCCTTGCAATACATAGTTAAAGGTAAATCTAAAGGAAATTGAATAAGAAAATTGTATAGTGTATGGCCAGCCTTACTTACCTTAGAACGAAGCCCCGACACGGACCCCCAGACATCGCTGCGGGCGCCGCCATGCTCCCTCTGCGTCTCTTCCGGGTTCGGCGGCTCTGGCGCTGTGATTGGCCGGAGCCGCGAGGACGTCACTCCCACGCATGCGCGTGGGAGTGATTTTCCGGCAAGCTGCCGGCTAGGAAAACTGAAGGTCCCCCCGGACCTTCAGAGCGCATGCGCCGCTCGCGTGAGTGGCTGCATGCACTGTAAATATCTCCTAAACCGTGCCGGTTTAGGAGATATTAATTATACCTACAGGTAAGCCTTATTATAGGCTTACCTGTAGGTAAAAGTGTCAAAAAGCGGGATACTACCGCTTTAAGGTTTTTCTCAATTTGTTTTCATTTTGTTAAGATAAGAAACATACAACAGTGCAAAGAATACAACAAACTGGAAGAAATCTCTCTGGCACAAGAGTATCAAAATAATTATAATCTATAAAATGCTATCCAATTATATACCTGGGGTGTAAAGTGAGTGTTTTTTATATCTGTTTTGCCATGTTTAATTCTTTAAATTGCTTTCAGTTAGGTGTGGGGTGTAGCATAAGATTGTTTTAGATTGTAAGCTTTCATGAGCAGGGTCCCCCTAAGGCTTCTTTCACACGGTCCGCCTCCGCAGGCGGATCCGTGTTGCTCAGCGGGGATCGATCCGCGATCCCCGCTGAGCCGGGAGGATGACAGCTCCGTCTCCGCTTGCAGTGCGGAGAGGGAGGTGTCACAGCACCCGCTGCCCTCTATGGGGGATCGGAGGAGAGTGGACCGCTTGTCCGCTCTCATCAGATCCGCTACGCTCCGATTACTGAACGGATGGAAAAATAGGGTTTCCATCCGTCCAGATTTCAGCACAGTATCGGATGCGGATGGCAGCGGGTTTCAGCGGAGGTGACCTCCGCTGACACCCGCTGCCCCATAGAGCTGCATGGAGGATCCGATCAGATCCGCCTAAAAAACTGACAGGCGGATCTGATCGGACCGCCCGTGTGAAAGAGCCCTAACCCTCTTGTCTTGAATTGTGTAACTATACTGTCTCCCTTTATTTTGATACATGAGCTGCAATCTGTCAGTGCTATATAAATGTTGTATAATAATAATATTGGTCTCCCAAAGCATCTACTCTATTGGGTACAGGGGTCTGGAAAGCCACTGTGCTTTTCTTTTCATGAGAATGCATGCTAAATAGTATAATAATAATAATTATTATTATGATTTTCACGCTAGATCTGTTTTCACAAATGATAAACATGTGAGCCAGTATACATCGGCATCTGAGATCATTTGTACTTTGCTTCTTTTTCTCTTGTACAATATTTCTATTAATTTTGTTTACAAGGGAATCAAATACAACCGTACCAAGTATACATACTATACTATATTGAATCTCTACAACATGAGAATAGTATTTATAACTTTAAAATGAATGCAATATACAATTAGGACCGCACATGGCACACATCAATGTCAGTAGACTTTGTTATGTCATAACCATATTAAGAGATCATGCACTAATTGTGGCCCTCTCAGTGTCACATGTAAATGACTTTGTTATGCAAACCCTCCACCCCAATTGGTTTTGGAGTCTAAAGTGCCAAAACTCCCCCTTTCTTATTCTCAGATTGAGGGATGGAGGTGCATGTCCTCATGTGCCTCATTTAAAGTCCCACTAACTCCTTTTATGTAAATAGTTTTGGAGTCTGTGCAGACACTTTCCTTTTTACCATGGGAATGCAAATCAAACACACAGCATGTTAATGGTGAATGCATCTGTTTGTGTACACTATCCCTAACAATACACAGCCCTCTTAAAAACATATCCTAAACCACATCATGTAGACCCCATTTACACCTGAACATTTTGTCACTTGATTCCCGAAGTGTGACAGCACTCAGATTGAATAATCCTAATATCCCTAATGGGCCTGTTCACACCTAACCACATAGTGTCTGTTGCATAAGGCACTGTTCACACCTGAGCTGAGTGTCTTTGTTTTGTTTGTTTTTTTGCATTTGTACAGGTGTATTTTGCATGCATTTCAGCCTTGAGCATTTTTTTATTGTTAGCCAATGAAAAGACAGTTACTAAACAAGTTGCAAAAAAAAAAACATAAAAAATCAGGTACTCCTATTGAAGTCTATTTGGGGCCTCTGCCTCAAAAGAGGGTCATGAACCTTTTTGAATGATGGGCTTCAAGCAACACTACACTCAAGTGTGAAAATAATGGAAATCTTAGTGTAGAGCGCTGAAGTACTTCTAGTGAAGCGGCAAACTGCTCAGATGTGAACAGCACCATTTAATATAATGGAAATTATAGGGCTGATTCACACTGGGAACTACATGTGAATCGCACAGCATACCTGTGTGTAGTGAGATTTTTTTAGCCCATTCATTTTGAACTGAAATCGCACCGCACCGAAAGTAGTGCATAAGCTGCTTTTGGATGCGCACTGCAACTAGATTGCATACTATTTTTTTGCCATTCGATGCAGGCAAACACACTGCATTTGCAACCTGCATTTAGGGTGTTATTAACTTAATACTGACACCCGCTGCAGATCGCAAATGGAGTGCGTTTTGAATGTGGTTGAATGTGGGTTTCCCACACCACATTCTGGGGTGAACTGACCCTTAGTGTGAAGAATTGAAGTGCTTCTGGTGAAGCTTTGAATAGCTTAAGCTGGACATATATGGATTGATATTCATCTGGTTTAGCAGAGACTGGCTACATTTTGATCCATCTATGGCAGTGATGGTGAACCTTGGCACCCTAGATGCTAGATGTTTTGGAACTACATTTCCCATGATGCTCAACTACACTGCAGAGTGCATGAGCATCATGGGAAATGTAGTTCCAAAACATCTGGGGTGCCAAGGTTCACCATCACTGATCTATGGTCTTTCCCGCTCGATAGAAGGCAATCTAATGCTTGCCTTCTCTCAAATAGGACTGTTGGAAAGTTTTCATTCAAGCAGTGATTGCAGCCAATTAGCTGCTGCCCTGATTAGTGTGGGAGTATTTAGTAGAGTTGGAGAGTGCAAAATTTGGTGCAGCTCTGCATAAAAACCAATCAGCTTTCACAACACCTATATTCAGGGTGTAACATGTTAAGAACATACCGGCCCCTGCTCTTACAGTTAGCAGGGATCTTCTCCGACCCCTAGCTATCACAATTCTAAAAAACCGGCTCTGCCTGCCCAACCAAATCACTTATTCACAGTCCTCTGTGAATGAAAAACTACAAGTTCCCACAGCCTTTGTGGATGTCGGCTGGTAGTTTTCAATGAACTACCACGGCGCTGTGGAGCACTGTGGTAGTTCATTGAGTCTTCCTGTCAGATTGTATCTGCTTGCCTGTACAGGATTGTACAGATCTTCTGATCGCTGGTGCAACGCTTTATAAGCTCCAGAAACACAAAAAAATAACAAAGGCACATTTTTTATTTGCAAAAAAATGTTCATGTATTATTTTTTGTTAAAAGTTTAACTTATCCTTTAATTGAACAAGCTGAAGTAAGAAGCTGATTGGCTACCATGTACAGAGTGCTCCAATTTTAGTAAATCTACCCCATGATTCTGACAGCAGAGGAGTTCCCACTGTCAGAGTACAATAGCACAGCGGGGAGGGTTAAGGCCCGTACACACGTGCAGATTGTCGGCCGAAAAGATTCGGCCGACGACCGATCGGCCGATTTTCGGCTTGTTAGTATGATGCTTCCGACAGCCGACAGCGCACTTTCGGCCGAAAAGAATCTGTCGTGCAAGCATTAAAATTTTTGTTGGCCGACACCAGAACGGCCGATTGTTCGCCAGTCAGTACAGAATACAGCAGATTTGCAAGACTGGGCATGCTCAGAAAAGAAAAAACACAGGGAAAGTTAACCATCACATGACATCACTTCTGCAGTCGGCTGTAGTCGGCGGACAAAATTCTTGTGCAGTCTTTTGCACTTTTCAACAGACACAATAGCCCGGGGACAAAAGACGGCCGATCGTTCGGCCGACGATCTGCACGTGTGTACGGGGCATTACTCCACCTGCCTCACTTCTGTGGATGGGGGAATACTCTTTTTTTTTGGTCAGCCTGTTGGCTAATCAAAAAATAAAACCAGTCCATCAGTGGCCAGCATTTAGTATGGCGAGGCCTGAACCTAGAGAAAGTACATAAGCTTTCTTGGGACAGAAATGCATTTTTTTTATCCCTATAGACCTTATGTTTTTACATGTATTTGAAAAATCTATGTAGGCCAAATCTTTTCTTGTACACACAAATGCTTAAAAAAATAAATAAAAAACTCTCACGCCTAATGTGAATGGGGTCCTAAACAACCAAAAATCTTTTTTTAAGGGCCCAATTACACCTAAAGGTGTGCATGGGTACCATTCAGCCCTGTTTCACACTAGAATGCAGTGAGGGGAACCCGCGCTCTGTGCACAGTTCCAAATGTTCAAAATGCACTGCCCTTGTTATCTGCAGCAGGAGCCAGTGCAATGTTAACAACACCCCAAACGCAATGCACCAGATCACATGGTATAAAACTACCATGCCATCCAGATACACTACTTTGGTGTGATTTGAGCCCATTCAATATGAATGGGCTCAAATTACACCGCGCTGAATTGCATGTTAAATGGAAATAAATGGGGGGGGGTGAGATTTTGTAACACTGGGGCATGCAAAATCTGGTGCAGCTCTGCATAGAAACCAATGAGCTTCCAGGTTTTATTGTACGGCTTAATTGAACAAGCTGGTTAGAAGCTGATTGGCTACCATGCACAGCTGCATCCGATTCTCACACCTCCCAATTTTTTGAGATGGGAACGAGGGACACCTATTAGCGAAAGTATGTTGCATAGGACACACCCTCTGCCACGCCCCATTAAAGGAAAATTATACAAAAATAATGATTAGTTAAACTCACGAGTGCTTTTTTTTTTTTTTTTTTTACCACTACTATTCCTTTAGGTCAGGGGTGGGGAACCTACGGCCGGCGGGCTGTATGCGGCCCTCAAAATCATTTGGTCCGGCCCCCATGCCGCTTGGTCTGTCTGTCAAAGCTGAGCTGTCAGAACGGAGACAATTTTTCTTGTAAAGTTCCGGCTCCTTTTTGTCTGAGTGAGTCACAGGTGGAGTTATATCAAATGCACTTCGCCTGTGAGGAGACTGACCAAGATACAGGAACATATATCTTCCTCCAGCGCGGCGCTGCTCCTGAGTCTTTAGCCAGAATTTCCCACCAGCAGTACCCACAGCAGTACCAGCCAGCACTATCAGCCTGAGCCAGCAGTACCCACAGCAGTACCAGCCAGCACTACCAGCCGAAGCCAGCAGTACCCACAGCAGTACCAGCCAGCAGCACCCACAGCACAGCAGTTCTTTTCAAAACTTACCACCGCAAAGAGTTAACTGCGCTCCAGACTGACCGAAAAACCTGGAAAACCAGTTGCGAATACCAACATCATCAATACCAGCTAACATCACACATCTCACCAAAGAGACGCAGTTCCAGCCATCACATTAGGGGTGAGTTCATTAAATGTTTGACCAAATTTAACAGGCTAATTTTAAAGTTTATAATTTTGTACGGCCCCGAATGATGTTATAAATATCCAAATGGCCCTTGGCAGAAAAAAGGTTCCCCACCCCTGCTTTAGGTCCTTGTGGTTTCCATAATACCCTTTCACATGGGCGTTCCATTTGTCCATTTTTCATCCATCCGTTGATGGATGAAAAACTGGCACCAATGTATTTTTATGGGCAAGCAGATGTCAGCAGATGGTCCGCCTCTGTTAACATCCGTTTTTTGAACCGGAAAGAAAGCCCTATTTTTCTTCTGTTTAAAAAAAATGGAACAGACAAAAAACTGATGTAAACGGACAAACGGTCCATTTTAGCATTGGCAGTGGATATAAAAAAACTGATGTAAACTGAATCCAGTTTTCTTTAAAAAAAAAAAATGTGACTGAACTGATGAAACAAATGGAACGCTGGTGTGAAAGGGGCTTTATACTGGCTTTTGAAATTTACAGATGCAATTTGAAATACAGTTTAGAAATTGGATGAAAGATGTAGCACAGGGCAACACTTTTTTTGAAAGATAAAAAAAATGCATTTTATATACAATTATATAGATCAAACCAAAATGAAGGACAGATGAGAAGAAAAGAGGGACAGATGGACTTTGTTACGAATCAGGGACAGTTGGGACCTATGGATTCTGAGTTCTCCAGTTTTAGTGAATCCCCCCATGCTTTTTTTTTTCTTTGTTTTAATTGGTTTTATTCTTTTTACTTCTCTTGGGCAGTCTTTCGAGCCCCTGGGAAACACTGGTTAGCACATTACAGATGCTTTGGATGAATAGGTGGTAACGCATATCTACATTGATTGTGCTTTTAGTTCATAAGAACTGTCTTGAAGTTTCGACACACTATTTGTTCCATTAAGCCTCGTACACACGCAACGATTGTTGGCCGTGAATTTTCGGCCAACGTCCGATTGGCCGATTGTCGGCTTGTTAGTATGATGCTTCCATCAACCGACTGCGACTTTTCGGCCGAAACAAAATCTGGTGTGCATGCTATAAAATTTTTGTTGGCTGTCAACAGAACAGCCGATTGTTCGTCAGTCAGTACAGATTTCGGCAGACAAAAGTCAGATGAGCAAGACTGATCATGCTCAGAGAAGAAAAAAGACACGGAAAGTAAACCATCACATGACATCACTTCTGCAGTTGGTTGTTGTTGGCCGACAAAATTTGTGTGCAGTCTAGAGCACATTTCAACCAACACAACAACACTGGACAAAAGACGGCCGATCGGTCGGCCAACAATCGGTGCGCGTGTACGAGGCTTTAGCCCTCTTGCAAACTGTAGCTTATAAAAGCTCAGTACAGCTTTTTTTTTTTTTTACTGAGCTAAAATACAGCCCATTAATTGTAACGTACCTACGCACACAGGCACGTAAACAAGCGCTGTGCATTCTTCAGTAAAAATTTAAAAAAAATAGTAAAATATGCTTTTTTGGTCAGTAGTTCAAGCCTCATGCGCGCAAATGCGCACAATTGTCCATTTACATATTGTGCAGAACAAAAATGCAAGAATACGTTTTCGGGCATTAGCGAAATCTCACAAACGCGTATACGTGGAAATGCTTGTAAATACATACAAAAGAAGTCTGAAAAAGTAGATGCTCAAACAGAAATATCAAATGCAAGAGGCCTTAACCACTTTACCACCGGAGGATTTTGCTGTCTTCCGTCCAGGCCACTTTTTGCGATTCGGCGCTGTGCGACTTTAACTGACAATTGCGCGGTCGTGCGACGCCGTACCCAAACGAAATTTACGTCCTTTTTTTCCCACAAACAGATCTGTCAGTCCCTGTCACTATGGAGATCCGCCCGCTGTGTTTACACACAGCGGGCGGATCTCCAGACTCGATCCCCGACGATCGGGGCAGAGCAGCGGCGATCGCCGCTGCTCCTCCCCTGGCCCGACTCCCGCTGTGAATGAACACAGCGGGAGCGAGCCTCCGGCGGTGCGCGAGCGCCGCCCACAAGGGGTGGAGTCCAGCGACGTAGGTCTACGTCGCTGGACGGGAACGCGGCACTTTGCCGCAGTAGCCTCCATGTGAGCGGGGCTAAAGTGGTTAATGTAACGATACATGAAATCATGTTGTTTTAGGCCATTTGCCTTCCAAGTGTAAAATATTTAGAGCCCTTTCACACTGAGGCGCTTCTAAACTGCCCATAAAACGCTGAGTGCTTTTGCAGCGCTTTTGAGGCATTTGCGGCGAGCTTTTTAAGACCCTTTCAAACTGAGGTGCTTTTCAGGCGTTTTCGTGCTATAAAAGCTCCTGAAAACCAACTTTCATTAAAATCAATTAATGCTTTCACACTGGGGCGGTGCGCTGGTGGGGACGGTGAAAAAACTCCTGCAAGCAGCATATTTGGAGCATGTTTGGAGAGCTAAAAAAAAAAAAGCACCCCTCTCTATTGAAATGAAAGGGAAGCGCCTCAAAATGGTTCTTTTGAGTCACGTGTCCTTCAAAAAAGTGCACTGCTAACGCCTCAAAAGAGCTTGAAAAGCGCCACAGAAGCTCCCGGCATTTTATGGGCAGTTTTCAAGCGCCTCAGTGTGAAAGAAGCCTAAAGGCACGTGATTCAAAAACCTCTCCAGAAACCATTTTGAGGAGCTTTTGAAGCGCTTCCTATTTATGTCAATGGAGAGAGGTGTTTTTGAGGTGCTTTTTTTTATCTCTCCAAGCATAATCCAAAGATGCTGCATGCCAGATTTTTTTCACCGCACTGCCAGCGCACAGCCCCGGTGTGAAAGCATTCATTGATTTTAATGGGAAGCATTTTTCATGAGCTTTTCAGGCGCTTTTTTGAATGCCAAAGCGCTTGAAAAACTCCTCAGCGTGAAAGGCCTCTAAATAAAATCTAATAATGAAAAAAGTCTCCCCCCACAGTGTGTGTTAGGTCCCTTTTCACACTTGTGCGACTTGTCCTGCCACTTGGGACTGCAAAGTCACAGGACAAGTCGTACTTCATGATTTCCAATGAGTTCCTTTCATATCTGTGTGACTTCAAAGTAATCCCTGCACTATTTTGGTCCGATGTTGATGCAACTTGAGGTCCATAGACCTCAAGATTACACAGGCATTGCTTCAGGTCCAGTCAAAATTGAGTGAAAGTCGGGCAACTTTCAGGTCGCACAAGTGTTATAGGGGCGTTCCTGTGTGATTTGCATCTTCCAAATGTGCTGCATTTGTAGCCACCAAACCGCTAGGGTTGCCACCTCATCCCTTTAAACCAGGACACACATTACACAGGTTCTGTGGCTTAATAAAGTGGTTGTAAACCCACTCCAACTTTTACCTATAGGTAAGCCTTTATCAAGGCTTACCTATAGGTACTGTAAATATCTCCTAAACTTGCACCGTTTAGGAGTCATGTACATTACATGCAGCCGATGACGTCATTGGCGCATGCACTCTGAAGAAATGGCTACCCGTGCCGATTCTTCAGAGCTCTGTGCTGTGACCGGGGGCTCCTGCGTGCATGCGTGGGATTGACCTCACGTGGCTCCCGGACAGTAGCATAACCGGAGTCCGCAGACCAGGAAGGATGACAGCTGAAGATGGATGTGGTCGCCAGCGGGGACGACGAGGGCTTCGTTTGCAGGTGTCAAATAATGTGCTAGTATGCGAGGCATACTAGCACATTATGCATTTAGTTTGCAGCGAAGGAAAAAAAGGAAGAGCTTACTTCCTCTTTAAGGTGGTAATTAAACTCTTAGGTGTCTGTTTATGAAACCGAGATGAGCAGCGATCCTGATGATCACAGCTCATCTCGGATAATTATCGGTTTATGAAACAGAGATGATCGGGGGAGGACATGTTCTTCGCTAATCATCTCCATCCACACACAGAGAATCTGTCATTGACTGACACAGAAATGTCCAATTTATGAAGTTATGATCTCCGCAATTCACTGGTGATTTGTGCCAGAATTTACACTCCCAGATTCTCCAGCCCAGAGGTGGAGAATCGGGGAAAGAAGAGAGAATCTGAGGAGAACTGAGGGGGGAGAAAGGAAGATTATTGACTTCCTTCTTCCTTGACCCGACCCCCCAAGATAGTAAACATGTCCCCCTGCCATAATAATTATGTATATATACACATACATATATATAATGTGTGTGTATGTGTGTATATATATATATATATATATATACAATATATATATATATATATATAAAATGTGTGTGTGTATATATATATAATGTGTGTGTGTATAGATATATTTGTGTATGTATATGTTGTATAATTATTTTATTAACATTAGGTAGGGGGTCTCCTCAGAGAATGCCCCGTGAATTCAGCAATGATAAATTATCACTGCTTAATAAACAGCACCAGTGATTTTCTCATACTGTAATCTCGCTATGTCTCACGAGATTGCAGGCGGCCTATTCTCTTTTACACAGATCTCAGCTGTTTTCAGAGGAAAAACTTCTCCCAAGTTCTCCCTGTGAGAAGTGAAATTCTCTGCATCATAAACAGGGTACCAGAGGAGATCATTTTCCTCTGAGAACTGCCGAGAAGTGAACTGAGAAAACAATTCTCAGTTTCACAAATGTACACCTCAGTGCATTGTATTTGCCTCAGAACGTGTGTAATTAATATGTATCCTGGGTGAAAGGGATGAGGAGGCAACCTTACAAACCGCAGTCCAATACGATTTGGAACGATGCGATTTGCACAAGTGGCACGCATTCTGGCGCACTTTGCGGGCTATTCAAACGAAGGGGCTGCCGGCACCAGACCATGAGGGCGCAGGCGCGTTCCAGTGTGAATGGCTGAAAAGTGTTTTTCTCTATGGGATTTCTACATTGTATATGTTTAGGCCTAGTGCCATGTGTTCTTGGTAATCCCCTGAGGCGCACACAATGGCAGTGCCTTCCCATACCCTCATGTGTGGTGTGACACAACAAGTGTCAGGCCGACCCGGTGTGTCCATGACTCTTGGCTCACCACGTGACTCGTGGGGTTGGGGGTGGGTGGGTGAGCACATGATGTTTTCTATCCTCCGTGTAATAAACACACGGTGTCGGGGTTCCCCGGTGTGTGCTGTGACGGCGGACACCTTTATTTCTGCGTATACGGGAGATGCGAACACGTTGTTGTTATGAGTGTGGCGCGTCTTGTGCGGACTCGTAGTAGTGAGTGCTGTGTGTGTAAAGGAGGAGGGAACGGGGGGGGCACGGACCTCCCCGGTAACCTATACTGGCCCAGCCTCCTGATTGGCTGCTCAGCAGGTCGGAAGTCCATTTTTTTATGCTAATGAGCGATCTGGGCTTGTAGATATTTACGTTGGTGCGGGAGCCGCCCTTCATTCACCCACATGGTCGGATTCAGGCATCATTCGCGCCACTTTTGCCCTGCTCTAGGCGCCGGGGAGCCGAGCTCCGTCCAGAGAAGGGGGCCTCTGAGGTGAGTGTTGTTGTTCATAGTCTGTGGAGGAGGAGGGCGGCTTCTCGGCCGTGTGAAGATGGAGTAGTAGGAGGGAGGGCGGTCGGTGTAATGCGGCCGCTGCATGGCTCAGTGTTTATCATAGTAAAAGGAGGAGAGCGCATGGCAGCACACAGTGCGGAGGAATGAGGGAGATTTGAAACGCGGACTGCGGCTACTGCTGAGGGGAGGGCCCGGTGTGTGAGGGGGGACACGGACGGAACGAGGGGGAAAGTTTACGGCGGAACAAAGCGGCGCTGTAGGCCGAGGCTCCTCCGGGCCGACCCTTCTATCATTTACTGCGGCCGGGCTGCTCTCTATTGTCTCCGGACACCTCGCTATTGTGCCTCGGGTATTGTCCGGCGGCCTCCCCAGTGGGACAAAGCCCTTTGTGTAAGCGGCGAGTCCCGGAACTACCCCCCCCCCCCCGCGTGTTATCCTCACACGAGGGGTCATTGTGTAGTAGCGTGTGTGTGCCTCCTGCAGTCACAACAATCGTCATGGCCGCTCTCTCCACACTGCCGCTTGACATGACCTTCCTCCCCCCTCGTACGGCAGACATGGCTGCGATTTGTTTACATCGTCAGGCCGCTCATTGTTAGTGAGGCGCACACACACCGCAGGAGCAGCTGAGGGGACTCTGCGGCGCCATGTTAGGCGGGAGAGCGGAGTGTGGGGGGAGGGGGGAAGGCACTGTGTACACGGCTCCCTCGCAGCACGCTGCTTACTACACACTGGCCGAGGCCTCACATGGGGGCAATGGCGGCCGGCGCGGGCTAGCTTCCCCGGTGACGCAGCAGCCTTCATGGCCGTGCAGGCACCAGCAACACGTGCTGCTGGAAGCAGGGCCGCAGAGGCGCGGCTCCCCGCACTGTCCGCCATCGTGTGGCACAGGGGCTTCCCTCCGATGAGCCGCCATCTGCCCAACACGTGCTACGCCTGCCCTCCCTCCCCCCGATCCCTTGTGTTTGGGGCACCACCAGTCTGTGCTTTGTCACATGTCACTCCTCCTCTCCTGAACCTCTACCATGAGGCATACCTTGGACTCCTCCATGCTGGAATCCAAGCTTACAATACACCGACAATCGGATCAGGTGACTCATGGCTGCACGTCACAATCCTTGGAGGGATGAAACTTTGTAAACAAGCCATCCAGAGATGGGACAATGGATCCATCACCAAACACTATATTCCCACACAACGGCTTCATCTACCTCCAGCAACATGGGGCCATGGAGAAGCTTTACATCCATTTGTTCAGGAGGGATCTTTAGTTACAAAGCTGCTAATGTTTATTTATATATAATATATATATATATATATATATATATATATATATATATATATATATATAAAATATATATATATTTTTTTTTATTAGGCCTCATGCACATGGGGTGTTAGCTTTTCTATGCTAGAACTCCTGGCAGGTAAAACTGCTTAAAAATCACACCTAAATCTCTGTATTGCACATACATTTAGGCTCCATGTACACGGGACGCTGGAAATGGGCGTTTTTTTTTTTAGAAGCCCCTGAACCCATCTACATTTTCTTATCTGTCCATGTACACCAGGTCGTTTGTGGGCAGTTGCGTTCAGGGACTTTTTTTTAGAACGCAGTTATTTGCGGTCGAACGTGTGTTTCCTGGCGTTTCAAACGCGACCGAACGCGATGACCCGCGTTTGGCGTTCGTGGTTTTCCATTTTAAAGGGGAATAATTTTTTCGACCTCTAGGAACGGTTCTAAACGTAAACGCGGGTACAAACGCGACCGAACGGACGTTTTAAACGTCCTAAAAATTCCAGCATTCAAAGGGACTTTTAACAACGTCCCGTGTACATGGACCCTTAGGCATTAATGGATCCCATTTGACAGAATGTTTATTCTGGCCATTGGTGTGCCTTTAACGCTCAAATGGGTGTAGCATTCAGGCCTCATGCACATGGTAAGCCTAGAGACGTTTTTCTTCTACAGGAGTCCAGCAGCGTTTTTAGGGAAGGTTAAGTCCTCATGCACACTGAAGTTCAAAGAAGCTGCTCTTATAGGCGTTTGAGCTTTTACTTTCCTTTGCATTTAAACTCCCCTCCATGTTAGCCTATGCGTCCATGCACACTATAGGAGTTTACAGGCAGTAAAAAAAACCTTAAGGGTTAGGGTTTTTGTTTCTGCCTGTTAACCCCCCCCCCCCCCCCCCCAACTGAAAATGGCTATAGCGTCCTTGCACACATGGGGAGAGTTAACAGAG
The DNA here is from genome assembly GCF_965119305.1 of Pelophylax lessonae. NCBI lineage: Eukaryota > Metazoa > Chordata > Amphibia > Anura > Ranidae > Pelophylax > Pelophylax lessonae. The sequence goes on along the minus strand of NC_138769.1, from coordinate 496,205,946 downwards.
GAAAGTAAATGCTCAAATGCCAGTAGGAGCAGCTGCAGTGTGTGAGGCCTTGGATTTATCAAGCATTTTTTTGTTTCTTTCCTGAATGCACTTGAGGCGTGTGGATTTTTTTTTTTTCTTTCAGCCTGTAAACGCTTCTTCTCTAATATGCCTGTGTGCACTTGGTCACATAGGGGTTGCTCTACTAAAACTGCAGAGTGCAAAATCTGGTGTAGCTGTGCATGATAGCCAATCAGCTTCTAACCTCAGCTTGTTCAAATAAGCTTTGATTTAAAAAAAAAAAAAAGCTGATTGGTTCCTATGTAGAGCTGCACCATATTTTGCTCCCTCCAGTTTTAGGAAATCAACCACATAGGCTAACATGTGCTTTAGCGGCTGAAAAGAGCCAAATGCCTGTGAAAGCAGATTTTAGGCCTAGTGCACATGGGGCCTTATAGTTTTATTTATATAGCAATGAGATTGTAAGATTTCTGAGGATAGCAGCTGATGGCAAATCAATCTAAGCTGGCCATAGATAAAAATATTTTGAAAAAAGGTTTGTATTTGATAAGATCTGTCGAACATACGTGTGATTGCATATTCATTTAAAGATATATATATATATATTTTTTTTTTGTTTCTTTTCAGCCTATTGATCATTACCGACATGGTACACGTTTTGTCAATTGATTGCGCAATCGGCGGAAATGATGTAAAGATCTTTTGGCCTTTGTGAACCCTCTGACTCGCCAACTTAATGTGCTTCCGGGGTTACATTTTAGAAAGCACATGTGTTGTGCATGGGTTTTTTTTTAAATAGCAGGTTACTGCAAAAAAATTCTGACCTGGAACTTTATTTTTTTATTTTGAGAATCAAAATGAATCCCCTAATTTTGAGTCCAATAATTGAGCTTGTGGAACGGTTTTTAAACTTATTTTCTATTCTTGTATGGCACCTACCTTACCCACACCTAAGGCCAATTACCCTACCACATGTCTTTGGTCATGTGAACTCCCCATAGCTAGTGTCCTGGTTGCTATTTGTACCGAGGACTCTGGGGCTGCAAAGCTTGATTGCACACTAGATTCATTTTCCCAGAGAAAGGTCTTTTAGGGGCAAGGGCCCTTTTTTTCTCATTTGGAACAATTGTAATCTTCATACAATTTAATCTGGTGCCATTAGTGGCTTGTGACACAACACTGCAGTTACTGGCTTGACAAATAGATGTGGCTGGTAGATGTAATACTTTATATATTTTTGTGTATGTTAGTTTTGCTTTAGTGACCCAATAATGGGTCAATAACATGTAGCTGGTTGCTTTATGGGCCACCAATGTTTTTCTTTTTTTTTATAGCAAGAATTTGGTTTTTGCTTTCTTTGTAGGTCAGTCTATTTTAAGTATACACATTAAAAGGCTGAGAATGTTAACGCAATGTTGAGATTCACATGTGAAAATCACATTGTGTCATCTGCACATAATTGGATAATCCTTCCCTCTTATTTGTGAGCATTCTTGACTTTGGTAAACTGGTCACCATGCCTTTTTAAGAAATGTTACCTATTCCACATACATTAAAGGACAATATGAACTTGTGATGTGGGGGAGTATTAATTTTGGTTTCTTTGTCATGACTAGATTTATTTTTTATTTTTCAGATCTGAATAAAGAAAAGCCGTTGGGTGATCAGTATACTGCCACTGGTAATGCCAAAGTGCTTACAGTGCAGGTAGTTATTCAAGACAACCTACTGCAGTGAAGGCACTTGTAGCATTATGTTGGCAGAATTTAGCATGCTGGTGGCTGATCAGGTATATGTTTTGTGCTTTTTGTTCTAAGGTGCATCTAGTGCAGATAGTGAAGTAGATTAGCATCTACTGCCCTAAATGCTCCTTCTGGCATAAAAAGTACTCCTCAAATGAACCTGCAAAATGGTGGTTTGAATGTGACTGGTTTTCTGCTACTTAATGTGGTCTTCTATTAGTTTTGCATAGTTGCACTACAAGAAGAATTGAGTTGTGCAAATCTATGCAAAACTGATAGCAGAGTGCTCTGTCTACTGTAGCAATCTCATCAGTGCCGAGTGATGGAGTAATTTGTGCTTTGGCTTCAGTAGTACTAAAGTGCTTATAGTGCAGGTAGTGTATAGTGTTCTACTGCATCATGAGCACTTAAAGTACTTCTGGCTGTAAATCCCCAGCCTTCGTCTGCTTTCCAAGTCTTACTACTTTGGTGTTCTGTTTAGTTTTGCAGGTTTGCGTCCAGCTTTTATAAGGTCTGCTGTGCAAATCCATGCAAAACTGACCATAGCCCCTCAAGTCATCTGATGAGCAAGATATACCCCTTTCTGTGCAGGTTGGGATTGATTGCAATGCTGTGTATTCATGTGGTATTGCACTTGTCCCGGCCTGTTGAGGATAGTTGGGATTTATCTTTTTAGTGATCTGTAATAAGACATTTGAGTGATGCATTTTCTTATCTGTTTAAATTGATGCATTTGTCACATACTAGTCCTTTACGTTAATATATCACAGTAAAATTGTTTTGAACATTTTTTGAGTGTTTACATATATTAAATCCATCCATCCCATTTGGGATTCCATCTGGTTGACCAATTGGATTCCTTGGTACCACAGTATATGCTCCAATCTCTCTCAAATGTGGTAAGAGTCCACTCACATCACCGGGTGTCGTCACAAAATTGTATTTTTGTTTTAAGTCTCGTTTATGGATTGTATTTTTTGGAAGAGGTTAATTTCCTCCCCCCTCATCACTTAGGTTTCCTAACACCCATCATTCATCAGTTGGTTTTCCTGCAATATCACTTTGGGAACACTTTCTTCTGGGTGAAAGACTTTATTTCAAATCGTTGCTTCATTTTGATTTCACATATATGGACATTTTTGTTCTCTTGTTTTATATTAGCGCACTTTTGTAACGTTTTATATTGGCGCACTTTTGTAACGTTTTATATTAGCGCACTTTTGTAACGTTTTATATTAGCGCACTTTTGTAACGTATTTCATATGGTATATTTTTTATATATTAAAAAAAGCAAAAACATTTGTAAGTTTCTATAACTTGGCTTTCAAATTAAAATTGGAATTTTTGAAAATGGTTTTTCTCAAAGGTTTCATTTATGATCTTTGTACTTTCATAACTTTTTTAATGGAATCTTTCTGTGACTGCAGGGTGCTATTGTAGACATTTTCTGAAAATACTAGATGCCTGATTCTCGATGATACCCCACTGCCTCCCAATACATTGTAAACCTCTGATCTGGAACAAATAAGCAGATCAGGTCTTCTGAATTCAATGACTAGGCGTTTGCAAAGGCAAAACCTTTGTTTTTATATTATACTATGCATTCTGTCAGATGTTTACTTTTGCATGTTCCCGGAAGGCATTCTAGGGCTTTTTCTTACAGGTTGTGTGGGGTGTTTAACACCAGGTTTGAAATGTTGTTTGTACTTTGTGCACAGGTAAGGGTTGTCCTATTTCCTCTACTCATTGAATGCACTTAAAGCCTAACTCCAGGTTTCATTTAACTTTTAGTTTTAGACCAAGCATGTCCAAACGGTTTACTTCACCTATACTGTTAGCACTGTATAACTATAAACTATATTTAGCACAAGTTGCTTATACTACGCAGTGCTGTTCTGGCAGCAGTACTGGAACTTTCTGCTTCCGGCGCAAAATTGAGTTGGGCTGAGCACTGCTCAGCCATTCAGGAAGGCTTAAGTTTTTGGGAATTGAATACAAGGCTTCATGTGGCTGAGATTGAGAAGCAGACAGCTTACATTTCAATCTGCACCTCAGCCAATCAGAAAAAAGCCTTGTATCCATTGGTAAAAATGCAAGGTTTCCTGAGGTGGAGAGCAGTCTGCCCACCTCCTAACCTCAGCCAGTTAGAGGAAGTCTTGTATTCGCAAAATGCGAAGCGTCTGTTGAATTGCTGAGCAGTGTTCAGCCTGACTTGCTTTTGTTCTCGCAGTGGGAACCCCTTGTCTTGTACTGCTGCTGGAACACAGCGCTGTATACTGTGTTGCTGATGTTGCATAAGCTTATACAGCCCTGACAGCAGCCACATGGTTTTATAATGAAGGAAATGTTTGGACTAGCCTGGTCCAAACTAACATTGAGACCTGGAGTTGAGCATTAGCCACCTAGTGGTGCAACACAGTAATTCACAAAAGGAACTGTGATATTGGGCAGCTGCCATTTCTGACCTTCATAACATTGGTTTTTCCTGGCCATTTCTGGCTTTAATACTATAGAGTTCATAGTTTTGGAATACATTTGTTGGCAGTAGAGTCAGGAAAATCGAACCTTGTGACCTAAGCATTATAGTTTAACAGAACAGCTAGGGTAAGAACAGCCCATGTGTATCTTGTATTCCATATCAGGAGGGTGCCTTTTCTGAGCTACTAGTATGCTAGTTTGGCTGTCTATTTGTCACTGAACTGGCACATGTATACAGATTAGAAAGTCTGCAAGAAATCAGAGCTCCCGGTCTGCATGTGTGCGCTTTAATAACTTCCTCACCGCTGGACGTCATGACGTCCTGGGCTTTAACCTCCCTGGCGGTATGATTCTTTCTGATTTTAGGTGCTGAAAGCAGTACCATTATTTTGCATGTAATTCTTAAGGATGAGCAGCCCAAACCAACTATTTACATATGGTTTTTTTTTTTTTTTACTGTGCGTTCTTTATAACATCTCAGGTATGATGAAGTTTAAAACACACAAAATCATAATATAATATAAAAAATAAGTTAGAGTATGTGTGGATGGATATAAAAAGTACAGTAAAACTGCAGGAAAGGGCACTATGGGGCAAACTAATATCAGTTCATTTTATTTTGCAATGAAATCGGTGTGCTTGTGTGTAAATTTTCAAATTTGCTGCCGGTTCCACCCCTTTGCGAGCGTCACGTCGCAGGAGACGTGACGCTCTCTACAGCATCGGGCGGAAGATCCGTATGCCGAAAGGACACATCGCTGGATCCCGGTGACAAGGTAAGTAACCTCTACAAGGATCCAGCGATGCTCCCTGGCGGCACCCCGAGTGTGGCTCGAGGTTAATGCTTATGGCAGTGAAATCCCACCCCGAGCGCCACTTGGGAATACCGCCAGGGAGGTTAAGTTGGGGATATCTGAATGATGGCTGCAGACATCATTCAGATTTTTTTTTTTTGCTGACCGATTCCCTGCATTGTAAGAACAATCGTAGCGGTTGTTCAGCAGTTTGATTGTTCTTACAGGTGGTGGGAGGGTACATTCTTCCCTCACGGTGCTTCTACTGGCTTGCCCATGCAATCAGCAAACTGGAGAAAGAATCGGCCGGCAGAGGATGTGTCCCCGGCAGTCTGACTCTCAGAAGTTGTCAATACTGGATAGCCAAGAGATCTGAGGTGTTGTTGTCCCAAGATCTCTCCGTAAAGAGGACCAGTCAAGCACTATTCCTATTACAATGGATTTTTACATTCCTTGTAATAGGAATAAAGGTGATCAAAATAAAAAAGGAAAAGTGTAAAAAAAAAAAAAAAATGTAAGTGCTTGCATGCAGAAGCAAACGCATACATGCGTCTCGGCCACATATGTAAACAGCGTTCAATTTATACATGTGAGGTATCTCCGCTGAGCAGAATGGACCCTTATGAAAGGGGCCTACCTCTAGACTGGTAACATGTTAAAAAAAAAAAATTGTAAGTATTGCCTATGGAGATTAAGTACTGAAGTTTGCCGTCATTCCATGAGTGTGCGCAATTTAGAAGTATGACAATGTTGGGTATCCGGCGTAACATTATACAAAAAAATTGGGCTAACTTTTTTTTTTTTTATATAATAACCCCCCCCCCCCCCCCCCCCCAAATAAAATTTTTTTGCAAATACCGTGTGACAAAGTTGCAACGAATGCCGTTTTATTCTCTAGGGTCTCTGCTAAAATGTGTGGGGGGGGAGGTTCTGAGTAATTTTCTAACAGAGGATTTTTACATGTAGGAGTTGAGTGCCAGAAATAACCCGATATGGCAGTGGTTAATGAATTTAGATCATTTGTTATACAGCCAGGCAAGTAGCATTTTCAGAGTTCAGTGGCAGCATCCTTATTCACTCGTAACATGTCCTCTTTTAATGTTCACATCTACTTCCACATAGCAAATTTATTCAGCTCTGATCTGCATTATTTCAGTGAATGCAGTGTATATTATGAAAATCTAGCCAACAATGTGAAAAGTTGCAGTAAATGTAGTTCAGGTAAAGTGAATAGTCAATGAGAGTTGAAATGTAGAGTTCCCTGCAGTGATTTAAGGATAATCGTTTGGTATGTTCATTAGGTCACACCTACAGTGAGAATTGGGTGAACATGTATATTATAGTGGCCTTGCTCCTGCATTGGAAAAAGAGCCTAAGGTTGCTTTTTTATTTTAAAAAAATGCTTATTGCCTGGCTTTCTCTAACATATTAAATCGCTGACCTGAAACTTGTCTTTCCTGACTTTTCAGGTCATTGTTTTAAGTTTGTGTTCATTGGATTAGCATGACTAGTAACCTTTCCAATGGGTGGGGGTTATGTTCAATTGCAGCATTTTGTGTACTTGTTCTGCTGTTTCATAGCATTTGCTACATTTAGCTGACTAAAATTTTGAACCATTTTAAATAAAAAAAATGTATAAGGCCCCTCTTAAACATGTGAACCGGTTGTCAAGATTAATTTTTATTTTTTCAAAGATTACTTATCAGTTTTTAACATCTTACAGCTAAAATTCTTAACCACTTGAGTTCTGGAGCCATTTTTTCATGCAAAAACGTGTTTTTTCAGAAACTGAGGTTGACAAGTAGGTGTAAATTATCAATTTTCCAGAGATGCAGAGGGATGAAAAACGGAAGCCTCTTTCACACTTGTGCGTCTTCAATGTCGCATGATTTTACTACAATTTTGACACGACTTTGTTGCGTTTTTGAGGAGTTTGACTGGGCTTAGAATGGAATGTCTTTTACTCAAAACGCATCAAAATCCTGCCAAAAGTAGTGCAGGTGCGATTTCCAAGTCGCACAGATGTGAATGGGGCTCGTTGGAAATGGTGAATGACTTGTCATGCGATTTTGCAGTCCCTAATCGCATGACAAATCGCACAAGTGTGAAAGGGGCCTTAGTCTGCATGTATGAAAGGGGCTCAAGACATTCAATGAGCCAATGATTTAGAATTACTCCAATCTAATAGGACCCGGTTAATGATGGCATATTAATGCAATGTTAATCTGTGATAAGGTTTGCTTTTAATAATTTTTAGGTGTGGCTACATTTAGGTGTTTTTCCTTTATTTTTCATCTCATGATCCAGTTATAGTCAGTTTTTCAACAGAACAAGCTCTCCTGCAAAATGCAGCAGTTAGTCTTGACAAACCATTTACTACTGACAGAGGTGCTTGCAATTGGCTTTTTTTTTTTTTAAATGTAAAATCTTTATCCCAAAAGAGAAACTTGCTGTAACTAGTCTTGGCTGGGGTTTGGCTTCCGTTTTGTTTGTCCAAATGTGACGGACAGTGATGCTGTTCCTTCATTCAGTCAGGGCACTCTTAATACAGGAGGTCTGTTACTGGTCAGATTACAAGGTGGAAAGTGGGGTTAAAATACTAATGCACCCACCACATCTTATATTGGTAAGCTACAATTTAACTTTTGGGTTCAAGATCACTTTGAGCCCCCGTTCACACTAAAGTGACCTGGTCGCCTCCACAGGTCGCCGTAGGTCGCCTTCCATAGGGAAGCTGGGGACCCGTTCTAATAGGAGCGACACAAGTCGCTCCGACTTAGAAAAAGGGTCCGGAGCTTCTTTGGGGCGACCCGGAGCGACCGTCATAGACTTCAATGTTATGAAGTCCGTGCCGGCTGCTCCGAGGTCGCGCCCGCTGCTCGCACTGCGACCTCGGAGGTCGCCCCCCCCCAAGTCGGATCGCCCCAGTGTGAACGGGGCCTAAAAAAACAAAACACAAATGTGTAGCCTGTAATGCATTAACACATTCTGAACTGGCTAGATATGCTCACTATCTGGCATTAGTGTGTACTGGTTGACTATAAGCAGATAATCAGTTTTTCCTGACCTTGATTTCAGGTCAGGAGTCACTATTGCACTATGATTGTTGAAGCTAAGGATTAGCATGATAGAGCCTAGGCAGCTAGCATTTTCAGACCACTTTTTTAGTAGATTGTTGCACTAGTAACTTTCCGTGTTTATGGCCCCATGCAGACCCAGTCCATCATTTTTATGTCCGAGTAGTACAGAAAAAGGCCAACAGAAGACTTGGTGCATGGCACTCGGTGACACTGCTTAAAAAGGTAATAGACAGCCCGCACTTTGGTAGATGTCCAAAGTAAAGGAGGTTTACAGGACATTGTGCCCCTGGAAATGTCGGTCCTGCCTATTTTCCTTTTGTAAATTTGCATAATGTGCAGTGCATTTTTAACCTGTCATGGTTTTTTTAATTTTATATTAAGCTTAGTGTCCATGTAACCGGTTTCACCAGAATTGAAGTGTGGGGAAATCTGCAATTGGGCATTGCAATTTAAAGCGGAGGGGTTGTGCCTCTGGCCTTCTAGGTTATAAAATATTCGATTTTTATTTGGGTTACAATTTGTCCTTCACTTTTCTTTGTTGAAACCATGGTCACTGTGACAGTTTTGAAAGGCGGTAGTTCTTCATAAAGCCCTTCCTTGTAGTTCTTCATAAAGCCCTTCCTAAATCCATGAAAAAGTGGATGGACAATTTGAGTTGTATTTTATACATGTATTTCCAAATTGCTGGGGAAGAAAATTTGCAATGGTTTATACCATAAGTGGCTGTATGTATTCTCCATGTGCAACAGATCCAGGGGATTTCTGACCTTTGCCTCACAGATGTAATGGACCTTTTTTATGTATATCATGTCTGTTGAGCAATAAAGTTTCTCTGTCGCTCATTGACAGACGCAGTCCTCTTGATTAATAACACATTGGGTTATGCTGCCCTCTACAGGAGTAGGACACTAGACGGAAGGAAAACGTTCTGGCCACACCTTAGGGGCAGTCCCAGAGGGTATATCCTCTCTCTCTCTGCTACAGGAAGTCAGTTTTTTTTCTGTCTAGTTAGGACTAAGGACCTAAGTTCCTTGCTGGGATCCTTTTTCTAAAAAAAAAAGACTTTTTTTAATAGCTTTTTTTCTCCAGTTGTTCCTGTGAGATCTTCAAGCAAGTACGCTGAACTGGGCGACGGGCTGGATGTTGAGATCCAGTGGTTACCCCAGTCAGCCTGCGAGCGCGTGCAGGCCCTAGCTCCGCGCTGGGTCAGCCGCGACATAGTCCCACTGGACGGGGACTGACCCTGCGAGTTAAACGTCTCGCCTGGACACCAACGACCAGTTGGAAACTGAGTCACGGCGTCCGTATTGGTCGACAGCCCCCCCACTTCGGTGGAGAGGGGTTCTGTCAAGAGTTGGCACCCGCCTGGTTCCGGTATGGTGAGTAGAATGTTCCCCCTCTCCCCCCTGACGGGTTTGTGGATGGACGCTCAGGATCCTCGGTCTCCCCTCTATCCTATAACAGGTCACAGATCCCCCAATTGAGTGTGATTGTGTGAATAAAAGAACAGGAGGCTTGGTTTGGGAGCTGACTATCTAAAGTCACTGTATAGTGGGCACTGTTAAGGAACTATGACTAAGGTCAGTGGCAATACTGTGATGATGGCCATATACAAAGAGCATCCTACCTGATAAGATTGCAAGACAGGCCTGTGCCTGCACTGCCGCCATCCTCCCACAGGCTCCCGCAGGCCGCATAGGCCGACAGCTCTTTCATAAGCCGCAGCAGGCCGCTGCCATCTTCCACAGGCTACCGCCATTTTCCCCGCAGGTCGCGTGGGGCTGCCATCTTGGCGTAGCCTTGTCTCCAGCATGGGGGCGGCCATTTTGGAGATGACCAACCACCTCGTGGAGAAACATGGGAGGCACCGGAAGGCGTGTAAAGGGGCGCAGCCGCCTCCTTTACCCGGTGAAAAAGGGCCAAAGACTTCCTGTCTGCAACAGGACAGCGCTGAGGCAGGTTGATAGAAAACTTCTGTGCATCAGGTGGTGAGCCTTGGGGTCTCTCTCTGTGGGGTCCAAAAAAGCAGGTAACACTGAGGGGCGCTGTTGCGCTGGGGGGTTACAAAGAAAAAAAAAAGGTTTTTGTCGCTGGCAAGTGTCTTGTATAATCATGGACCCTGCCACACATGTATCCCCACCTGATCCCCCTCGAGGTGGCCGCAGGACCCTCCAGTACCCCACTTGTAATTGCATTATCAACAGTTTTGGAGTCTTTGGTATCCTGGGTGGAGGTGGCCTGTCAGGGACGGGGGTCAAGAAAGCGACCCCCGCCTACCCCCATTTCATCTGATACTTCGGATTCTGAGCCGGTCACTGCAGCTGCAGGTCCCTCTTCTGGGGCTGCGGTCTCAGGTAATGTCTCCTCGGACAGTGAGGAGGACGTTCCTGCCTCCGCCATAGCACAAGAAGAAGCGTTGGTGGACGCACTAGTTGTGTCTGTCCGGGAAACTTTAAGGCTTGAGGTTACAGAGGTAACCGAGATGGAAATTCCTTTCGGTACTAGTAAACGTGCCAGAATGGCGAAGGTTTTTTCTTTACCCAAATGTTTTGGCAATAAGATTAAAGAGGAATGGGATCATCCGAAACGAGCTCTGGCTGTTTCCAGACGCATTGCTAGGCGCTATTCGTTTGAGGAATCCCTCATTAAGAAATTAACGGTACCACCAGTGGTGGACCCACCGATTTCCAGACTAGATAAAACTTCTGTTATCCCATTGGAGGATGCTCCGTCCTTTAAGGATCCGGTGGATCGAAAGGTAGAAGCGGAGTCCCTCACCATTTTTTTTCCCTGATAGGGTCAACCTTTAGGCCAGTGGTTGCCATTGGTTTAGTTTCACAAACATTAACAGAATGGGCCAAATTGTTACGCCGTGACTTAAGGGGAGAAGTATCCCCCCGGCAGCATCTGATTTGATGGAGCAAATCATACAAGGACTACAGTTCATCTGTGATGCCGCCCTGGATGCCACTCCCCTGTTAGGGCATGCATCTATGTCAGCAGTGGTCCTCAGACGTGTATTGTGGTTAAAGTGCTGGTCGGCGGATCTAGATTCCAAGAAAACTTTGACTAATCTCCCTTTTCAGGGGCATCGCCTGTTTGGGGCCACCTTAGATGAGATTATAAAGGATGTCACTGGGGGCAAGAGCACTTTTTTGCCACAGACTGCTAAGGGCAAAGGACCTCGCAGCAGGCGAGGACCTTCCTTTACTGCTCATAAGAGGTTTGTTCGCTCCGCTGGGGCGAGCGAGAAGGGCAAAACTCCTTCAGGGGGTTTCAAAGGACGCTGGTTGGGTAAACAAAAGTCCGGCTCAGCCAAACCTGAAGATAAAACCAATACAGCCTGAAGGTGCGCCCCCACCCATCTCTGGGGTGGGGGGACGTCTTCACCGGTTTCCAGATCCATGACCTTCCTGAAGCCCGGACGAAGGGGTTCAGGAGGCCGTGCGGTCGGGATACAGGATCGAGTTTCGATCACTTCTACCGGTGCGATTCTTCCCTTCCAACATTCGTATGCTACAGGGAGCGGTAGTTCCCGTTCCTTGAGCAGAACGTTTTCTTCACTTTTTTCAAAGGTCATTTCCAGTTCCCTCCAGGAGAATTCTTCTAAAGGAGATTCTTTTCTAATGGAATCGGAATCCCGATTCCCCAGACAATATGATCCGGTTGAGCGAACGGACCAGGGAGTCTGTGGTCTGGGGGCTTCGGTCTCCAATGCTCACCCAGGGGAAGTTACCCCTTCCGATAGAATCCAGGTTTCCGATAAATGTGTGGGAACTGAGAATGATCAGACTTTGTCTGATTTACTGGACCGAGCAGCTCCAGGGCAGCCACGGCTATGGCTTAGGTCAATCACCTAGGGGATTGGCAGGCAGACTATCTCAGCTGTCAGACTCTGGATCAAGGGGAATGGTCCCTTCATCCAGAGGTATTTCACCAGCGGTGCCTTCATTGGGGCACCCCGGGTGTGGATTTGTTGGCATCTCGGCACAACAGGAAGGTGCGGAGGTTTGTAGCACGCGCCCGCGATCCTCTAGTGGACGCAAAAAGCGCGATGATCGTCCCGTGGGGGCAGTATCAGCTACGGTATGCCTTCCATCCTCTCAGGTTACTGCGGGAACTTCCTCGCAGGATAGAGGTGGAGGGAATTACAGTTATCCTGGGAACTCCGGACGGACCTCGTCGAGCCTGGGACACCGACTTGGTGAGGCTAGTCGCGGACGCTCCTTGGAGACTTCCTCTCAAGGAGGATCTGCTGTCTCACGGACCGATCTTCCATCTTGCTTTACAATTGCTGGCTTCAACGGCCTGGCCATTGAGACTCGGGTACTGAAGGACAAGGGTTTGTCAGCTTCAGTTATTCCTACTCTAATCAAAGCAAGGAAGGCGACTTCTAGCAAAGTCTATTATCGCACATGGAGGTCTTATATTGCGTGGTGTGAATCGCTTGGATTTCCCCCACGTACCTATTCGGTGACCCGAATCTTGGCCTTTCTGCAACAGGGGGTTGAGCAGAAGCTGTCCTTGAGCACTATCAAGGGTCAGGTTTCAGCGTTAGCAATCTTCTTTCAGAAACCTTTGGCTACTCATTCCTTGGTGCGGAATTTCATCCAGGGGGTGCGACACCTGGCTCCGCCAGTGCGCGCACCCTTACCGCCCTGGGATCTTAATTTAGTGTTGTCGGTTCTTCAGAAACATCACTTTGAAGATATAAGGGAGATTCCCTTGCTTGCATTATCCCAGAAGGTGGCCTTCTTGGTGGCTATCACTTCTGCACGCAGGGTGTCAGAACTGGCCGCATTATCTTGTCCCCCATATCTGGTGATTCATAGGGATAAGGTGGTTCTTCGTCCGAATCCATCCTTCTTCCTAAAGTGGTTTCAGAGTTTCATCTGAAGACATTGTATTGCCTTCCCTGTGTCTTAAGGCCACACACTGCTTTGAAGGGGGCTCGCACACAGGCTGGTCTCTGTATGTTGGTCACTGCATTGAAAGGGGCGTGTATGCTGGTCACTACATTGAAGGGGGCATGTACGCTGATCACTACATTGTAAGGGGGCATGTATGCTGGTCACTACATTGAAAGGGGCATGTACGCTGGTCTCTGCATTGGGGTATGATCATTGGGCATAGCAAATTTTTCTATGGGGCCCTGTGATTTCTAATTACGTCCCTGTTTTCCACCCCCCCCGGTAGGTTTTTGTAGGTTTTGCGGCTCCCAGTTTTTTTTTTTCCTTCGGAAACGGGTCCAAGTGGCTCTTTATGTCTTAAAGGTTGCAGACCCCTGCTATAGGCTTTTATGGTCCACAAGCTCTTATTGCTCACCTCCATATAAATGGAAGCCTTTCATCTGTCTGTAAAGTGACCAAGATGAAAATCAAAGATAAGCCATACACCGACCTCTGGAGTGTAGGTATAAAAGGTTCTCTCGATTTTTAATGGGTTTCCAACCGTATCGGTATGGTCTTTATGGACATTTCTATGAGTAGACAAAAATAGAAATATTTGCAACGAAGAACTCAAACAAATGTTTGAGTATGTGTATAAGTGCAATAATGCTATTGTCCTTAAAAAGCTTACTGTATTTATAGCAGAATATCTTACCTCCCAGGATAAATGTAACAAGGAGGCACATAATATGTGCACAGAAACGCATCCACTGTTTTAACAATTGCTTGCAGGCAGAAAGAGGAAAGTAGGTGTATCCTCCTTAGTCTTTATCTCTTGCCTAAAAGTATAGTATAAAAAAGAGGGAGAGAGATCCAGTATAATATCTAGTCACAAATGAATAGTTAGTCTCTGGTATATTGGTCCCAAAAGATCCAACGGGCAGCTTCCTTTCACGTGTGTAAGGGAGAGAGAGAGATCCATCTCCCTAATGACTCCCGGCGGCTCCTTAAAAGCACTGCGCATGCGCCATACGGCATGACTGTGTGTATTGACGTCACTTCCGGCATGCCGATTTCCTGTTTCCGCCACTACAATGCTTACCGTTGCCAAGCAACTTCCACCTATCTATACGTTTCACTGCTTTCCACATGGTCCTAAAAGGAGCCCTTGGCTCCTAATACACTCGTCCAACTCCAGATCCACCATACCTAACGAGGTAATCATAGGGCTGTCTTCCGAGAAGGACATCTCTAGGAAAACTAGTGAATTTTATTTATATTTGGGCAAAATCAAAAGGTATAAATACAGGAAAAAAGGAAATGCCTTGACACTGGTTAAAGCGGTACCCCTACCTCATAGGGCATGAAAGTACCCCAATGGGATAGGGGAGAAAAAAGTCCGCTAAAATGTCCCAGATGTAGAGGGTTACTTTTAACCCCCGGCTTACCAGTGCTGGGCATCTCAGTGGAGGCGAAACCTGCATGGGAGATTCAAACCCTGAGAATGGAAACATGGTATATATTAAGGGAGCGAAGAAGGTTAGAGGTGATATCATCCATTGCATGTACATAAGTATAATTGTTTTAGCACTTTTAGAGACAACCCCAAGTAGGATATATGGGAACATGTTTGGTCAATTATCAAAGTACATCAGACAAGAGGAATGGCTGAAAACACATTCAGGGTCTGTAGGGAGGCAGAGATGCCCCCCTGCACTGGAGAAAATCCTTCCAACATCCGAAGAAAATAAATGAATAATTAACAATGTGGCTGAATAGCAAAAGAATACCATGCATAAAAAGATAAATAAATTCCCTTTAATCCGTTAGACCCGAGGAAAAAACGTCTGTTTCATTCAGGCCAGGGGGAGTGGTTGCCACAAGTCTAGCAATCCAGCGCTTTTCTCGCTGGAGTAGCTGCTTGTTCCAATCACCCCCCCCCCCCCCCCCCGGCTGGTGTATATATTTGATCCAGGGCATAGAAAGTAACTTTTGGAACTTGATATTTCTGAAATTTGCCCATACCCAGGGGTAGATATAGATTGCCAATTTTAATGCTTTGCTTGTGTTTAACACGTCTGGCAAATTCCTGCTTTCTTGCCCATATAGAATGAGTTGCATTAGCAGCGCATTAAATATCACCCCTTTTGTTTTACAATTGACGAAGTGCTTTGGAGAAAACGCCTCGCCATTGGGTAAGACTGTGGTTTTGCACCTAATGATGACTTGACATTGTTCACAATTCCCACAGGGGAAAGTGCCGAAATCCTGGCACGGATCCTTTCTATTTGTACCCTTTATATTCTCTTTCAGCGAACCTGCTCTCCTATATGTAATGGAGGGGGAAGGGGTAACTACTTTCTGAAGAATGGGGTCATCTCTTAGGATTCCCCAATGTTTGTGTATGGACAACAGCCATTTTATGATGCTGTCCTAATGCCGGTTGGGTGCCATCTTGGATAAGGGCAACATGCCTACTAAGGGCAAGCGGCCATCTGCCAGTGACTTTTCATAGTTTCATTAGGCACCATTTTATTGTGGCTCGAGGGCTAATCCTCTAGGGGCGTGAGGTCACTTCCTCTTTCTCTTCCATCTCCTCACCGGGCAGCGTGAGTAGGCAAGTACTGACAGCCTGGGGGATTTTTACCTTTACTAAGCCAATTTTCTGAACTTTTTTCTTGTGGCTATTGTATTATCTGAAGGGGCTCTTTCAGTTGGGGGGGGGGGGGGGGGGGGAGGAGGGAAACCGCTGATTTAAAGGGCCGGCATCCCTTTTATTTTATATGGCAAAAATGTACTCCAAGACAAAAAATTCCCTGCAGACCTGGTGGGGGGCTTCGGGTACCTCTGAAACCTCTTCCATGGCCTCATTTATCTGCGACTTTAGCGTCCAAAGTGGATCTGCTGATGTCGAACGCTCTTCCAAAAATGGTCTATGCCCTCCCAGTCCTCAGACTGAGCCTGAATTGGTTGCCACGGACGATGTCCCTCCTGAGGGATCCCGGTCCTCTGCTTCTGAGGGGGGGGGAATCTTTCTCCTCGGTAGCGCAGGAACGTGCTACAGTGGATGCCCTCATTAGCGCCATTAAGGAAACTCAATCTTGATGAGCCATCTCAGTCAAGTAAGCGGGCTGCTTTCAGGTTCCAGAAGTCAGGTCGGGTTTTTCCCTGCCGTGAGGAGTTTCACGAAATTGTAAATGACCAGTAGCGCCGCATTAAACATATGCTGGTGGTGCCTAGCATTTTTCCCAACGCTATCTCTTCTTGGAGGCCGTAGACAAACGTTGGATGGTGTTCCCTAAAGTGGACCACACTGTCTCTAGGCTGAAAAAATCCACCTTGATGCCAGTGGAGGACTCTCCGGCGTTCATGGATCTGGCTGATAGGCGCATGGAGGCGTTATCCCGCCACATTTACCTGGTGGCGGATTCCCTGCTTAAACCGGTTTGCCTCGGTGATGGCCTCTCAGGCTCTCACAGCATGGTCCAAGGTGCTTTGGAGCACCCTGGTGGTGGAGTCGGCCTCTCTGACTGACTGTCCTTGGCATGTTGGATCAGATTACCCAGACTGGGATGTACCTGTGTGAAGTGGCCTTGGACAAGGCTCCATTAGTCGCCTGGTTGTCTGCGGTCGGGGTCGCGATCTGCTGCATTACTTGGTTAAAAAGCTGGTCTGCTGACCACAATTTCAAATAGACTGTGTCTGATGTTTCCTATGTGGAGAGTCGTCTTTTTGGGGACACTCTGGATGAGTTGATTAAGGGGCTCCCGGGGGGGGGGGGGTGTAAGAGTACTCGGTTACCCCAGGTCACTATGGGTAAATCCTTCTGCACTAGGGCCTTCCTTCAAAGCTCAGCGTGGGTCCTTTTTCATGCCTTTGGGGCGCAGGATAAGGGAAAGTCCTTCTGGCCTTCCGGTAGCTTCAAGAATCTGTGGTCAGGTAAGCCTAAGGTGGGTCAGTCTGGATCGGCGACCCAGTCCACCTCTTCCTGAAGGGACGCCCTCACCTGTCTTCGGGGTGGGGGGACATCTGTGTTGCTTTTAGGAACCCTGGTTGTCCAGCATTCAGGACAGGTGGGTTCACGAGCTGATTCGTTCAGGGTATAAGATTGCGTTTCGATCTTACCCCGCAGACAGGTTCTTCCCGTCCAACCTCCAGCTGACTCCCAATCGTCTCAGATCTCATGGGGGCGCAGTGCAAGATCTGCTCGCCCAAGGAGTGTCATTGTGCCTTCACGGGACAGGTTTTGTGGTTTTTATTCCAACCTGTTCACGGTGCCCAGAAAAGAGGGCAAAGTGCATCTGATTCTGGACCAATTTCTGAACCGTTTTGTGCGGTTGCAGAAGTTTAGGATGGAATCCATCTGGTCGGTGGTGGCGTCGAGTCCCGGGGACTTCCTGGCCTCCATAGACTTGAAGGATGTGTATCTGCACATCCCCATCTACGAGGGTCATCAGAGGTATCTCTGCTTCACGATGGCTGGGAAGCACTACCAGTATGTGGCGTTGCCCTTTGGTCTTCGGCTCCCAGGGTTTTCACCAAGGTTTTGGCTCCGGTACTAGCTTTAGTGCGTTTAAAGGGGATTGCGGTCCTCGGTTACCTGGGCAACCTGTTGGGGTTGAGCTCGTGTGCGACTCTTGACGAGTGATCTGGCTGTAACGGTTCAAATGCTCCAAGTCGGCACTGACTTCTACAGCTTGTCTTCAAATCCTGGGGGATGGTCCTGGACTCTGCTCAGGCAAGAGTTTTTTTCTTCCGGAGGACAAACTCCGAACCCTGCGGGATGAGATCGGGTCACTCGGGGACAACGATCTCTCCTCTTTGCGGACCTGTATTCGGTCTTGGGGTCTGATGGTTTCGGTTTTCAAAGCCGTTCCGTTTGCTCAATTTCACACCAGGACTTTGCAAGTGGAGATCCTGGCCAGGTGGGACAGAACGCCTGTCTTTGGACAGGAGAATTTTTGAGTCGCCAAGTGCGGTCCGATCTCTTGTGGCTCCGGTCGCTGTCCCTGACACAGGGCCAGTCCTTCCGGCCTCTGCTGTGGACGGTGCTCACTACGAATGCTGGGCTGGGGAGGAGTTCTGGGCACACTTTGTGCCCAGGGGATGTGGTTGGCGGTAGGGCTTCCTTGCCGATAAACGTTTTGGAGCTCCGATCGATCAAACTTTGTTCTGTTGGTCATCTCAGCTTCGGGGGTGTCCAGTCCGAGTACAGACGGACAACGCCACGGCTGTGGCTTATATCAATCACCAAGGGGGCACCAAGAAAGTGGCTGAGGATCCTGTCTTGCCGAATCGCACGTTCCGGCGATTTCGGCTGTTCACAGTCTGGGTGTGGAGTTCACATTCTGGGTGTGGAGAACTGGCAGGCGGACTGAGTCGCTAGACCTTGGACCAAGGAGAAGGGTCCCTACATCCGGAGGTGTTTCGCCTCCTGTGTGCCCGGTGGGGGACTCGGTACATGGATCTGTTCGCATCCCTTCTCAACTAAAAGGTGGAAAGGTTCGTGGCCAGAACTCGCGATCCTCTGGCGGACACCACGGATGCGTTAGTAGTGCCTTGGCCCTGGGTGCTGTATGCCTTTCCTCCGATTCAACTGTTGTCCAGGTTCCTCTGCAGGTTAGCGTTGGAACAGATACCAGTCATTCTGGTGGCCCTGGGCTGGCCACGTCGGTCCTGGTACACAGACATCGTTCAGATGTTCGAGCCTCCCTGGTGGCTTCTGCTGCCAGACTTTTGTCTCAAGGGCCGATCTTCCATCCTGCTTAAGTCCTCTAGCTTTAATGGCGTGGCTGTTGAAAGCCAGGTCTTGAGGGGTAGGGGTCTTCCGAATGTATTCATCCTAACCTTATTAAAGGCTCGTAAAGCTACCTCTAGAAAGATTATCATCGCACCTGAAAAGCGTATTTCTCTAGCGCTCATCGACAGACGTAGTCCTCGGTGATACACCACCTTCGGGTTATGTTACCTCCGCAGGAGCAGGACTAGACAGGAAATTAAAAAGCTCTGGCCACACCCTAGGGGCAGTCCCAGAGGGTATATCCTCTCTCTCTCTGCCTCAGCAAATCAGTTATTTTCTGTCTAGTTAGGAGTAAGGACCTAGATACCTTGCTGGGATCTTAGGTCCTGGCAAGAAATTTTTTTCTAAAAGGATTTTTGGACAGCTTTTTTTCTCCAGTGTTCCTGTGAGATCTTCAAGCAAGAAAGCTGAACTGGGCGACGGGCTGGATGTTGAGATCCGGTGGTCACCCCAGTTCAGCCTACGAGCGCGTGCAGGCCATAGCTCCGCGCTGAGTCGGCCGCGACAAAGTCCCATTAAAGGACTGAACCCGCGAGTTAAACGTCTCGCTGAAACGCCAAAGACCATGAGTCACGGCGTCTGTATCGGTCGACAGCCCTCCCGCCCCGGTGGAGAGGGGTACTGTCAGGAGTTGGTGCCCGCCTGGTTCCGGTATGGTGAGTAGTATGTTCCCCCTGTTTTCCCTGACGGGTTTTGTGGTGAACGCGGGCCCCTCTCTGTATGGTAAGAAAGAGTTTCTTTCTATCCTATAACATGTCACAAATCCTCCTACTTTGAGTGTGATTTTATGTGTGCAAAAGCCAGGAGGCTTGGTTTGGGAGCTAACAATCTATTGTATACATGTTTTAAAGATGTAATCTGTGGCATTCTGGGAATCTTATGGGTTAAGTATAAGCTACCTACCAGTCAGAAGCCATGGACATGTAGACTGCCTTCCAAGTCAGATCTCCAGCTAATAGCAGGCCTCCCGAACGGCCATGCGGTCCGCCAGGGCCGGTACCGCCAAACACGCCATATCCCCATGCAGAGAGAGTGTTGTGTGCCTGCAGCACACCGCTAGTCAGCACAGGCCGCCGCCATTTTTTTTGCTGGATCGCACGAGCCGCCATTTTGGCGTAGCCTCGTGTCTCCAGCATGGGGGCGGCCATGTTTTAGGTGATTCTACACCTCGTGGAGCTTGGGGGAGGCGCCGGAAGGCGTACAGAGGGGCGGAGCCGCCTCCTTTCTTCCTGGGCAGCCAGCCAAAAGACTTCCTGTTTGTCTAAGACAGCGCTGTAAGCTGTTGCAGTTCAACTCTGAACATCAAGTGGTGAGCCTGGGGGTCTATCTCTCTCTCTCTCGATCGATAGGGATCCCTAGCAGGTAACACTAAGGGGTTTTTTTGTGGCGCTGAGGGTCAAAAAAAAAAAAAAAAAAAAAAAAAAAGTTTTTCTTTACTTTGAATTATATCATCCAGGTAGTAACTGGAGTTATTATGGACCCTGCCACACAGATTCCCCCACCTGTTTCCCTCGAGGGGGCCTCGGGACCCGCCGGTGTACAGAGTATAGAGTCATTTACAGCAATTTTGGAGTCTATGGTGGCTCGGGTGGAGGCGGCCTGTCAGGGACGGGGGTCAAGGAAGCGACCCCCGCCTACCCCTATACTATCTGACACCTCTGACTCTGATTCAGAGATGGTCACTGCAGTTGCAGGTTCCTCTGCAAGGGCTGCTATCCCAGGTAAAGCCCCCTCAGATAGTGAGGAGGACGCTTCTTCTCCTGCTATAATTCAGGAAGAAGCATTGGTGGACGCACTAGTTGTGGCAGTGCAAGAAACCTTAAAACTTGAGGCTTTACCGGCAGAGGCAACTGAAACAGAGAGGCCTTTTGGGACTAATAAGCCCATCAAGACGGCGAAGGCTTTTCCTGTACCTAAATGTTTTGGAAATCAGATTAAAGGAGAATGGGAACATTCTAAACGTACCTTTACTATTTCCAAGCGTATTGCTAGACGCTATCCGTTTGAGGAATCCATCATTAAGAAATGGACGGTACCACCAGTCGTGGATCCGCCTATTTCCAGGCTGAATAAAGCCACGGTTATTCCAGTGGAGGACACTTCGTCCTTTAAGGATCCGGTGGATCGAAAGATAGAAGCGGAGTCCCGCACTATCTTTTCTCTGATAGGGTCAGCATTTAGACCAGTAATTGTTATTGGTCTAGTTTCCCAGACACTTACAGAATGGGCGAAGATGGTACGCCAAGATCTTAGGGGAAAAGATATTCCCCAGGAGACATCTGATTTGATAGAACAGATCATACAAGGGCTACGGTTTATCTGTGACGCAGCCTTGGACACTACTCCCTTGTTAGGGCATGCATCTAAGTTAGCAGTGATCCTCAGACGTGTGCTGTGGTTAAAATGCTGGTCAGCTGACCTAGGTTCCAAAAAGACTTTGACCAATCTCCCTTTCCAGGGGAATCGTCTATTTGGAGCCAACCTAGATGAAATCATTAAGGATGCCACCGGGGGCAAGAGTACTTTTTTGCCACAGGCTGCAAAAGCTAAGGAACCTCGCAACAAGCGAGGACCTTTCTTTACCGCCCATAAAGGACGCCCGGCTGGTACTTCCGGGAAAGGCAAGACTCCTCCAGGAGGGTTCAAGAAGGGCTGGTCGGACAAGCAGAGGACCAACCCAGCCAAACCCGAAGTAAAGGAGTACACAGCCTGAAGGTGCGCCCCCACCCAATTTCAGGGTGGGGGGACGTTTTCACCGGTATTCAGGACATTAGATCGAGCATCAACCACTACTACCGGTGCGATTCTTCCCTTCCAACATTTAAGTACAGGAAGCGGTAGTTACCGTTCCCTGTATAGATCTTTTCCTTTACCTTTTCCTAAGATTAGTCCCGATACCTCACAGGAATCGGATCTGATTGACCAGATAGGCCAAGTAGCCTCTAGTCGGGTGACTTCGGTCCCTGAGGTTCAACCAGAAAAGATCACCTTGCCTGATAACTATCAGGTATCTGATAAATGTGTGGGAACAGAAAACGACCAGACTTTCTCGGATGGTCGGGGCCAGATACCTCTAGGGACGCCTGGTTCAGATCCAATCAGCGCCAGTGGTCCTAGAAATTCTAGGCTGGCCTCTTCAAGCCGGCCTGGCCGACTTGGACAGGTTAGTCGCAGACGTTCCGTGGGAACTTCGTCTCAGGGAGTGTCTGTAGTCTCAAGGACCTATTTACCTTCGTGCTTTACAGTCGCTGGTTTTAATGGCCTGGCCATTGAGACCCAAGTACTGAAGGACAGAGGTTTGTCTACTTCTGTCATTCCTACCCTTATCAAAGCAAGGAAAGCGACTTCCAGCAAAGTCTATTATCACACATGGAAGACTTATATTGCGTGGTGCGAATCTTTAGGATTTCCTCCACGTACCTATTCGGTGTCTCGAATATTGGCCTTTTTGCAACAAGGGGTTGAGCAGAAGCTAGCCTTGAGCACCATCAAGGGTCAAGTTTCAGCATTAGCAATCTTCTTTCAGAAACCTTTAGCTACCAAATCCTTGGTGCGGAATTTCATCCAGGGGGTGCGGCACCTGGCTCCTCCAGTCCGCGCGCCCTTACCGCCCTGGGATCTTAATTTGGTTTTGTCGGTTCTACAGAAACCTCCCTTTGAAAACATCAGGGAGATTCCCTTGCTTACTTTATCCCAGAAGGTGGTCTTCTTGGTGGCTATTACTTCTGCTCGCAGGGTGTCAGAACTGGCTGCATTATCATGCCAGTCCCCATACCTAGTGATTCATAGGGATAAGGTAGTACTTCATCCTAAGCCATCTTTTCTTCCTAAGGTGGTTTCAGATTTTCATCTGAATGAAGATATTGTACTACCTTCCTTGTGTCCTCAGCCCAAGCATCATCGGGAACATGCGTTGCATTCCTTGGATGTGGTTCGGGCAATCAGGGTATACCTGAAAGCTACGGAATCATTCCGTAAGACGGATTCACTTTTTGTGATCACGGATGGCCCCAGAAAGGGTTTGCCTGCATCTGCCGCGACCATTGCCAAATGGATTAGACAAACGGTGGTACAGGCTTATTCTATTAAGGGTCAGAGTCCTCCGTTCCCTGTTAGGGCGCACTCCACTCGAGCGCTCAGTACTTCCTGGGCCTTTCGCCATCAGGCGTCAGTGGTCCAGGTATGTAAGGCGGCCACTTGGTCGTCGGTACATACCTTTACTAAATTCTATAAAATTGATGTGACGGCATCGGCGGATGCCTCATTTGGCCGCAAGGTTTTGCAGGCCGCAATTTGAGGAGACCGGTGGTCTACCTCGAGGGTTTTTTTCTGTTTGAAAAATTTTTTTGTTGAGTCTCATCATTAAGGATGAGCATTGTAAACTTCTAGTTGGCACCGGTTGGGCCTTCTAGATTGGGATTTGATTTCCATTTTCCCACCCCTCAGTTGTGATACTGCTCTGGGACGTCCCGAAGGTGGTGTATCACCGAGGACTACGTCTGTCGATGAGCGCTAGAGAAAAATGGATTTTTGTAAAATCTTACCGTAAAATCCTTTTCTCTTAGCTCATCGACAGACGTAGTCCCCGCCCCTCTGTTTTGGAGTTGGGTTGGGTTAAATTCTCTAAGCACTGCTTTTTCACATAACTGATTTGCTGAGGCAGAGAGAGAGAGGATATACCCTCTGGGACTGCCCCTAGGGTGTGGCCAGAGCTTTTTAATTTCCTGTCTAGTCCTGCTCCTGCGGAGGTAACATAACCCGAAGGTGGTGTATCACCGAGGACTACGTCTGTCGATGAGCTAAGAGAAAAGGATTTTACGGTAAGATTTTACAAAAATCCATTTATTGCCTGGTGCGATTTGCATGGGTTCCATCCTCGCTCCTTCTCTGTGGCGAAGGTTTTGGCCTTCCTGCAGGAAGGGGTGGATAGGCATTTGGCGCTGACCACCATCAAGTCTGAAAAGTAAAATATGGTTACCAATGGAAAAACGGTAACAAAGTACAGAAAAACAGTAGGAAGAGCAGAGTGAGAACAAACTCAATCGACAACTATTTGGCTTTTTTTTTTTTTTTTATTTTATATTTCTCTCCTCGCCTTCCAGGATGGCCCAACAGTGAGATGATAGGCTCCTCCCTACCGGAAACACAATCAATTGCAATCAGTTAAAAGGTCCCATCCTTCCCTCTGCCCCTCAGTTTAGATTGTTTCTTCCTACAACGGAACGTTTGTTTCTGACCTGCAGACTCTTGAGTTGAACGGTACCCCCTGTGAGCCAGGTTCCGCAAAGGGCCACTGCGAGCTGAGCTCTACCTGCCGCCTCTCCAGGCTTCTCACAGGTCGCACCAGGGTACACAGGCCGTCGGTCACCTGCGGTGTCCCTCTAGGTCCTGTTCTCCGGCGCCAGCAGCACTCCTCCACAGAAGGTTTTTGAATTTCCCGCCGGACAGGCGGTTGAAGCCTCGTCTTCAGACCGGAGACCGGAACTTCCGGCGCAACGTCAGGACGCGCATAATGAAGGCGGTAACAAGGAAGAAGTATGTGGAGGAGACGCCGGAACCGCTGTTTAGCGGCAAAGCAGATTCCCGGGGCTATCGCAGCGCGGATAACTGCTGGGGAAATTAAGCCCTCCACGACTCATCCTCCGGGGAAGGAGGAGAGGCCGGTCCAGGTGTCGGTAGCAAAACCCAGGTCGGAACTGAACTGGGTAAGTGCTGGGAATGTATCCTGCATGGGGGTATTCCTCTTAAAGTCTGCTGGTTATCGACTTAAAAATGCCTGGAAATTATCCCATTTTTCCCTGACCTTAGTCGGACTATCAGTGTCCTCTCTATGGTCCTCGTGTTAACATTTATTTAGGAAGAGTGATACTTATACTACTTTGTATCCTGTCTTCCAGAGTCCCTGAGTGGTTCACAGGAAACCTCTACTACTAACCCAGCATTATCAGGCCCTGTTGCTTCTAGGAAGTGTGGTAATTGCTGGGATAATAGGCTATCCAGTTCCCACACTAAGCCATTCTGCTATAAATGTATTTAAAGGTTAGCAGGAAAAGAAGCGTCAAGGTTAAGGAGACTTCATTAAAACAGTACAGGAGGAAATGTTAACCACTATTAAGTCAGTACGATCTTCTATAGGAACACCAAATGCTGTAGAACCCAAAGATTTTTCTTCAATAGAAGGTCCCCCTTCACAAAGTTTCTTACCTAGGGCAGGACCTTCAGGTCTTATACCATCTTCCCAAAATCTCCCTTCAGCACAATTTAGGGAAGAAGGTAGGTTATACCCAGAGGAGAGCCGCTCAGATTCCCAAACCTGCTCAGGTGAAGGGGACAGGGACTCGGATGCTCCTGATGAGGTAGAATCATCTAAGAACCTATTTGGTTTGGAGAACATGCAGGGACTCCTACAGGCCATTTATGCCTCAGAGGCGATACTTGATGTGCCTAAATAAACCACGGCACAAGATAAACTACAAAGGACTAGGGAAGAGCCCTTCTAGAGTTTTACCTATCCACCATTCCCTGAAGAGTTTAATCCTTCAACAATGGCGACTACCTGAAAACAGGTTAAATAAGAGGAGTTCTTGGAAAAGGTTTCCCTTTAAGGAGGATGACAGAGGTTCCTTTAAAAAACCAAAACTAGATGCCCCTTTGGCACAAGTAACAGAGGTCAGACCTCTCCTTTGTGGATGCAGGTAACATCAAGGATGCTATGAACCGTAAAGCAGAGGCCTTACTGAGAAAGGTCTGGGATGCCAACGCAGCTACTATGGCTCCTGCCTTGGCTGCCTCCTGTGTGGCAAGAAATGCCTTTTTCTGGGTTGATAGACCTGAGTGAAATTTTCTCAGACCAAAACTCGACATCCAAGATTCCTTTTCAGTGATGGGTAAGGCGGTGGCCTATCTAGCAGATGCTGCAGTTGAGTCGGTTGTAGCCTCTGCCAAAACAGGGGCTCTCCTAAATTCTGCCAGGAGAGCCATCTGGCTAAAAGAATGAGAAGGGGACGTCGCCTCTAAATCCTAAGCTCTGTGGTCTTCCCTTCAAAGGTTCTCTTCTGTATGGCTCTGGGCTGGATGAAGTCCTTACCAGATCCTCTGAAAAAGGAAAAATTCCCTGCAAAGCCCGAAAAAGAGGCTAGCAGAAAAATTTTTCGTGGGCCCAGGGACCATAGACAGCAAAGGAACAAAAGGGAACCGGCAAAGAATTGGGAGGTTTCGGAAGGAAAGGCAAAGAAATGGCTTACTTTCCCTTCCGCCTCTGCTACAAGAGACAACAAATGACTCAAAGTCAGAGTAGGGGGCAGACTGAGTCAATTTTTACCCAGCTGTGAAGAAATGACAGTCTGCCCATAGCCTTCTCTTATGATGGTAAGAATATTATCGATTGGAATTTGCAACGATACATCTCCCAACAGTAACCCTTACTCGGATTCCTAAGGAAATTCAGAAAAAGGAAGCCCTACTACTAGGGGTTCGGGAATTGGCAGAACAGCTGGTAATTATTCCAGTCCAAGAAGATCAAATCTTCCAGGGGTTCTACTCCCATGTTTTTAGTTCCAAAACCCTTGGGGAAAACATTGTCTGATAATTAAACTTGAAAAACCTCAGTTTCCATTGCAAACTTTTTGTAAAGTAGAAACTTATCTATTCAGTAAGAAAAAAATTTACTGAAAGATGTTTTCATGACTACGTTGGACCTCCAGAGATGCATACCTGCATGTTCCCATTCACAAGGAACATCAGCGCTTCCTGAGGTTTGCCATAGTAACAAAGGAAGGTATGACTCACTGGCAGTTCAGAGCTCTACCCTTTGGTCTAGCAGCCAGTCCAAGAATCTTTACCAAGATCCTAGCTGAGGTGGTAGCCCAGCTACACATTCAGGGGATAGCCTTGATCCCTTATCTAGACGACCTACTGATTTTTGGCAAATCGGAAGCCCAAGTGAAAGCAGACAGCCAGAAGTTAGGGTGGCTTATAAACCTGAAAAAATCATCCTGGTTACCGACAGATGCAGTCCTTCCTGGGGTTTCAGATGGACTCTGTGTCACAAACTATTTCTTCCCACGGAAAAGATTAAAAAATAGTTTTCGCAGTCCTAGCCCTAAAAAACGCTCAATCCTGTTCCAGGAGAGAAGTTTCAAAGGTTCTAGGCCTTTTGTCAGCCAGCAGTCGTGTGGGCACAGCTTCACATTAGAACTTCTTTTTTTTTTTTTTCTGTCTATCCTCTTGGGACATAATCTTTAGACAAATTACTCAGTCTCACCCCAGAGGTACAAACCTCTTGAGTGGTGGACCAATCCAAACAATCTGGGGGAAGGCATACCTTGGGTTCAATGGAATCCCATAAGAATTACCACAGATGCCAGCACCAGGGGCTGGTTAGCTCACCTGGAAGGGGCTCAGGCACAGGGAACTTGGAACAAGAGAACAGCTCAGGCCTCTTCCAACTTCAGAGAATTGAAGGCAGTGGGAAAAGCCCTAAAAACCTTCCAAAAGTTCATCCTGAACCAGAGAGGTTCTGATCTTATCAGACACAAACTGTGGCCTATCTGAATAGACAAGTAGTAACCAGGTCAAAATCCCTCCTTACCTTGACCCAACACATCTTGGGTTGGGTCGAAGGGAGGATAATTTCCCTGGTAGCCATTCACATCAAGGGAAGGAACAACCTGCAGGCGGACTTCCTCAGCCGCTACTGTATAAAAGAGGGAGAATGGGAATTAAGTCCCAAAATCTTCCTGTCAGTGGTAGAAAGATTCAGACAACTGGAGATAGACCTATTTGCCTCAGCTCGTAACAAAAAGGTGAAAAGATTTTTCTCCCTCACCCGGTCCAAAGGGACGATTGGGCTGGATGCTCTAGCCCAACAGTGGCAGTTCGATCTAGCCTATGCCTTCCCCCCTCTGATGCTAATTCCCAGAGTCTTGCAGAAACTGAGCAGGTCCCAGAACCTGAAATTGATTCTAATTGCCCCTTGGTGGCCCAAAAGGCAGTGGTTTGCCATTCTGAAAGCCATGTCAATAGCTTGCCCTTGGCAACTCCGTGTCCCCAGACCTTCTGTTTTAGGGACCAGTTCTATGTCAGGATCCAGGGTTTTTTTCAGTTGATAGCCTGGTTTCTGAGCGCCAACTGCTTAGGTCAAAGAGTTGCTGAGAGAGTGGTAGATACTCTTACTGAGCAGAAAAAGTCACTAGAAACATTTATCAAAGTTTGGCAAAAAATTTTGTGCCTGGCAGGGGCAAAAGGATTTTGCCTCTACTTCTATTCTGACGATTGTAGAATCTTTACAGGACAGAGTAGATAAGGGTGTGGCGATTAACACCCTTAACCACTTTGCCGCTGCTCACTAGAGCTCTACTGGGGCAAAGTGGCTCGATAACGTCTGGCGACATAGACCTACGTCGCCAGACATTCCCCTCTCTCGGCGGCGCAACGCCGGAGGCTCGATCCCGCTGTATTCAGTCACAGCGGGAGTCGGGCCAGGGGAAGAGAGGCGGCGATCGCTGCTGCTCTTCCCCGATCGTCGGGGAATCAAGTGTGGAAATCCGCCTGCTTGTGTAAACACAAGCGAGCGGATCTCCTAAGTGACAGACAGGGTCAGATTGCAGGGTTCAGCATAGCTGAACCTGCGATCTGTCCTTGTGTCACATAGTCCCCTCCCCCCACACGTCAGTAAGCACCAGGCATACATTAACCCCTTGATCACCAATAAAAATTAACCCCTTCCCTGCCAGTGCCATTTTTACAGTAACAGTGCATATTTATAGCACTGATTACTGTAGTAATGTCACTGGTACCCCCAAAAGTGTCAATGTCAGTCAAGGGTCCGATCTGTCTGCCGCAATGTCGCAGTCCCCCGGGGGGGGGGGGGTAATTTCATATAAAAGTAAAAAATATTGTTTTTCAAAATTGTCGCTCTTCTTTTTGTTTATAGCGCAAAAAGTAAAAATCTCACAGGTGATCAAATACCACCAAAGAAAGCTATTTGTGGGGAAATAAAGGACGTAAATTTCGTTTGGGTACGGCGTTGCATGACCTTGCAATTGTCAAAGTCGCACAGTGCCAAATCGCAAAAAGTGGCCCAGACGTAAGACAGCAAAATCCTCCGGTGGTAAAGTGGTTAAGGTACAAATAGCGGCTCTTTCAGTATTTTTGAACACTAGTCTGGCAAAAGAGCCGTTGATCAAAAGATTTTTGTTAGCTAGACATAGGGTTACCACTATTATCAAGGACAGGTTCCCCCCTTGGGACCTGAATAGGGTCCTAGAGGCTCTATCTAAGGACCCTTTTGAACCGTTAAAGGAAATCTCCTTTAAATTTTTGTCTTTGAAAGTAGCTTTCCTGTTAGCCATTACTACAGCTAGAAGATTAGGGGATCTACCAGATAGGTGTGCTATCTGTAAGCTGAATGTGGAGAAGAGGAGGCGTGTGAACACTTTTTTAAATCCGGGACTACGGGTCAGGATTTCACCATTAAACCATTTATATCCTGTACCACCAGCTATGTGGTTTACCTGGTAAGGTGTCCATGCGGCCTTGACTATGTTGGCCGCACTATCCGAGAGCTTCATGTAAGGCTCAAGGAGCATGTGGCCAACATAGTCAAGGGCTTCCCAAAACTAAGCCTTTCAAGGCACTATGATGAATGTCGTCATAGAGATCCCAGTGGAACCCTATTTTTGGGCATTGATAGGTTTTCGGGCCACTGGAGGGGAAGCAACTTAACGAGATGAGTATCAAGGCTTGAAACTAGCTGGATCTATAGGCTTAAGTCTTATACCCCCTTAGGCCTTAATATTGAATGGGATTTAAATGCCCATATCGATAATTCCTAGTTTGGATTTCCCTATCTTTCTGTGCAATAGGTGACATTTTTTATTGCAGATATTTTATGCTTTTAAACAATTTTTAATATTGTAATACATTTGAGGTTTTATATGTATCTGTATTTTTATGTATTTTAATGTATATGTACCCATTTATGAGTTTATGGTTGGTTATTGTAGCTTCCCAGTTCTTTGGATGTTCTTGGTGATCACACCGGTAGGTGGCGCTGTCTCCCCCGGGCCGCGGCCTTATGTTCTATGGTGGGTATATTTATCCCCAAGTATTTTATAATTTGTCCAATCTAGGTTACTCTAGTGTTTAGGGCATTATGGAGGCGGGGGTAGATTGAGAATAATAACATAGGGAACGATTTCGATTCATTTCTGTATCTTCTCATATCGTTGTCCTCCCCCCTTCCTTCCGGTTTGTGCGGTGGTTCCCGAGCGTGGAACGCATCTCCGACTTCCGGCGACTGAGTACTTCTGATTGGCTGGCTCTCCTCCGCAGCTTTAAAAGGCAGCAGTGCACCCCGAGGCCACACCCCTTGACGACGTCTTTTTATGATGAAACGTGCGTCGGGTGGCGCTCGGTGACGCGTGCCGCAGTGTGGAGGAGACAGAGCGGCCATCTTTCGGGTGGTAAACGCCAAGAACATCGGTGAGGACTCCTTGTATCATGTAATGGATGCGAGATATCTTCCTTTTATTCTGTAAGTGGCTTATGTTAAGAGTGGGAATAAAGTGCATTTAAGCAGTCTGTGCTATGTGATGTTCCTTTTTTTCTCCCACATTATACACCACCTTTGAGCCTGCCAACTGGACACCTGAGTGGGAAGCCTCCTGTCTATATACCCTTTGTATCTGCGCATTTGATCTCTGTTATGGGGGTCAACTACATCTGGTAAGGAGTGGTGGTGCTGGAGTGCTTTCTGGTGGTGGTTCTTCAACTCTGGAATTGTTTTTTCAAGTGTGGAGACATATTTTCATGGACTGCTTTCTCATTCATTTGGGACTCTTTTATACGGTTCAGGATCTCGCCCAAGGGGTGGTTGTCCCGGTTCCACAGCGGACAGATTTTGGGGTTTTTACTCGAATCTGTTCACAGTGCCCAGAAAGGAGGGCAAGGTGCGTCCGATTCTGGACTTGAAGTTTCTAAACTGCTTTGTGCGGGTTCAGAAGTTCTGAATGGAGTCCCTCCGGTTGGTAGTGGCATCCCTGAGTCCAGGAGATTTCCTGGCTTCTATCGACCTCAAGGATGCGTATCTACACTTACCTACCTACTCTACCTATTTACGAGGGTCATCGGAGGTACTGAAATAGGATAGGAGCTAAAGGACAGTTCCTTAGGAATGGTTGCATAAAGGGATGCTCACAACTGCTTTATTCAGAAAATCGAAAAAACTTTATTGAAAAACAAGGCATATCATAGATTAAAAAAGCCCCCTGGTCGGGGGGATGCAATACATGGAATGGAATCAATTGCGATGTTGAACATGAATGACATAGCTGGCCACACACCCATTCGGTAGTTTGGATACACCAATGCAGTAACCTACAGTATATAGCTCCTAACGAGCTTGTTTATACTGCCAGGACTACTGTTAGTGTATCGGCATGCCACATCCCAATGTGTCAAAAGGGTACCCAAGACAAAAAATATAATATTGTACCAAACTGTATGTTAGTTATTTCTTCAAGTTTATGAACCTTCACATTGGGAAAAATTGGTGGATATAGAAGAACGATTGCACATGACACATGCCCCAGTGTGGAATCAAATCTGGTCAAAAGACCATCAGATACAATGACATCCAGTAACAAGACTGGTAAGCAATCAGGGCCTCCTCTTGATTGTGGACTACTATAGTCCTGTCAAACCTATGTGAATGAATGTACAACTGGTAGGATACTTAGACTCAGAGGGTGATATAAGGTGGAAGGAGGTAATCAGTCCTTGATTGGGATAATTGATTAGCTGGTCTTAATGTAGTATGGCAGGTGAAAATAATAATGGCCAGGCTGTAATCAAGGACAATTTTTCATGATAGCCGACCACCATGGTTATCCAGGGACAGTGGAAAAAGTTCTTTCAGAGTTTGTCTGGTGTATTGTAGGAACAAGGGAGAGACGCAGGGCACATAATGGACTGCGCAGGCTCGCACCGGTATGAATTAACAGTGGGCAGTTGTATAAGACCTAATTCAGAGTATATCACAGCAATGAATATCAGCTTAAATGCCTTCCGCTGCATCGGCACCCCATACTGTAACTAAATATACCTGGTGCTCACAGCCTTTTTTTCAATCCCCAGGAGTTTCTTTTCGCTCACCGTGCAGCCGAACATGGATGGCTGAATCCAGGCAATGGATGTGTCAAACTGTCTCCTGGTATGATGGCCTTTGGCTGCAGTCGGCTCCTCCGAATTCTCCGAATACAATTCTACCTGTGCACCAGTCCCTGAAAGAGTTAATCCTTCAGCAGTGGCAGCTTCCAGAAAATAGTCTGGCCAAAAAAATCTTGTGGAAAAGGAGATTTCCCTTCAAAGATGAGGAAGTAGAAAGCTTTCTAAAAAACCCAAAACTAGATGCCCCACTGGCGCAAGTAACAAAAAGGTCTGAGCTCTCTTTTGTTGATACAGACACCATTAAAGATGTCATGAACCGCGAGGCAGAGTCCCTACTGAGGAAGGCCTGGGATGCCAACGCCTCAGCAATGGCTCCAGCCCTAGCAGCTTCCTCTGTGGCAAGAAATGCCTTTTTTTGGGTAGATGGACTGAACTAACACTTGCCTCAGATTAAAACCCAGGATCTACAGTATTCCCTGTCAATACTAGGCAAGGCAGTTGCCTACCTGGCTGATGCTGCAGTGGAATCAGTAGTAGCCTCTGCAAAAAACTGGGGCTCTTTTGAATTCCGCCAAAAGAGCCATCTGGCTAAAAGAATGGGATGGTGACTTAACGTCAAAAACCAAACTCTGTGGTTTGCCCTTTGAGGGGTCTTTGCTCTTTGGCTCAGCTTTAGATGAGGTTCTAACCACATCCTCTGAAAAATTAAAGTTTCCAGCCAAACCTAAAAGAGGGAGGCAGGAAGTTTTTTTTCGTGGCCGCACAGGGCAAAGACAGCAGAGGAACAAAAAAGAACCGGCCAAGAAATGGGGTTTCGGAAAAGGGAGGCAAAGAAACAGTTTGCTTTTTCCCCTCTTCTGGCACAAGAGATAAGTGACGCCAAAATAAAAGTAGGGGGCAGACTGAGCCAATTCCTGTCCCAATAGGAAGAAATTTCAGTTACCCCTTATATTCACTCCCTCATAAAAGGATATCGCCTACAGTTTTCATCAAAACCCCCGGTAACAATAACTCTTACCCATCTCCCCTTGAAAATTCAAAAAAGGGAAGCCCTACTACAAGGAATTCAAAATCTGGCAGAGCAGCTAGTGATAGTGCTGGTTCCGTAAGATCAATTCTTCCAAGGCTTCTACTCCCATGTGTTCGATGGTCCCCAAACCCTCAGGGAAGCATCGCCTCATAATAAACCTGAAAACCTTGAACAAGTTTTTGCTATACAAAAAGTTTTCAATGGAGACCATCTACTCAGTACGAAAGAACCTACTGAAAGATATGTTTATGACAACCTTGGATCTCAGGGATGCATACCTGCATGTTCCTATTCATCAGGAACACCAGCCCTTTTTTGAGATTTGCGATAAGTTTCCAAAGAAGGGAAAACATTGGCAGTTCAGAACACTACCCTTTGGGCTGGCAGCCAGCCCAAGAATTTTCACCAAGACCCTTGCAGATGCGGTAGCTCACCTCCACCTGCAAGGGATAGCCATAATCCCCTATTTGGACGACCTGCTGATGAGGCAGTACAGGTGAGCCTGCACACCCGGCAGGTGATAATTTTCCTACAAAAATTGGGCTGGCTAATCAACCTAGAAAAATTATCCCTGGAACCAACCCGGACACAAAGCTTTCTGGGGTATCAGGTGGACTCAAGGCTTCAAAAACTTTCTCTCAGTAGAAAAAAAAGAAAAAATAGTCTCTGCAGTAGGAGCTCTCAAGGACGCACCCTGTTGCTCCAGGAGAGAAATCCTAAGAGTCCTAGGACTCATGTCAGCCAGCATCCCAGCGGTCGTTTGGGCTCAACTCCACGCAAGAGATCTTCAGTTCTTCCACCTGTCCTCCTTTGGACAGGAAGTTAGAGTCACTAGACGAGACTCAGCCTCACTCCTCAAGTGCAAGTATCACTGGAATGGTTGGACCCGAACAATCTGGGAAAAGGCAGACCCTGGGGTCAATGGGATCCTATAAAGATTACCACAGACGCCAGCACGAAGGGTTGGGGAGCACACCTGAAGGGGGCTCAGGGGGCCTGGGAAAGACCAACATCTCAGGCCTCATCCAACTTCAGAGAGCTGAAAGCATTCGAAAACTCCATCTTAGGCAGAGAAGTCCATATCCTGTCCGACAATACCACAACAGTGGTATACCTAAATTGCCAAGGGGGAACCAGGTTAAGTCACCTTTTGACGCTGACCAAGGAGATTCTTGGTTGGGACGAAGGGAGGATAATCTCCCTAATGGCTATTCACATCAAGGGGAAGAACTGGCAAGCAGACTTCCTCAGTCGTCACCCCATAAAAGGAGAATGGGAGCTAAACCCCAAGATTTTCCAATCTGTGGTTCAAAGGTTTGGACACCCAGAGACAGACCTGTTCGCCACTTGGCAAAACAGGAAGGTAAAAAGGTTCTTCTCCCTTACACGGGAGAAAGGGAGGTCAGGGATAGACGCCCTAGCTCAACCCTATCAGTTCAACCTAGCCTATGGCTTCCCTCCCCTGCCTCTAATTCCCAGAGTCCTTCAGAAACTGAGCCAATCCCAGAACCTGCAACTTATCTTAATTACCCCTTGGTGGCCAAAGAGAGCTTGGTTTGCAACTCTGAAAGAAATGGCAACAACTCCCCCATGGCAACTCCCAAACTCCCCAGACCTGCTGTCTCAGGGACCGTTTCTGTGTCCGAACCCAGAATTTTTCCATCTGACGGCCTGGCTACTGAGCGCCAGCTCCTAATTTTGAAAGGTTGTTCAGAAAGAGTAGTAGGCACACTTTTGCTGAGCAGAAAACCAGTTACAAGAAATATTTATCTAAAAATTTGGAAAAAATTTTGTACCTGGTGTAGGCAAGGAAATTTTGTCTCCACCTCTGTTTCGACAATCAGAATTTCTGCAAGATGGAGTAGATAAGGGTGTGGCAACTAACACCCTTGGGTACAAATAGCGGCTCTTTTGGTATTTTTGGACATTAGTCTGGCAAAAGAGCCGTTGATCAAAAGATTTTTGTTGGCCAGACAAAGGGCTACCCCTATTATTTAAAACGGGTTCCCTCCTTGGGACCGGACTAGGGTCCTAGAGGCGTTTAGTGACCCCTTTGAACCCATTAAAGAAATCGCCCATAGGCTTTTGTCACAAAAATTGGCGTTCCTACTAGCCATCACAACAGCCAGAAGAGTAGGGGCCCTTCAAGGTTTCCATAAAAGAACCCTTTATGTTGATTTTTCCAGACAGGATTGTCCTTAAACCAGATCCCTAGTATTTGCCTAAGGTAGCATCTTCACAAAAAGATGGTAGATTTCCTGAGCTCTGTGGAATGATCACCCCAAAAATGAAAAGGAAAAGAAATTTCACGGCCTGTCTTCTCACTTATTTAGAGAGGGCCAAAGATTTTAGGACATCAAACCATCTTTTAGTCGTCTATTCTGGGTCCAGAAAAGGATTGCAGGCCTCAAAGACCTCTGCTAGGTGGATTAGACAAGCAATTACCACCTCCTATGAGGTCTCGGGTGTTCCTGCTCCAAGTAAACTTAAAGCACACTCGACAAGAGCCCTGGCTACATCCTGGGCTGAGAAAGCTGGAGCATCATGGGAACAAATCCGCAGTGCAGCTACCTGGTCCAGTCAAGACACGTTCCTGAAGCATTACCGTGTAGAAGTACTGTCTCAACAAGACCTAACCTTTCAGCCAAAAGGTCTTACAGGCAGTGGTCCCACCCTAAGGTAGGCCTATGGGTAATCTATTATCCTCTCATGTTGGGCGGTCCTGGAAGGTGAAGTGTAGAGATGGACTTGCGGGTCTCCTGGCGGTCGGTTCGTGGCAAATTTTGCTTGTTCGCTACCCGCCAAATTTGCGAACACATGGCGTCGTTCGCAGCGGCCATATTTGTTTACATTGGGGAGAACTTTGACCCGTGACACAGCCGTCAGGTGGAACGGGACAGCCAATTGAAATATTCCAGCACATGGACAGTCCCCCTACCCTATAAATATACCCAATCTGGCGGCCATTTCACATTCTGCTCCGAATTTTGCTCCAGACTTTGCTCCGAAGGAGTAGCTAGGCAACAGAATATGTTAACATTAAAGCTTTTAACATATCCCACCCTCAAGGGGTGGTCCCCTCAGTCAATACCCTCCTACTTCCTGCAACCATATCTCAGTTTCAATGTCTAGCTTGTCAGGAGTGGCTGGCTCGCTCTGTGCTGGGGCTTTGTGCCCCAGACTCTTTCTTCTTTTTTGATTTTTTGTTTGAGTTTTCTCTCTACCTTTACTTAGCTGTTCTTTTTGTCAGCATTAGTTAGTTCTTCTGATGAAGAGGATCATGCGGGCTGGGTCTCGGGCTGATCCCCCTGGTCGTGGGTCAGTGGCTTCCCAGCCTGCCATCGAGCGTTCAGCCAGGTAACGCTCCTGGCACAGTGAACGACCCATCCCTGTTCGGTGCAGGGATGATTGGTGAGGTGGCTACCTCACTGGACGCTGTGCGGTTTCTTAACCCCCATTTTGTGCGTCCTGTATGCGACTCTCCCTGCCTCATGTGCAGCGGCTTGTTCGCCTGTGCGGGTCCCCCACGCCATTGAGAGGTAAGTGTATCTATGTGGGGACCTGTCTGTCTGGGGGGGTGTCAGTCTGGGACTGTGTAACCTGCCTCTGTTCTCACTGTTTGTCTCCCTATCACTCGGCTGCATGCTGTGGGCTGCAAGGGGGGGGGGGGCAGCTGTGTGACACTGTGTCAGCTTTGTCAGTGTGAGAAGCTGTGTGCTGTGGGGCATGTTTTGTGGCATGTTTGGGCACTATACAGCGATCGCTGCGGCGATCTACCATGTTTTTTTATATGTGGCTAAATGTGTGCATTACTGTACTGTGGAGCGGCGGTTTCGGCGCCATTTTGCCTACACTCGCTCCGGCCGCATGTTCTACATGCATGGCGGCCATTTTCTTGTAGCCTCCCATAGGCTTTAATAGAGCGCCCTGGTCACATCACTTCCTCTTCTCCTGGGTACACCGATCGAGGCAGCAGCAGTGGCGAGGGTCTCCTCAGGTTATATCCTTCTTATCCATTGCCTGTGTCAGTTTTATTGTCCCTGTGGGGGTCTCATTGTGCTTGTGTGTGGTGCGGTGGGCTGCGCTCGCCGCGCTTGTTAAAGGGGCAGTTAACCCTTTATTATCCGGCATTTTGATATTGGGGCAATGGATTCTCAGGAGGGCAAATTTCCTACCGCCTTGGTGGATAGCCAGGGGACCGCTGTTTCCCCCCCAGGGGGGGATTTAGCCACTATTGTGGCTGGCCTTGCTGCTCAGGTGCAGATGCTGGTGGCTGCTCAATCTACCAAGAGACCCAGAGTTTCTCTTTCCTCTGAGTCCGAGGGTGAAGGTGATGGGGCTGTTATGGCGGGGGTCTCCTTATCGGGGTCCCGCTCCTCCCTGGATCTAGTGGGGTCCGAGGTGGAGGCTGAAGTTGAAGGGGTTGATAATTCTCCCCCTGGCTCGCCTGAAGAGCTTGCAATCATGGATGAATTGATTGCTTCCATAAAACAAACGCTGCGTTTGCAGGATGAAGTGTGTCCCCCCGCTGCCTTGGCGGCTTATGGGACGCAGAGAAAACACAGGACGCCGCAGGTTTTTCCCTGCAATGATGATTTTCAGCGCGCTGTTAAGGAACAATGGCGCAATCTACGCAAACCTTTTGCTGTGCCAAGTAGGTTCAAGCTGCGTTATCCTTTCTCACCTTCCACTGATGAACGGTGGTGTGTGCCACCCCCGGTGGATCACGCAATTGCGGTTTTAAACAAATCTACTGCGATTCCTGCAGAGGATTCCCCGGTGTTCCGTGATGCCACGGATAGGAGATTGGAGTCTCTTGCCCGTCATACTTACTCTATTACGGGTTCTATGCTTAAGGCTCTGTTTGCGCCTCTCATGGCGGCCCAGGCTGTCGCAAGTTGGACGCAGATGCTTAGGCGCGTCCTAGTGGCCGATTCGGCCTCGCCGGCGACCCTGGATATGGTGGATCAAATCCATCAGGGTGTCATGTATCTGTGTGATGCGGACTTGGACTTAGTCCCGTTGGCTGCACGTGTGCACAGCGTGGCGGTGTTGTCTCGCCGCCTGGTTTGGTTGAAATGTTGGTCGGTGAACCAATCTTCATGTAAGACCTTAGCCAATCTGCCTTTTGATGGGTCTCGCTTTTTTGGGGAGTCCTTGGATGTGTTGATTAAGGGGATCACCGGAGGTAAGAGCACTCTCTTGCCCCATTTCCCCAAGGCTAAAGGGGCTTCTGGGAAGAAGCATGCTAATTTTCGGCCCCCTCAGGGGTCCTTTCGTGCCTTTCGGTCGCACTACAAGGGCAAACCGTTCAAAGGTCAAGGCTCTCAAAAGAAGCCCTGGTCTGGGAAACAGAAGTCCGGTCAGTCCGGATCCGCAGCCCATAACAGTGCGGCCTGAAGGGGCGCCCTCACCCAGTTTTGGGGTGGGGGGGCGCTTGCTCGGTTTTCTTCAACTCTGGTTGGCCCGCGTGCGGGACAGATGGGTTCAGGAGATCGTTCGATCTGGTTACAAGATCGAGTTTTTCTCTCGGCCGGAGAGCAGATTTTTTCCCTCAAATCTTCAGCTGTCTCCGGAGCGTTTACGGGACCTGCACCTGGCGGTGCGGGACCTGAGGGCTCAGGGAGTGGTGGTTCCGGTGCCTCATCGGGACAGATTTCGGGGGTTTTATTCCAATCTGTTCACCGTGCCCAGGAAGGAGGGCAAGGTTCGTCCAATTCTGGACTTGAAGGCTCTGAACCGCTCTGTGCGGGTTCGCAAGTTCTGAATGGAATCCCTGCGGTCGGTGGTGGCTGCCCTGGTTCTGGGGGAATTCATGGCCTCCATCGATTTGATGGATGCGTATCTTCACATCCCCATTTTCGAGGGTCACCAGAGGTACCTTCGATTCGCCGTTGCGGAGGATCACTACCAGTTCGTGGCGTTGCCTTTTGGTCTCGCCTCGGCTCCGCGGGTTTTCACCAAGGTGCTTGCACCGGTTCTGGCATTATTGAGGGCCCAGGGCATTTCTGTCCTGGGGTATCTGGACGACATTCTGGTTCGGTCTGCGACCAGCCAGGGTCTGGAGGAGGACCTGTCTGTCACGATGCAAACTCTGCAGGAGTTTGGTTGGACGATAAATTTTCCAAAGTCGACACTGAGTCCGTCGGTTCGTCTTCCCTACCTGGGAATGATCCTGGACTCGGTGCAGGCGAAAGTCTTCCTGCCGGAAGAAAAACTCAGAACTCTCCAGGAGGAAGTCAGGTCCCTCCGGGACGTTCCGCTCTCGTCTCTGCGGACGTGCATGAGATGTCTGGGATTGATGGTCTCGGCCTTCGAGTCGATTCCCTTCGCCCAGTTTCACACGCGGGGTCTCCAAGTGGAGATCCTGTCCATGTGGGACGGGCGACCTCAATCTCTGGATCTTCAAATCTCGTTGAGTCATCTCACCAGAAGAGACCTTCTGTGGTGGCTCCAGTCCCCGATGGTGTCCGGGGGCAAGTCCTTTCGTCCTATCTTGTGGACGGAGATCACCACGGATGCCAGCCTGTCGGGCTGGGGTGGTGTTCTGGGCGTTCTGTCCGCCCAGGGAACTTGGTCGGAGGGGGAGTCCTCCCTTCCGATCAACATTCTGGAATTGCGTGCGATAAATCTCTGTCTTCATCGCTGGACGGACCGGCTGCAGGGCTGCCTGGTTCGGGTGCAGACGGACAATGCCACGGCGGTGGCCTACATCAACCACCAAGGGGGCACCAGGAGTGCCCGAGCGGCTCGAGAAGTGGCTGACATTCTGACTTGGGCCGAGACTCATGTCCCGGCGATAACGGCGGTGCACATTCCGGGGGTGGAGAACTGGCAGGCAGACTATCTGAGTCGCCAGACCCTGGATCAGGGGGAATGGTCTCTCCACCCGGCTGTCTTCCAGATGTTGTGCGCGAAGTGGGGTCTTCCAGATGTGGACCTGTTCGCGTCTCGTCTCAACAACAAGGTGAGGAGGTTCGTGGCAAGGACGCGCGACCCTCGGGCAGACGCGTCGGACGCGTTAGTGGCCCCGTGGCATCAGTACAAGCTGATGTACGCGTTTCCACCGATTCAGTTGCTGTCCAGGTTCCTTCGCAGGTTACAATCGGAACGCAGCACGGTGATTCTTGTGGCTCCGGACTGGCCTCGCCGGTCCTGGTACGCAGACCTCGTGAATCTGGCGGTCGACGCCCCGTGGCGTCTACCTCTTCGAGACGATCTCCTGTCTCAAGGGCCGATATACCATCCTGCTTTACAGTCGCTGACTTTGACGGCCTGGCTGTTGAGACCGAGGTCCTGAAGGAGAAGGGTCTCTCCCCGGAGGTCGTTCATACCTTGATCAACGCGAGGAAGTCTTCCTCGGGGAAGGTTTACTACCGTACTTGGAAGGCCTATTTTGCCTGGTGTGAGTCCAGGGGGTTTTCACCCCGCACGTACTCGGTTTCCCGAGTGCTGTCCTTCCTTCAAACAGGTGTCGATCAGCGTTTGGCGCTGGCTACGATAAAGGGTCAGGTGTCTGCGCTGGCCGTTCTGTTTAAACGTCCCGTGGCTTCCAACTCCTTGGTTGGCACTTTTGTTCAGGGAGTGCAGCATCTGGTTCCTCCTAGGAGGGATCCTCTGCCCCCTTGGGACTTGAATCTCGTTTTATCTGTGTTACAACGTGCTCCTTTTGAACAGATCAGGGAGATCTCGTTGTCTATGTTGTCCAAAAAGGTCGCCTTTTTGGTTGCGATCACTTCGGCTCGCAGAGTGTCGGAGCTGGCG
Organism: Pelophylax lessonae; assembly: GCF_965119305.1. Lineage (NCBI taxonomy): Eukaryota > Metazoa > Chordata > Amphibia > Anura > Ranidae > Pelophylax > Pelophylax lessonae. The sequence goes on along the minus strand of NC_138769.1, from coordinate 496,165,199 downwards.
GCTTTGTCCTGCAAGTCTCCGTATCTGGTTGTTCATTTGGATAAGGTGGTCTTGCGACCTAATCCTTCTTTTCTTCCGAAGCGAGTTTCGGAATTCCATCTTAATGAGGATATTGTCTTGCCTTCGCTGTGCGCGAAGCCTAAACATCCGAAAGAGGTGAGACTACATTCTTTGGATGTTGTTCGGGCGATAAGGGTTTACCTTAAATCGACTGAGTGTTTTCGAAAGACGGATTCCTTGTTTGTTCTTCCAGAGGGTCCTCGGAAGGGCATGGCGGCGTCGGCCCCTACCATCGCCAAATGGATCAGGCAGACCATTGAATAGGCCTATGCTTTGCAGGGGAAGGTTCCCCCTGTGCCTGTGAAGGCGCACTCGACTAGATCTCTGAGTACGTCTTGGGCCTGTCGTCATGGGGCTTCTGTAGCCCAGGTGTGTAAGGCGGCGACCTGGTCGACCGTGCACACTTTCACAAAATTCTACAAAGTAGATGTTCAGGCATCGGCGGATGCTTCCTTTGGCCGCAAGGTTCTTAGTGCGGCAATTCCCTAGGGTCCCTTGTTGGGGACCTCTGGCTGTTGGGATAAGTGTTTTTTTTTTTTTTTTTTTTTTTTATCCCCTGGTTTTTTGTCTTTTTCTGGGTTGTTGCTCCTGTTAAGCAATTATTTTTTCCTGTAGCCCAGCTGGTTTCCTTCCTTTGGTAAGGTTCCTTTCTTTGATGCGGAGACTGCGTTGCCTTTCGGCGCGGATGCGTTTCCCACCCCTCATGTTTGCACTGCTTTGGGACGTCCCCATATGTGACGAATATGAAGAGGCGGCGACTGTCGGAGGACGTAAGAGAAAATGGAATTTTTGTAAAATCTTACCTGTAAAATTCCTTTCTCTGAGTCCTCCGACAGTCGCCGCCCCCGCCCCTCTTTTGGGGTTTGGTTGTATACTCTACTGCTATTCCACTGAAACTGAGATATGGTTGCAGGAAGTAGGAGGGTATTGACTGAGGGGACCACCCCTTGAGGGTGGGATATGTTAAAAGCTTTAATGTTAACATATTCTGTTGCCTAGCTACTCCTTCGGAGCAAAGTCTAATACCCCATATGTGACGAATATGAAGAGGCGGTGACTGTCGGAGGACTCAGAAAGGAATTTTACAGGTAAGATTTTACAAGAATTCAGTTTTTTCATCTGTGAAGGACGAGGCCCATATGGAGTAGGAGGGAGGTTGAGGTGGTGGTGGATGTGGCGGTGTCATAGGCTTGCGCACAGGGTGTGCCGGGTGTGCCTGGGCACACCCTAATCACCTAGGGCGCATTATCGCTCTGTTTGCCAGTGAGGAGATTGGGAAAGATCTCCCTTGGACCTGCTCTGCCATAAGAGAAGTGACACACACTTCTATTTCACTTTGCCAGCAGGGAGAGTAATGTATCGGGGCCATGTACATGTAGGCAAACACATGCATGTGTATTTAAACTTTGGGGTGCACACCCTAATGCAATAGGCTGCGCACACCTTTGGGCGGTGTAGGTGGAAGGCGGCGGAAGAGGACGAGGTAGCCAACACTGCTTTTTTTCAGAAATTTTAAATGAGGGTACACCCCAAAAGAGTGAGAGCAAAAATAGAACAATGGCTGGGTAAGGTCGGTATCCATCGCTATTCTGCACAAGGTATGGAAAAGTCCCCTGGGATCCATGCCTGGTTCATTTTAATGAACGTGAGCTTGTCCACATTGTCTCTGGACAGGCGGCTGCGCTTGTCTGTGATAACGCCCCCAGCTGTGCTTAATACCCGTTCAGATAATACACTGGCTGCAGGGCACGCCAGCACCTCAAAGGCGTAAAGGGCAAGCTCAGGCCATGTGCCCAATTTGGAGACCCAGAAGTTGAAGGGGGCAGACCCGTCATTCACTACATGTAGGCGTGTGCACACATACTGCTCCACCATGTTGGTGTAACGCTCCTGCGTTTTATGTATGATGTGGATTTACAGCTGCAGAAATATTCCACTTCAGTAGTCATGTAGAGAAACGCTGAGACACCAATCCCAACTCCCAAAGACTCATCATGTGTGGATGATCTCAATTCAGCAAGTAAATACACACACTCAATAAGAAGTTCCTGGAGTGATCTATGTATATAGTAGTATAGAGGTGATAGGCTGAAGAGACAGGTTGAGTTGAGACGGTAGATGACAGACACTTGAAAGGAAATGTTCTTGAAAGTAAGATAGTAGCAGATGGGATGCAGATAGGTTAGCAATCATAGATAATGCAGATGTAGTAATAGTCCTTAGTATGCAGAGCTAGATAGTGTAAGCTTTAGTATGAAGGTTATAGAGGTTTCCCCTGTGGGGTACTTATCACTAGTAATAATGTAGCAGAGGAGAGGTTCGGCGAGAGCGGATGATCCGGTAGCGGGATACAGGGATCAGCGTGGTTCCGACAGCGAGAAATGCTTCCAAGCATGAGAGCTTCAAGACAGGTTAGCATCAAGGCACAAAGCAGGCACACAGCAGGTTGAACGAACACATGTGAGTGAGAGCTGGTGATTTAAATAGCTGTTCAGTCCGGCGCTCAGTGATGATGTCAGCACTCTTAAAGGGAAACACACCTATGTGCTTCATCTATCTAGGTAGATGGAAAGCACCTGGAAATGATGTGATAGGAGGCACAGAGTGCCAGAACCTTACAGTACCCCCCCCCCCCCCCCGTAAGGCCGGCTCCGGAAGGCCTCTAAGGCTGGTTGTCGATATAAGAATCGGAAAAAGCTGGTTGCCGATACGAGAATCGGATAAGACTGGTTGCCGATACGAGAATCGGATAAGACTGGTTGCCGATACGAGAATCGGATAAGACTGGTTGCCGATACGAGAATCGGATAAGACTGGTTGCCGATACGAGAATCGGATAAGACTGGTTGCCGATACGAGAATCGGATAAGACTGGTTGCCGATACGAGAATCGGATAAGACTGGTTGCCGATACGAGAATCGGATAAGACTGGTTGCCGATACGAGAATCGGATAAGACTGGTTGCCGATACGAGAATCGGATAAGACTGGTTGCCGATACGAGAATCGGATAAGACTGGTTGCCGATGTGAAAATCGGAGAAAAAAAAAAAAACTTGTTGCCGATGTGAGAATCGGATCAGGTTGGTAACCGATGTGAGAATCGGATCACTTGTTGCCGATACGAGAATCGGATCAGGTTGGTAACCGATGTGAGAATCGGATCACTTGTTGCAGATATGAGAATCGGATCAGGTTGGTAACCGATGTGAGAATCGGATAGGACTTGTTGTTAGGGTGTCTGCTACATGAACCCCTCATTGAATCGGACGCATAACCATCCGAAGTAATCCTAGTAGTCCTAGCAACCAATGCTTCTTCAAACCTCCTCAGATCCTTCCTACATACCACTGTGCCATTAGAAGCGCGTACGCAGTCAGGTGCAAGAATCTCAATGTTTTCATTGGAAGCTAGAAATGTACTTGCAAAAATAGGAGTATCTATACCAACATCTGCCAATTTCTGGGTGTCCTTTTCTGATATAGAACGGGGACAGGGCTGGCAACAGCCTTGGTAATTTCCAGGCTGTTTTTCAGGGAAGACAGTTCGGATTCGCCTGGCCTCCATTGGGAGAGCCTTAGGCCTATGGGGTCGGGTTGGGCAGGATGTAATGAAATGTCCCCCTTCTCCACAATAAAAACAAAGGCCACAGATTCTCCTGTGATCTTTTTTTTTTTTTTTTTTTTTTTTGTAAGGACAACTTGGTATGTAAAACTTTGTATGTACGGCACCAATCTCCATAGGCTCCTCATCCATCTCTGTAGGATCAGGGTTCAAATGAGATGTGTCAGAGTGACAAGGCTGACTGTTTAAGGCAGGCTTGGACCATGACCAGGCAGGATCACCATATTCATTTGGTTTCCTTTTTTCCCTAGGTAGCCGGGGTCTGCGGTTACCTGGAGCAGGTTTAGGAGTAGATTTTTGGGAGGGGAGACACTGGGAGTGCATCGCAATTGCAAATGATTCCCAATTGTCCAGGATCAGACTTTTTTCTTGCAGTTTCTGGTATGCCCACGTTTTCATTTTGCCAGAAAGCAAATTAATGGCAGCATGCACTTTAATAAAGTCATTATGATAGGTCCTAGGCTTAAGGATAAATAGGAGCTCACAATCCATACGAAAAAAAAGAAAAGAGGAACGGGAACCATCAAACCTGTCTGGTAGAAGGACAAGAGGTTCTGGGGGTTGAGCAGCAGTAGGCTGTGTCAGTCTGGCCACCTGCTGCGTCAGAGCCTGATTGTCTTCTTTTAATTCAGTAAGTGCGTGTATTAACGCAGTTACTTGTTGGGTTAACTGTGTCATCTGAGTGGTCATTTCTGCTGAATCCATTTTATCTGGTTCGTTCAATCTGTAACGCTCCTACGTTTTATGTATGATGTGGATTTACAGCTGCAGAAATATTCCACTTCAGTAGTCATGTAGAGAAACGCTAAGACACCAATCCCAACTCCCAAAGACTCATCATGTGTGGATGATCTCAGTTCAGCAAGTAAATACACACACTCAATAAGAAGTTCCTGGAGTGATCTATGTATATAGTAGTATAGAGGTGATAGGCTGAAGAGACAGGTTGAGTTGAGACGGTAGATGACAGACACTTGAAAGGAAATGTTCTTGAAAGTAAGATAGTAGCAGATGGGATGCAGATAGGTTAGCAATCATAGATAATGCAGATGTAGTAATAGTCCTTAGTATGCAGAGCTAGATAGTGTAAGCTTTAGTATGAAGGTTATAGAGGTTTCCCCTGTGGGGTACTTATCACTAGTAGCAATGTACCAGAGGAGAGGTTCGGCGAGAGCGGATGATCCGGTAGCGGGATACAGGGATCAGCGCAGCGTGGTTCCGACAGCGAGGAATGCTTGCAAGCATGAGAGCTTCAAGGCACAAAGCAGGCACACAGCAGGTTGAACGAACACATGTGAGTGAGAGCTGGTGATTTAAATAGCTGTTCAGTCCGGCGCTCAGTGATGATGTCAGCACTCTTAAAGGGAAACACACCTATATGTGCTTCATCTATCTAGGTAGATGGAAAGCACCCGGAAATGATGTGATAGGAGGCACTGAGAGTGCCAGAACCTTACAGTTGGTGAAATGCTGCCTCCTGCTAAGACGTTCCATATGAGCTGCTGGTGCTGCTGTTTGTTGTGGCGTGCTGACAAAGCTTTTCCACATTTCGGCCATGCTAACCCTGCCTTCTGAGGTGCTGGCGGTGCCCTGGTTGCATTGGCGACCTCTTCCTCCGCCTTGGCCTTGTGCTTCCACTGTGGCCCCGCTGTCAGGTGGGAATGCCAGCAGCATGGCGTCTACCAGCGTGCGCTTGTACTCGCGCATCTTGCGATCGCGCTCCAGTGAGTGAATTAAGGACGGTGCGTTGTCCTTGTAACGGGGATCCAGCAGCGTGGCCACTCAGTAATCAGCACAAGTTACAATGTGGGCAACTCGGCGGTCGTTGTGGAGACAGTGCAGCATGTAATCGCTCGTGTGCCAGGCTGCCCAGAGGCAACAAAAGGCTGTCCTCTGTGGGAGGTGTATCGTCTGTCCTCTGTATCCCCCCAGCCACGCACCAGTGATGGCCATGAGCTGGCCTGGGTGCCACCCTGCTGTGAACATGGTTCCATCTCCTCATCCTCCAGAACTGTGCCCCTGCTGGACAATTGTGTCCCTGGCGTTTGTGTGTGCAGGAACCCACCCTCGGAGCCCCTTGCGAATGACTGCCCTGAAAGCCTTGGAAATGTTACCTCTTCTTCCTCCTCCTCCTGTGCCGCATCCTCTTCCATCATCGCCCGAATTGTTTTTTGAAGGAGGCATAGAAGTGGGATAGTTAAGCTGACAACGGCATCATCGGCACTGGCCATGTTGGAGTACTCAAAACAGCGCAACAAGGCACACAGGTCTCGCATGGAGGCCCAGTTATTGGTGGTGAAGTGGTGCTGTTCCGCAGAGCGACTCACGCGTGCGTAGTGCAGCTGAAACTCCACTATGGCCTGCTGCTGCTCGCACAGTCTTTCCAGCATGTGCAAGGTGGAGTTCCACCTTGTGGGCACGTCACATATGAGGCGGTGAGCGGGAAGGCCGAAGTTACACTGCAGCGCTGACAGGCGAGCAGCAGCAGGGTGAGAACGCCGAAAGTGCGCACAGACGGCCCGCACTTTCTGCAGCAGCTCTGACATATCGGGATAATTTTTAAGGAACCTCTGCACCACCAAATTCAGCACATGCGCCAGGCAAGGGATGTGCGTCAAACCGGCTAGGCCCAGAGCTGCTATGAGATTTCGCCCGTTATTGCACACCACCAGGCCGGACTTGAGGCTCGCTGCCAGCAACCACTCATTTGTCTGCTGTTCCATGCTCCTCCACAACTCCTGCACGGTGTGGTTTTTCCCCCAAACAGGCAAGTTTTAAAACTGCCTGCTGTCGTTTACCCCTGGCCGTGCTGAAGTTGGTGGTGAAGGTGTTATGCTGACCGGATGAGGAGGCGGTAGAGGATGAGGAAGCGGAGTAGGAGGAGTTGGGAACAGGAGGCAAACTGAAGCGCCCTGCAATCCTCGGTGGTGGAAGGACATGCGCCAAATTGCTATCCGCCTCAGGCCCATCCGCCACTGCATTTACCCAGTGTGCCGTTGGGGAGATATAACGCCCCTGACCGTGCTTACTGGTCCACGTATCGGTAGTTAGGTGGACCTTGCCACAGATGGCATTGCGCAGTGCACACCTGATTTTTTTTCCCCCACTTGGTTGTGCAGGGAAGGGATGGCTTGCCTGGAAAAGTAGTGGCGGCTGGGCACGACGTACTGTGGGACAGCCACTGACATAAGGTTTTGAAAACTGTGCGTCTCCACCAGACAGAATGACAGCATTTCAAAGGCCAATAATTTTGAAATGCTGGCATTCAGGGCCAGGGATCGCGGGTGGGTAGGGGGGTACTTCCTCTGAAGTGTTTGGGAGATGGAAAGCTGAACGCTTCCACGGGACATTGTGGAGATGGTTGGTGAACCAGGTGGTGGTGTTGCTGACAGATCGTCTGTTTGCAGGGTGGCAGGTGCCGGTATCACTACAGATGTGGATGGAGAGGCCGAGACTGCAGCAGAAGAGGAAGCAGGATGAGCCAGAGACGTTTCTTGGTTTTGAAGGTGTCTACTCCACTGCAGCTCGTGCTTTGCACTTAGATGCCTGATCATGCAGGTTGTGCTCAGGTTGAGAAGGTTTATGCCTCGCTTCAGGCTCTGATTGCACAGGGTGCAAACCACTCGTGTCCTGTCATCAGCACATTTTCTGAAGAACTTCCACGCTAGAGAACTCCTTTTGAGCTGGCTTTGCTGCGCTCGTTCCCTTGCTGCGTTGGGCAGTAGCAGGCGTAGTGTCTAGGGCACGGCCGCTCCGCTTCTGCACCCTGCTCCCTCTTCTGCTGTGCTGGTGGCTGTGCGACCACCGCCTCTTCCTCCAAACTACTCAGGTCACCTGCATGACCTTCATTCCATGTGGGGTCGAGGACCTCATCGTCCTCCATCATCTTCACCCCTGCCCTCCTTGTCGGTCTCCACAATTCTGAATGCCGCAGCAGTTGGCACCTGTGTTTCGTCATCATCGGAGACGTGCTGCGATGGTCCTTGCATGTACTCATCTTGAGAAATAAGTGGTTGGGCATCGCTGCACTCAATCTCTTCAACTTCTGGGGCAGGGCTAGGTGGATGGCCCTGGGAAACCCTGCTGACAGAGTCCTCAAAAAGAAGAGACTGCTGTATGACTTGGGGCTCAGACTGCTTGCCTGATTTGCAAGGGGGTGAGGTGAAAGACGGTTGGACATTGGCTGCAGGTGCCAACTCTGACCTTTCTGCAGTAGACTGGGTAGGAGACAATGTGAAGGAACTGGAGGCACTGTCAGCAGCAAACCAATCTACTATCGCCTCCACTTGTTCTGGCCTCATCACTTCTAGAGGCGTATGATGCCCTACCAAATACTGCTGCAGGTTCTGTCGCCTACTCACACTTGAGGAAGGTGTTTCACTTGTGCGTGTAGCTGGCACAGATCGACCACGTCCTCTCCTTGCAACAGGAGCTCTACCAGCAGCACCACGACCCAGGCCACGGCCCCTATTTGACGGTCTCCTCATATTTCTGTAATTTATGATCTTACCCTAGAAAGGTGTTTATTGAATAGCGGAACAAAACAACAACAGTATCGCACGGGTGTATCTCACAGTCAAATATACTAACTATGCCGCAATTTTATTTTTTTTTTTACCCCAAAAGGGTGTATATTGAATAGCGGAATAGGAAAAAGGATAAAAAAAACGGTGTATCTCACACTTACAAACACAGACTAGGCCCCAATTAAAATTTTTTGTACCCTAAAGGGAGGATGAGGAAGAGGAGTAGGAGGAGTTCGGAACAGGAGGAAAACTGAAGCGCCCTGCAATCCTTGGCGGTGGAAGGAGATGCGCCAAACAAATTTAAAAGGTGTATCTCACACGTACCGATACAGACTATGCCGTAATTTAATTTTTTACACTCCAAAAAGGTGTATATTGAATAGCGGAATAGGAAAAATTTTACAAAACGGTGTATCTCACATGTACAAACACAAACTAGGCCCCGATTACTATTTTTTGTACCCTAAAGGCAGGATGAGGAGTAGGAGGAGTTGGGAACAGGAGGCAAACTGAAGCGCCCTGCAATCCTCGGCGGTGGAAGGAGATGCGCCAAACAAATTTAAAAAGGTGTATCTCACATGTATCGATACAGACTATGCCGTAATTTAATTTTTTACACTCAAACAGGGTGTATATTGAATAGCGGAATAGGAAAAAATTTTACAAAACTGTGGTGTATCTCACACGTACAAACCCAAACTAGGCCCCGATTACTATTTTTTGTACCCCCAAAGGCAGGATGAGGAGTAGGAGGAGTTTGGAACAGGCAGGAGGCACACTGAAGCACCCTCAAATCCTCGGCAGTATGAGATGCGCCCCAAAAATTGGAAAGGTGTATCTCACACGTACCGACAGACTATCCCGCAATTTAATTGTTTTTACCCAAAGGTGTGGATTGAATAGCGGAATAGAAAATATGATATCAAAAGGTGTATGTATCTCACATGTAGAGACCCAGACTAGGCCCAAATTACTATTTTTTTTTTTTTTTTGTACCCCCAAAGGCAGGATGAGGAGTAGGAGGAGTTCGGAACAGGCAGCACCCTCAAATCCTCGGCAGTATGAGATGCGCCCCAAAAATTGGAAAGGTGTATCTCACACGTACCGATAGACTATCCCGCAATTTAATTGTTTTTACCCAAAGGTGTAGATTGAATAGCGGAATAGAAAATATGATATAAAATTGGTGATTTATCAATAGCACATGTGAACAGCAGTGTCTTATATCAGTCAGCTCTGCTGCAGGCTATGGAGGGAAAAAAAAAAGAAAATTCCCCTTTAAGTTTGTAATTTTTAACTAGATTAGTACAGACTATGTCAAAATTTAATTTTTTTAACCCAAGGGTGTATATTGAATAGTGGAATAGAAAAAAAGTGTATAACTTTTGAAATCACTCAATAATAGCACATGTGTGAACACAGCAGTGTATTATTACAGTTAGCACAGCAGCACTGAAGGAAAAACGCTGCACACAACTGACTGATAAATACTTTTTTCTCCCTCCTCCTCAGTGGGCAAAAAGATTGTGTTCACACCACCCCACACACAGCAAAATCGATGTGCACCACTGACACCTTCCTATCTCCAGACTCTCCCTAAAAGGATCGATAAGATCGGTCACTGCCGGCACTGAAACCCCCCCCCCCCCCCACACTGCAAAATCGATTGTAGAACACTGACCCTAAATATCTCCAGCCTCTCCCTAAAAGGATTGATAAGATCGGTCACTGCTGGCACTGCAAACCCCCCCCCCCCCCCCCCACACAGCAAAATCGATTGTAGAACACTGACCCTAAATATCTCCAGCCTCGCCCTAAAATGCCTATATCTCGCCCTGCCTGCAGCACTCCGACCTGTCCCTCAATTCTTTTCGGACACAATATGATTTTTTGCCTGTCTGTCCCTAATCAGCAGCCAGCACGTATGATGTGTGCTCTGTCCCTGTACTGCAGCATAATGACGCAGCGGCGCTCGGTCTCGAACTTATAAAGACTTGGTCACATGCTTCAGATGGCCAATCACAGCTACTAATACATTTGTAGGCATGGCTAGGATGGCTTAAGGCACACCAGTTAAACGCTTGTTGATTGGCTGTTGAAAGCCCGCCATTAAAAGCGCGCCAATACATACAAACCCGGAAATAAAATGACCGAACACGGATTTTTACCCGAACATACAGTAAAGTTTTCGGGTCCGTGTTCGGGTAACAAAAATCCAATTATTCGGTACGAACACGAATAATACAGTCCGTGTTCGCTCAACACTACTCTCTATCAAAAACGAAAATTTTTAAGAACTTTTTTTTTTTTTTTTTTTTGCCCGATTCATAGTCCCTGGTGCATGACCCAGAACCCTAGGCACTTTTTAGGGGCATTTTATTAGGTTTTAGGGCTTCAAAAGGTGTTTTTTGATTCCCGAAGTTTGGGTCCCATTGATTTCAATAGGGTTCTGGAATCCGAACCAAACTTTCGGGAAATTCGGGTGTTCTGGTCGAACCAAACTTTTCAAAAGTTCAATCATCCCTAGTAATATGTACTGTACATTGTTCTATGATATTGCCAGTTTACAGCTGGCAGTTGCTGTAGCACCCACTTACCTCCTAGCCTACTACAGGAATGTTTGCAATAGGAATATTTACCTCCTACAAGGACTCTTACATCCTGCGATCTATCCTGTTAAATCGAGGGATTGCCTTCTGGGGGGACCCTCATAAGCTCCAGTCCACATGCTTCCATTTGGGGCCAATATTGTTACCCACACCTTGCTTATTGGTTTGGAATGTCACATGGTCTATGAACTGATTTTCTGTATCCTCACTGTACTACAGAGGGCTTATTTTTGTTAGTGTCTACTCACCTGAAGGTAGCAGAATACACAAAAGCAAAAAGTAAATGATTCAGATCATCATACAAATTTTAATATTACACAAAGATAACCTGAGTTATGCATGCAAAATGCAGTTTTTAAATGATTTAATTGATTAAATGAGGGGGCTTTCCAAAGCCGCTTGGCCCTATGTTAAAAAGTAATTGCCCCCCCCCCCCCACACACCGCTAAAAAATAAATGAACTGATTAACCATGTTTTTTGGAAAGCGTAGTGTTTAGGCCCGTACACACGTGCAGATTGTCGGCCCGAAAAGATTCGGCCGACGACCGATCGGCCGATTTTCGGCTTGTTAGTATGATGCTTCCGACAGCCGACAGCGCACTTTCGTCCGAACAGAATCTGTAGTGCAAGCATTAAAATTTTTGTATGCCGACACCAGAACGGCCGATTGTTTGCCAGTCAGTACAGAATTCGGCCGACACACATCTACAAATCTCAACACGCATGATCGGAACCAAATACCGTCCCAGAAGAATTTTCTCAAGTAAACTCAACATTTTATCCAGAAAGAACTTTCGGCTCGCGGCAGGCCAAAAAATATGTGAAATGCGGAGCACATGCTCATCTTGATAAATGTGAGAAGGAAGATGCTGCTCATAATTCAATACTTTTCAAATAAAAAGGCATGTGTTCTGTTATGATGAAGATAATGTTTGTCTATTCTATCTGTTCTATCAAATTTTAGAATTAAATAATTTTAACTCTTCACCATTATCTTTGTATTTTGACTGCAAAGATCTAACTATTGATATGTCCCTTTATTCTTTTATGAATTAATGTATCAAACATATTTTGCTGGTTATGCACAATATTCAACATGTTAACAAATTAAGATACGCCATTTTTTAAGTGCAATCTTATTTATTTTTTTTAAATCACAAAAAACAAACAGAAAACATTAATACTTTCCGTATTCAAAAAATAAACATAAAAAGGTCCATTTAGACTAAATTAACTTAAAAAATCTGATACAGGGGTAAAATAAATAATAGGGTACAAAAATTATAATTGATGATAACTATAATCAGGCTGCCATGAGGGCATGTTGGACTCATGCTGCCCATATTGCCACTGGCTGCCATGTGCCATTTGGCGAGGTGGTGGCTGTTGTTGTGGAGGTGGAGGGCACGGGTGCTCCTCGCACGCGTGGCTGTGCTCTGTAAGGCAGCCCCTTTCCGCCTTGTGCAGCACATCTAAAATGATTTTTTGGGCATATTGCCGCTGCAGTAGGTCCACTTGCCCTAAAGTTTTCCCTGTCCTATTTCCAAAGGATTCATGTGCCTCACTTATGAACTTGTCGGTGATGTCATCCGTGTGTTTTCTTTTTTGTCTGCGTTTGGCAGGAGGTGGTGGAAATAATTCCAAGGGCTCCACAGCCTCCTGGCTGCAACCTGCCTCCTCCTCAGTGACACTTCCCTGTTGATGAAATGAACAATTGATTAGAATGTTATAGTGTATATAAAAATGCATGTTTGTTATATTATTGTGAACAAATAGCAGACTTTACATACAGTGGCCTATCTAGGGTCTCCAGTGCCCTTGTTGAGGAGCTGTATTTGGCAACAACCCCCCCCCCCCCCCCCCCCCAAGATCGATGTAAAAATGTAACCACCCAAAAAAATCTAAAAGGGCATTAAATGTTTCTCATTTGTCCCTTGTTTGCCCAGTGTAGAGCTCTCTAGTGGGCAATCATTGTCTCAGGTGTGAAAAACAAGAAAGAGAGGGGTGAGAGATAGAGAGAGGGAGAGAAAGAGGGGGTGTGAGAGAGAGAGGAGGGTGGTTGCAGAGAGAGAGGGGCCTGAACTTGCAGAGGGCTTGATGTAGGGCATTGAGGGTGAAGCGGTGCAGGTAAACAGGAATAAGGAAGCCACCTGCCTTGCTGACCCGGAGTGAGAGACCAGAGACATGGAAGCAAGGATGGATGTATCATTTGCAGGAGCTGTTAGTTTGTTTGTTAGTTTTTTAAAAAAAGGTTGAGCCGGAGGAATGCTGAGGCTACAGCAGTGTTTGTTAAGACCAGAGGTGTGCTGGGGATGCAGCAGTGTTTGTAAGACCGGAGGTGTGCTGAGGCTACAGCAGTGTTTGTTAGGACCGGAGGTGTGCTGGGGATGCAGTGAGAGGAAGTCTCAGTCTCCTGGTCTGTTGGCTCAGCTGCTCTCAATGTTTTACACCTGCATGAAGCAGCTCTCAATGTTTTACACCTGCATGAATCCGCCTGCAAACTGGGGGTTCTGGGGTGTGCAGGCTGAGTGGATTTAGAAAAAATCACTAAAACAATGCCAATGTTTTAGCGACCCCCCCCCCGGCCTGCGCCCCTGGCGGTTGCCTGTCATGCCAACCCCTTGCTATGCCCGTTTACATAAAGGGTCAATTATGGTTTTGCTTATAATTTTGTTACATGATTACATTTTTAGCAGACAATATATTGTGAAATGCCATACCTGAGTCAAACTCTCCTCCAGGATATCTTCCTCCTGGCTGGGATCAACAGAGGCCTCTGCCAAGTAGAAGGCAGTGTGGAAATGGATGGCCTGGATTCCTCCGTGTCTGCCAGGAATCTGAGGTTGTCAAAGTACCACAGCCGTGGTACAGGGACATCTTCTGCAGCTGCTCCAGACTTTGTGGCGTCTTCTATTTTTTAAACCTCTCGTCTGTAGGCAGTGCGAATGCTGTTTATTTTTCTTTTTATATACTCAATATTTGCCCTCGGATATATGGGCTGGTACAAGGCCACTAGATGTTCATAGGCCTGTTGTTTCAACTGCCTATTTTTGTATGCTGCAGATTTGATTTGCCACAAACAGGGCAGTTGCCTGTACTCCTCAATAAACTGGAGCAAGAACTCATGGTTGGTGAAGGTGTCCACCATTTTCCAGTACAGTATATGCCTGCAAGACACAACACAACACAAAACCTAGTAAAATAGCATGTATTTTGGGACATAATAAAGATATTCCTAATAAAAGCTGTATAGGGCCCAAAACACACACTTTCTAATCAAATAGTCATACCTTTGTTTGCGGGGAAGAGTCGTGATTCGCCGATCGCTCGTGCTCCAACCCCCGATATGTCCGCTAGCGAATCCTCGACCAAAAGATCTGGCGTCCTTTAAATACAGCGCATGCGTCAACTCCTCCTCCAGTGGCGGGCTTGTGCAGGGGTGTGTACGTGCCGAAGATCAGGCCTACATGCGACACACATACACCTGAGGCGGTGGAACAATCTTTGGCAAGAAACATGTCTCAAAGATCTGAGAGTTCAACTAGTGTGGGCCGAAGTGGTTGGGCCACCAGAAAAACCAAAGCTACACCCATGACCAAGGGGGAAATGGTGGAGATGGTAGGAATCCTAGAAAGGATGGACTATGATGGGAAGTTAGAAAATTACGAGAGGCCCAATGCCAGGAAAGACCACATTATGGACAAGGTGGTGGCCTGTTTAAAGAAAAAGTATGGTGTGGAGCGATCCAAAGATCAAATCAGGAAACGATGGTCCAATTTAAAACATCGTGAGCAAAATCAGCTTGGGCAAATCCATCGTATTCTGAAAAAAAGTAAGTTAGTTAATTTATCATGCAATATGTATATTTGAAATTTGGTGTATGTTGTATTAACATGTCTAGATTATAATGTCTCTCTAAAAAGTACTATTACTCATTTTATTGGTCATGTCGTGATTAGATCGATCTATTGTTTATTTTTTCGTATATTACATTAAAAGACAGGAAGCCATAGTTAAAAATATATGTATTGTATTGCAACGAATGTTCTTTCTTGGCACGAATTTTCTCTGCAAACATTCCTATTATTCACAGATTATTATTCTATTATTCTAACCTTTTTGAAATAGGAGAAAAAAGAAAACTAAAAGCCAAAGAATGGGAAAGGAGGAGGAGAGGTGCAGGGAATTTGGCAGCTCCATCTGCAGTGGAGGAAGAAGCTGAGGACATGGGCCCAGATGCTGGCACACATTCTCCAAAAGGTAATTGGTTCCTATGCACAGTCAAACATTAATGTACCATATTTTTATGAGATAACCATGTACATGTCTTAATATTTGTTCATAAAATAGCTATCAGGCAGGGCACCATGTCCTAACAAATGTACCTCTTGTGACTTTTATGATATGGCAACTTTTTTGTATTATGTAGATCAAGACATTCTTCCTGAATTAATAATGGTGGAGCCAACAAGTGTCCAGCCACCAGAGCAACATGAAGGTTGGTTGGTACAGATTTTTGGTTAGTGGGATAATAGAAATATGTGTATTTGCAATGATTGTTTAACCTTATATTCTTGTATTCCCTTACAAATTTACATTGCAGATGTTCCCTCATCTCCTGGCAACTTGCCAAGCAGCCTTGCCGGCACATCTGGAAATTTGGAGGATCCTGGACTAAGTGTCGGAGAGCCAGTTGTGTGCCCACGTATGTTTTTTAATAATGATTTTTAAAGTGTATTTGTCATTTGCTGTATTTGATGTAATGCTTCAAAGGAACGACCTGTTTGTTTAATAATGTAAATCAGGTGTGGCAAGCTTTGAAAATATGTGTCCATTATATAATCCTATATTGTAAATTCGTCCTTTTTTTTTTTTTTTTTCGATTTGTGACTATATGATTATATATTACACACATGATTAAATAGTTTTGCGCACCTGATTGACATTTTACATCAAAAATATGTTTTTGACGTTTGCAGGTTTCTAGGCCCCTTGCACACGGGGCATGAGCTAAAAGATGTGTCAAAGCTTTGTTTAACGCCAGAAAAGCAGCTGTAAATACGTGTTTTCATTATTTTGTAGAATTTGCGTAATCGCACGTTTTGCCATGTTGCTTTTATCAGCGTTATTTTCACCCTCCATTTGTAAATACTAGTTCCCTATGGGAGCCTCTTTATTTGAATGGAAGTCGCACCGTAAGTCGGATCAGGATGCTCTGACTTGCGGGGCCACTTGCGCTGTGAAGATTATTGAGGGGGAACTATACAGAAAAATTGGATAACCCGCCGTGGGTGAACCCCCCCCCCCCCCCAAGTTCCCAAGCAGGCCCTTTGTGTGTGGTATTGAGTTTGAGGGTAGGCCCACACCAAAAATACGGCGTGGGTTACCCCCAAAATCCATACCAGACCCTTATCCAAGCATGCAGCTTGTCAGGCCAGGAAAGGGGACGAGCAAGTGGACCAAACCCCCCCTGGACCACAGCAGGACACATGCCCTCAACATGGGGGGGTTTTGTTGCTTTGGGCCAGGGGGGGCTCTGCACCCCACACCCAAAAGCACCTTGCTCCCATGTTGAGGAGGACAAGGGCCTCATCCCCACAACCCTGTCTGGTGGTTTTGGGGGGTCATGCGGCCAGGGGGTTCCTAGGACTTTGGAAGCAACCTTTAACAAAGGGTGGCTCCCAGACCCCAATCCCTATGTGAATGGGTATGGGGTACATAGTACCCCTACACATTAACCACATAAAAGGAAGTGTATGTGAATAACGACAGACGTTTCTGAAATGTTCTTAAATATCTTCATCCGGTCTTCTCCACTCTGCTCTTTGGATCTTCTCCTCTCCACTCTTCTGCTGTCCAATCTTCTGCTCTTATGTTGTCTGCTCTTTTGCCCTAGGCTCTTCTTCTTTTTCCTCCTGTCCTCCTCCGATGCTGTTGCCGTGGATTCTGCCCATCTCTGCAGCTTAATATATATATATATACATTACGACCTCACAATAACGTCATCATGCGTTCACACCCCTAATGAATATATAGTAAGCTCCAGAGACCGGCAGAATCATCAGCAACAGCATCAGAGGAGGACAGGAGGAAGAAGAGCCTAGGGCAAAAGAGCCTAAGAACAGGGTAGTTATTAACTCGAGAGTAATTTAAGATAAACTGGACACCAAATGTTTCTCTATTATGACCTCATGTAGGTGATTCACATTGACTCTGTTGTATTTTTTTCTACAGAACATGTTTTACATAGTTGCACTCTTGCAAAATTGACCACTGAGGCTCTACAATGCTGCTCAGACCTTGAAAAAATGAAGGAGACTGCAACAGCATTACAGAATAAAATGCTAGACTTCGTGGACATGATTGGCAAATTTTAAAATAATATTTTACAACGTTTTAAATGTTTTTATTGGGATGTTCCTGATTTTACCCATTTTGTATTGTCTTTTATGGCATATTTATTACACTCAGCTGTTAAGGGTGTACCCAAGTTTGGGAAAAGCACTTTACAACACCCTAAGCCTAACCCTAACCCTGTGAATGTTTGTTACTAAAACATTTTTTACATTCAACAATGTGTGTTCGATTCTTTATTTGACTTTTGTTGGGGGGGGTCCAGGTCTAAAGCTGTGTAAAGAAGCACTAAATGTATAATGGCTGTCCTATTCACATATTTACATGTTAATGAAAGCAGTTTTGACACTGCCATATGCGAGTTGCTGGAGGTGTCAATGAAATGTTAAAGATCCCCCCAGTTTTACCGCATATCACAGTGCGATCTGACATTTCACACAGGATCGGATCACACAAGTGTGAACGACTGTGCGATCCAATCCTGATGTGGCTGAATAAATGCATCATGTGCGACTTTTGTGCGAGTGCAGTGTGAATTTAGCCATACAAACTGTATAGCTGATTTTGGCCTGAACATCTGATCACATGTAATAAAGGAGCAGTGCGCTCCGATATTACATGCCATCAGATGTGCAGTGTGAATTGAGCCATACACTTTGTATGGCTACATTCGCACTGAACATGCACACAAGTCGCACATGACCCTTTATTTCTGATGTATCTGGATTGGATCGCACAGTGCTTCACACTTGTGGAATACAATCCTGTGCAAAAAGTAAGTGGCGGGTCACCCTTATGCGATGCAGGAAGGCTGCAAAGTCGCAGACTTCCCACATCGCATAAGTGTGACTCAACACTCAAGGTACTATCAGTCCTAGGATTCAATATGACATTGATATTGCCAGTAGCAATCAGTGTAGGGAGATCAGTGTAATCTATAGTGTATTGCTGGTTCGTTGCTCTAGTTCACTTTCCATTACCTATATATAACACTTTGAGATCAACAATGATCAAGTTTCACGTAACACTGACATATCCTAACATTGGTGGGCAGTGAGAAGGATGTCATAAAT
This sequence comes from Pelophylax lessonae, assembly GCF_965119305.1. Taxonomy (NCBI): domain Eukaryota; kingdom Metazoa; phylum Chordata; class Amphibia; order Anura; family Ranidae; genus Pelophylax; species Pelophylax lessonae. The sequence continues at coordinate 496,146,953 of NC_138769.1, read as the reverse complement.
TAACACAACATAACAGGTGTAGGTACGTTGGAAATACCCTAATGTATTATATGAAATGAATAGTATGGGCACCTTCTGGACAATGACCACCAATGTAAGGTGACATTAGATGAACCTTGGGTGTGACCTAGTTCTCAATGTGAGAGGGTTTGTGGAAATTTTATGGGGTGCAGAAGGCCCTTGTATTTACACCACTGGATAATAAATAACACATGGCCATCATCACTTTGGATCAGCTGGTGAGAGACTACAGTAAAGAAACACACTGATGAATGTATTAACCCTTCCAAAGTCACACATATATAACACATGATTAACCCAAAAAATTATGTTTGGCATATGTGCCCAAATGATTAGAATCCACAATACAGAATCATTGCAATTTTGGTTTAATGTGTTGAAAAATCTGATATCTCTGACATTTATCTTGTGTGTCAAATCTTTAACAACATTAATGGGTGTGTGGCAGTGATTGCTGCCAGGACACAGCTCCTCTCCCCACGAAATATTCCAGATATTCCTGGCGGATCTGACGGGCCCTCTGTGATGCCAATTCTGAGCGTCCAACTTGCATTGAGGTCATGGACTCCATTTGCTCACGAGGTTGTGCCTCTCCACTTGTACCTGGCATAGCAGGGTCAGTATCCAGTTGCTGCATAAGATAGTTTTCTGCATTCCTGGGCAGAAAGTTGTGTAAAATGCAGCAACAGAGGACCACGTTATCAACTTTGTACAGTGCCAGGTGTATGGACGTCTGGATTATCTGGAACCGGTTGGCCATTATCCCAAAGGCATTCTCAACAACTCTGCGAGCTCTGGACAACCGGTAGTTGTAGATCCTTTGCCCGGGGGTGAGGTTTCTCTGAGGGTAGGGCTTCATAAGATGCCCCCCAAGCGCAAAAGCATCATCTGCTATAAAAACAAAGCTCATACCCTCAACGGTTTGCTCCCTGGATGGCAAGTTCAGAGTGTCGTTACGAAGACGACGAGCGAACTCTGTCTGCTCAATAACTCCCCCATCAGAATTGCGGCCATTTTTGCCAATATCCAAAAAAATAAACTCATAGTTTGCATTAACTATGGCTAGCATGACTATACTAAAAAATCCTTTATAATTATAATAAAATGTGCCGGAATTCGGAGGGAGGACAATGCGGACGTGCTTCCCATCTATAGCACCCCCACAATTGGGAAAATTCCACTTCTCCAGAAATTGAGCAGAAAGCTCCAGCCATTGCTCTGCGTTTGAAGGAAACTGTGGGGGAAACAAAAAACAAGATTTAGGGCTTGAGCACATGACATTATTAATTACACACCCAGTTGTCTGTTAAATGCTTATGCAACTTTGAAAAAATATAAACAGGAAGGCAATCGTTTGGATTTGGGGATGTAACATCTACATACATTTATTTTACACCTCCTAATGTTATTATATTGTAAAGGGCCATACACAATATAAGATTCTCTGAAGACTTTTTCCTTCAGATTTACCTTTTCTATGTAGTGCAAGGGCCTGCCAGATTGCATAGAATTTGAAAGGGTTTAGGTTTGACCTCATATTATCTGGTTTTGGTAAATCGTAAGGAGAAATTCTTCAGAAAATCTTATAGTGTGTATGGCCCATTATACTCACCAGCTAGAGCAGAGATTCTCAAACTATGGCCCTCCAGCTGTTGCAGAACTACACATCCCATGAGACCTTGTAATTCTGACATTCACAGACATGACTAAGCATGATGGGAATTGTAGTTCCTGAACAATTGGAGGGCCATAGTTTGAAGACCTCTGAGCTAGAGCTTTGGTATATGCTGACTCTTAAGCCCCGTACACACGTACCGATGGTCGGCTTACAAATGTTCCTCTTTTCTCCCCGGGATGTCGGTGTCTGCTGAAAAGTGCAAAGACAGCACAAGGACAGCACAAGAATTTTGTCCGCCGACTGCAGAAGTGATGTCATGTAATGGTTAACTTTCCCTGTGTTTTCTATTTTCTGAGCATGCCCAGTCTTGCAAATCTGCGGTCTGTCGGCCGAATTGTGTACTGACAGGCGAACAATCGTCCGTTCTGGTGTCGGCATACAAATATTTTCATGTTTGCAAGAAAGACTTTTGTCCGCGGATTGTGCGCAGACATCTGTCGGAGGCACCATACTAACACGCGTACAATCGGCAGATCCTTCGTCCACCGACGTTTGTATGCCGACGATCGGTACGTGTGTACGGGCCTTTAGATTTAGCATGTGGGTGGGGGGGGATGGGTAAGTAAAACTAGGCATTTATACATCAATAAGGGCTTGTGGTCAGTGAAGGTTTTAACATCATTACATAAATATACACAATCATAGGTGGGAATGGATGTACTGATGTATTTAAGATAAATCATAAACTAGGTACTAAAACATTGGCCAAGGAATAATTGTTTGAGGGAAGGTAATAAAATGACACAAATTCAAAATACTGTTAACAGGCAATGCGTTTAGGGACACATAGTAGAGAATGGTGGGGTGGTTAGTGGGTAATTTTACAAATGGTTAAGATAATCTACATCTTTACTACTATGTGCATGCGGACAGAGGGTAGTTACAAAATAATGGCCTGTCTCAATTGCTGTACATCCAAAAACATCATAATTCGGGTGAAACGACTAATACATGTAATGTAAAAAATAAAACATACCTTGATATAGTCCTTCTGCAAGACCTTGATGATAGCAGAGCAGGTCTCAGGGATGATGATACCAAGTGCTTCGGGGGAGATGCCTGTGGTGAACTTCAGATCCTGCAGGCTTCTCCCTGTTGCAAGATGCCTCAAAGTCGCAATTAACCTTTGTTCAGGAGTAATTGCAACCCGCATACAAGTATCCTGCTTCAGAATATAGGGGGACACCAGGGCAAGAAGACGGTGAAAGATGGGATCCGTCATCCTCAAATAATTCGTGAAGTCATCAGGATTATTTTCCTGGAGCTCCCTCAGCAAGGACATGTGGGAAAATTGATCACGGTTAAGCAACCAATTTTTCATCCAGGAGGTCCGGTTCTTCTTCCTCTTGCTCATACGTCGCCTCAGAGCCAAAACTCCAACGCTAACTACAGCAAGGGTCGAATCCTCGGGCTCCATAATAAATTCTCGAACGATGTCTTGGAAAATAGCGAAATCAGCGCGAGATGCCCAGAAGGGTCACGGCCAAACACTCACTTCCTCTTTTGTAGCGGCGGACGTGCGTTGAACGTTCTGACGTCATTTTCTGTCGGCCGACAAAAGTACAGGGCAAGTCTAGAGCACTTTTCAACAGACAAACAACAAACAAGACAGCCGTGGACATTTGACGGTCGATCGGTCGGCCGACGATCGGTACGTGTGTACGGGGCATTTGATTTGACTCGTCTTGCAATAATCAGACCTGGGTGTGGCAAGTTAAATCTAAGTCACTTATATAGAAGCTGTCTGACAAAGTGAAGCACACTAAAAGATCTCAAAAAGCAGCACAATATAATGTTCTTTGTTCTCTTTAAAAAAAAAAGAGAAAAAAAACAAAGCATTTGACATGGCTCAGTCTGGAAAAGGTTGCAAAGCCAATTCTAAGGCTTTGGGACTCCAGCGAACCATGGTGAGAGCCAGTGGCGGCTGGTGTATACAGGGCGCAGGGGTGCCGCCCCCTAATCTGCATGCAGGGGCACCGGATGCATGGAGTACAATGGGATTTTTTTTTCCTCACCTGATTAGAGCCAGAGGCTCTAATAGGGCAATGCAAAGGGTGGACCCGGGGCGCAGAGCAGTGCATCCCGAGCCCACCCATTGTCACACCGATCCTTCTCCTGGCCAATCAGGAAGCGCGTCCGATACGCGCTTCCTAATTGGCTGCAAGGCAAACCCCTTGCCATTGGCCGAGGAGGAGGCCGGACCGGAAGGACTCGTGGAGTCGCGCCGCCGGTCACCGGGACTCAGAAGAAGCCGCCCGCCGCTGCTGGAAGGACTCGCACCACCCGCCACCGCTGCTGGAAGGACTCGTGGAGACCCGCCGCTGCTGCTGGAAGGACTCGGGGAAGTCCGCCGCCGCTGGTGCTCCAGGTAGGTAAGGGGGCACGCACGCTGATCTCTGCATTGGGGGCATGCACTCTGCATTGGGGGCACGCACGCTGATCTCTGCATTGGGGGCACGCACGCTGATCTCTGCATTGGGGGCACGCACGCTGATCTCTGCATTGGGGGCACGCACACTGATCTCTGCATTGGGGGTATGCTGGTCACTACATTGGGTGCATGTATGCTGGTCACTGCATTGGGCGCATGTACGCTGGTCACTGCATTGGGCGCATGTACGCTGGTCACTGCATTGGGGGCATGTACGCTGGTCACTGCATTGGGGGCATGTACGCTGGTCACTGCATTGGGGGCATGTACGCTGGTCTCTGCATTGGGGGAATGGTATGCTGGTTTCTGCATTGGGGGCATGTACGCTGGTCTCTGCATTGGGGGAATGGTATGCTGGTCACTGAATTGGGGGCATGTATGCTGGTCTCTGTATTGAAGGGGGCATGTATGCTGGTCACTGTATTGAAGGGGGCATGTACGCTGGTCACTGTATTGAAGGGGGCATGTACGCTGGTCACTGCATTGAAAGGGGGGCACACTATACCTTAATTATTGAAGGCCCCTTTCACACTTTTGTGACCTCAAAGTCATGCAATTTTTTTACAGCGTTTTTTGCCGCAAAGCAATGCCTATTACATTTTACATTTGCGCCCCCCCAAAAATTGAGCACCAGCCACCACTGGTGAGAGCCATTCTCCACAAATGGAGAAAACTTGAACAGTGAACCTTCCTAGGAATGGCTGGCATAGCAAAATTACTCCCAAGAGCACAATGATGACTCCAAATCCAAGAGTTCATAAAAGAACCCAGACGAAAATCCAAAGAAATGCAAGCCTCATTTGCATCAGTTAAGGTCAGTGTTTATAATTCAACAATAAGAAAGAGACTGAACAAAAATAGCTTCCATGGGAGAGTTTCAAGGCAAAAGCCACTGCTGCCCAAAACAAACACTAAGGCTTAAAACGAAAAGAGCTTACAGACACACCGATACCTATAGTAAGCACCCCAAGCGCTTAATGAGGACTCTATCCAGATAGTATAAATTACAATGCTGCTACTTAACAAAAAATATATAGACAATGGAATGATAGGCGATATTCAAGAAATAAACTCTAAATACTCCAGTAGCGCAAAAGTAAGTAACCAGAAGTCACCACTAAATAGATATACAACCTCGACTGCTAATATACAATACAACCACAATGTAGGAGCGCTAACAAAACCTCCAGCACATGAAGAGTAAATGGGTTAGAACGGGTGGGGGAGGGGAAGGGAAGAGAACATGAGGAATAGAAACTGCAAAAAAAAAAAAAAACGCAGATGAAAAAACGCAGATGAAAAAACGGAGATGAAAAAAATACCATAAATTGATGAATGACAGAGTCCTGATGGAAAATGTCCAAGGCACCGAGCTGCTCTCCACAGACAAGAGAAATTCTGAACTAAACAAAAGAAAAAGAGAGAGAGCGCTCTAAGTGCAGACAGTCTTTCTTAAAGAAAGACTACTACAACACCCCCTACTTTTATCACTTACCAAAGGTCCATATCCAAGGATCCATTACCTTCATTTAAGATAGAAGTAGAGCAACTGATACAGTCAGCACTGCAGAAAAAAGTGATAAATAAGGATGAGGCGGCTTTCTTAAAGAGAGACTACTACAACACCCCCTACTTTTATCACTTACCAAAGGTCCATAAAGATCCCCTGCACCCTCCAGGTAGACCTATTGTTGCTGCAATGAGCAGTATTACCAGTGGTCTCTCCCAATTCATCGATGTTTACTTACAACCTCTCGCCCAAAATCTGCAATCTTATATACGAGATTCTGGCCACTTATTGGAACAGATCATCCCATACAGATGGGAAGATAGTTACTCTTGGTTGTCCTTGGACGTTAGCTCATTGTACACATCCATTCCCCACAATATAGGCTTACAAGCCATTCAACATTTTCTTCTTGAAGACTCCTCTTTACATCATGATCAAGTGGCTTTTATTTTGGATGCGACACAGTTTTGTTTAACCCACAATTATTTTCAGTTTGAGGACACATTTTATTTACAGATAAACGGCACAGCTATGGGCGCCAATTTTGCCCCGTCGTATGCAAATCTTACGATGGGTTATTGGGAATTGAGATATATTTGGTGGAACAATCCGTTCGCTAAACATATTGTCTTCTTTGGGCGTTACATCGATGACATTATCGTCATTTGGGATGGCTCTGTCTCCCAGATCGACGACTTTGTCGGGCATTGTAACAACAACTCCCTGGGCCTCTCGTTCACATTTGCCTCACATCCTGATTCTATGCCATTTTTAGATTTGGAACTTGGACATGAATCTCATCAGATATATGCCAAGAATTACATCAAACCTACGGGTGGTAATTCATATCTTCATTTTAACAGTTGCCATCATCCCCAATGGACAAAGAATATACCCAAGGGCCAATTTTGTCGACTTAGACAGAATTGCACTAGAGATTCGGACTATTTAGTTCAAAGTGAACATCTGAAGCAAAAATTCTCAGAAAAAGGGTACCCAGAAGATATAGTCAGTCAAGCCTTTGAGACTTATCTTCCAGGTAAACCCCCCAGTTCTAGGGTTACTACTGACCATCACCCGGTCCGATTTGTCACCAGGTTTCATTGCCAATATAGAAAAATGGAAAAAAATTCTGGCGAAGCATTGGGACATTCTAAAACAAGATCCCTATCTGAACTCCGTAGTTTTGGACAAACCTAAAGTGACATATAGGAGAGCTACAACTTTGAAAAATAAGATAGCGCCAAGCAAATTAAAGAGAACTAAGACTACCAACCGCTTGCCATGGATGATTCCTTTAAAAGCCATGTATGCGTGCCGAAAAAAGCTGTGCAAAATGTGCAATTTTGTGCGACACGGCCAAAAAGACTTTACACATAACGACAAAACGTATGTCTTGGAAAATTTTTATAATTGTTCAACTGAATACGTGGTGTACTGTCTGATATGCCCGTGCCAACTGCTCTATGTAGGTCGCACGATTAGACCAGTCAGACAACGCTTTGGGAAACATCGCCGCCTCATTGAGGGGGGATGTGATCTCCATAGCGTCCCGCGACACTTTCTAGAAATCCACGGTAAATCTACTGAGGGTCTAAAAATCTGGGTCATTGAAGCTATCCCCAAAGAATTACCAGAAGGTGAACGTTTTTCTAAATTGTGTATGCGAGAAACCTTTTGGATTTACACATTGGATGCTCTCGCGCCTCGAGGGTTAAATGAAGAGCTTGATGTACATACCATCTTATAATGTTGCGCCCTAAGCCTGAGTTTTTTATAATATTTTTTATAATATTTTCCTAATATTTTATAATTTTTTATATATTTATATTTTTACATTCTGATGCTTTTATAGATATATTAAAATATCTTGTTGTTTTTTTTTCTCTTAGGTCCATGTATAAGTAAATTATAGGGACCACAAGTATACTTGCAATATACTGATTTTTGTCTTTTTATTATGTGATTTTTATCCTATTTAATGGTTTTAATGCCCAATCAAATCCTCGTTAATGGCGGTTTCACGATCATTCATATAATTAATTTTTTTTTTTTTTTGTATTTTTTTATGTATTTTATTTCACGTATTGTTGTTTCCATATAACTCTAGGGGTCCTCAGTGAGCCTAGGTTAGCCTGGGTTCTCCTAGTTTTATCTTATCCTATTTTTATTATTCAATTATTTTCTTTACTAAGCATGAGATTGATGATCAATTGTCTTTTTATTTTTATTTTTCACATATTTCATCGATTGAACAGACTCCACATATGTGCCGCTAATGTTTTATATTAATGTAGTGATTAATTGCAGTTTTATATAGTATTGCCTGTCTATATGTCGTTTTAAATCACTAGCAGGTTCCCTTTCTCCTGGGCCGTGTCCAATTATCCTTTATTGTGCACCATATATATTCCCCGGAATAAACACGGCTTCACAGCACCTGAAGAAAGAGCGCGCAGGGCCGTACGTGACCCAGCGCATGCTCAGAAACGCGTCGTGCATACCGTGCATATTCCACACACCATACATTCCCTGGTGACGAGGCCGCGTTCCAGCTTCCACCGCACATCGCAGCCGCTGCCTTAGACGCTGACCGCCGACTGCTGGAGGAGGTAGCCGGCTTCCTTTTCTCCTCTGATCAGCGATCAAGCTTCTGAATTGCTGCACACGAGTGGATGGCACCTCCCAGAGGAATTTCTGATGTCCATGACTTGACACAGCTCGATGACTTTGGTTTCTAGTGAGTTTATATCACCTATGCCTTGTTATTAATAAAGACTGTCTGCACTTAGAGCGCTCTCTCTCTTTTTCTTTTGCTAATATACAATACAGTCCAGTAATGTTCAACAGATGTCACCAAAGCTGCAGGAGTAGTCTAATAATAATAATCAGTCCATGATCACTAATCATTAATCCTGGGATGTTAGGTAGCCGTGTGTAGTTATCAGGGATCACCATGACCACCGTGCTCCAAGGGGGGAGGAGAAATGCACACTCACCAGCTGCTGTGGCTCAAAACACTCTCGTGAATGAGCAGTACAAGCCTGTAGTATAGGTCTTTGATCAGCAAACCCGACCGGACTCCACACCAGCTATTCAATCAGACTCGGCAGCATATAAGGAGAAAAGCAATGCCCCACTAGTGTGATACCGTTTCAAAACTTTATTTACACACATAAATACGTAATCAACTCACATGGTTTCCATAAAAACATCCGCATGTAACAAAGTAGGAGGAGGGTACCCTTTGGGAATCCGAGTCCAGGCTCCACGCCGTGGACTGCGCGCCGTCCGGGTGTCCTGAGCTCCTAGTACACGAGTAAGGTTACGCCGCCTGGTCACGCCCCTGTTTTTTTTTATTTTTTTTATTTTTTTAAAGACCTTGAAACACATGCCTTCCCCCCTTACTTTAGGTGAAGTGTGGGGTAGATGAAGAGCCCAGGCGACACTCCCTATGGTGCCGACCGGGAGGTGAACATTGAACCAGGTCCACCATCCGCCTGCTCCCCTTTCCTGCACGAGGAGGTCCTGGCTGTCTTCCTGCTTCACCCCACTATGCCAGCTGCCTTTCCCCATGTGTACATATGGCAATATTGCCACCATGGGGGAAGTGAGCTCACCAAAATGGCACCAGAAGTCTGTCAGTGACAATCTTGGTGTGGGGAAGCACTGCAGTTGAAAGACACTGCAGGTGTGGTGGACATCTCTTCTGTGGGCAAAGGACCGGAGGGTGGGCTGCAGTGCTGAGCAGGCCCTCCCATCCTTGATAAACATGCTGCCTGGCACTATGGCATCAGCAGCTACACTGGCGTGCTCCCTCTCCTCCTGCAGATCTACACATTCTAATTCATGGGAACCACCAGAAATATTTGAGATTTGCCATCCGAGCGGAAGATGCAATTCAGAATTTTCAATATCGGGCCCTCCACTTCGGTATAGCATCAACACCACGCATATTTACCAAGATAATGGCAGAGGTCATGCAGGAGCTCAGGCTGAAGGGGTTCAGATCATCCCAAATCTGGACGATTTTCTGATTTACAATCAAATGAGAGAAGTACTAACAAGCTTACAATCATCTGAGCAACAGAGTCCCCTCTTGAAGATCAATTTTTTTAGGTTACATCATCGACATGACCATCCAGAAAGTCATCCTGCTGGAAGACAAGATGAGCAAACTGATCAACACCACAGACCAGGTATTGACTTCATCTCTGGTGACGGGAAGGAACATCATGTCCCTTCTGGGTCTCATGTCAGCATCTAAAGTGGCAGTGCAGTGGGTCCAACTGCACATGAGGGCACTTCAGTCCTCCCTATTAAACAACTGGGATGACCAAACAGATTTACTGGGGAGATCTGCATTTCCTAGATCCTCAAGAAGTGCTTGGGGTGGTGGATGAGGAAGGACACACTGTCAGAAGGCAGACTCTGGTTTCTGCCCACTATATGGATGCTACAGGTTGGGGGCCCAGAAAGGCCAGCATGTCAGGCAAAGGGTCTGGGAAGCAGACTTGTCAGAGGCTTCTTCCAACCCAAAAAACAAACAAACAGCGGTGTATTAGGCACTGGTAGCCTCCCAGGACCAGATGATAGGCACTGGTAGCCTTCCAGGACCGGACGAGAGGGAGGCATGTACTAATATCTGACAATGCCAGTACGGTAGTCTGCATCAACCATCAAGGGGGCACCAGGTCAAAACCCCTGATGAGGGCAGGTCACACTCTATCTTGGGCAGAGACGTACCAGTCACAGCAGTCCACATCAAGGGGACAAACAATATCCTAGCGGACTTCCTTAGCTGGAGACAACTAGATCCTGCTGAATGAGGACTGAATCCTCATATCTTTGCTACAGCTAACCTCGAAGCGGGGCACAGGTGGATGGTGGAGGTGGATTTATTTGCTATGCCAAAGAACAAGAAGGTAGGGAATTTTTTCCCCATCAGGAAGTAGAAAGAATCTAGGGGTAGACTCCCTGGGGTTCCCATGGCGTTTCGACCTAGCTTTTGTCTTCCCTCCTGTTTAACTCAGGAAAATCCAAACATAAAAAACAAGGGTGATTATGATAGTACCCTACTGTCTGAAAAGGGCCTGGTTTGCGGTATAAAAAAGAATTGTGGAGGAACCCCCCTTGATCCTTCCAAAATAGAACGACCTGCTAGTACAATCGGGGGCATTTCACCTAAAACTTCAGAAACTGCAAATGTTAGCATGGATCCTGAACGGCACATTTTATTAACCACTTCAGTCCCGAAAGGTTTACCCCCCTTATGACCAGTCCATTTTTTGCGATACGGCACTGTTACTTTACCTGACTTTTGCGCGGTTGTGCGACGCCGTACCCAAATAAAATGTATGTCCTTGCTTTCCCCACAATAGAGCTTTCTTTTTGTTGTATTTGACAATTTTTGGAAAAAAAAAGAAAAAAAACAAACCATTATTTTTTACTTACTGCTATAAAACATACCCAATAAAAAAATTGTAAAAATAAAATGGGACATTGCCGCATATTGCATTTACATAGGCAGACTGCGGTTCTCCCCCACCTGAGTATGATCCCAGCGAAAATCGCGCCTGCCGGACTTGCTGTGTCCAATCGCAGTGGGAGCAGGTCGCTGGCGGCGCCCATGCGTCCCAGACCCACTGCACAAAATCATGTACAGATACGTGATTTTGCGCAGGAGGGGCGCCCTGCCACAGTATATCTGTGTGGGGCGGTCCTTAAGGGGTTAAAAAAGGGCCTCTCCGCAAAAGTTGATACGCTCCTGAAAAGCAGAAAACCTGTATCCTCAAGGTACATGCCGCCGTCTTACCAGTTTTCCTAGACATGCCACCTAATGAAAACCCTCTAGTCAAGGAACTGTTTAAATCCATGAGCAGAACTCGCACCTGCCAGAGCATCAGGGTGTCCCCTTGGGACCTCTCCATAATACTTAAGGCTCTAACTCAGGAACCTTTTGTCTATTTCCTTAACCACTTAAGCCCCGGAAGATTTTACCACCTTCCTGACCAGGGCCTATTTTGCGATTCGGCACTGTGTGACTTTAACGGACAATTGCGCGGTCGTGCGACGCTGTACCTAAATTAAATTGACGTCCTTTTTTTCCCCACAAACAGCTTTCTTTTAAGGGTATTTGATCACCTGTGCGATTTTTTTGATCATGCGCTATAAACAAAAAAAGAGCGTCAATTTTGCAAAAATAACAATATTTTTCACATTTTATTATGAAATTCCCCTCCAAAAAATGTAAAAATCTAAATTATTTGTTTTATGCTAAATATGTTTGGTAAAAAAAATCGCAAAAAGCGTATTTTGATTGGTTTGCGCAAAAGTTATCGCGTTTACTAACAAAGGGAAAGATTTTTCTTTTTTCTTTTTTAACGAGTAATGGCGGCGATCTACGATTTTTTTTTTTTTTTTTTTCGGGACTGCGACATTGTGGCGGACAGATCGGACCCTTGACTGACATTTTTGACACTTTTGGGGTTACCAGTGACATTACTGCAGTAATCAGTGTTATACATATGCACTGTTACTGTAAAAATGACACTGGCAGTGAAGCAGTTAACTGTATTGGAGAGGAAGGGGTTAAGTGTGTCCTAGGTGCGTGCTTCTAACTGTGATTGGACATGGCTACTGGTGTAAAAACAGAGATCAACAGTCCTACATAGTAGAACCGTCTGATCTCCCTTCTTACACAGGGAAGAATGACAGGCGGCTTTTTTTTTACATTAGCCGCCTGCCTTTCTTCCGGTGTAACGGAGGATCGTGAGTGCCCGGCTGACATTGGGTCCGCCGGGCACACGTGGGGGGTCCGTGACCGCGCGGGAGCGCGCCTCCGGCGGCGCGCGTTCGCTCGCTCCCTCGAAGCCTCACAGGCTAGCGACATACTACTATGTCACTTTGCCTGTGAGGGGCTGACTGCCACAGTAAATAGTCGTGCGGCGGTCGGCAAGTGGTTAAGATTCTTAACACTTAAGGTATCTTTCTTAGTAGCTATCTCTTCGTCGCAAACTTTAAGCTTTATCCATAAAAGAGCTTTTCTTCAGCCTTTCCCGATAGGCTTGTCCTAAACACTGATCTATTGTTTCCTCTCAGTGCCGGTTCACACATATGCGATGCAGGACCCCTGCAAATCCACTGCGGGTTCCCGCATCGCACTCAACTCGCAGGAAGTTCAAACTTTTCTATGCGAATCACTGGGGATGTCAATACAAAGTTGACGCCCCCAAATCAGTTTGCATATTGCAGTGCGAGCTGTCAGTTCGGACGTGAATCAGATCACATAGGTGTGAACACCAATGCGATCCGATTCTGGTGCGGACCAAAAAAAGGGTCCTGTGCCAATTTGGTCCAAATGCAATGCCAATTCAGCCATACAATCTCTTTGACAACTCACAGGGTGCAAGAAGTGGTTTTGCCATCATTACACTAAAATCCCGCTAACCGGGGAGAGGAAGCTTTCGCTGTGCTAGATGTCAGAAAATGCGTCCACTACTTGGACATCACCAAATTCTTCAAGAAAGCACCTAACCTCTTTGTACTCCAGTATATCACAAAAGTGAGTACACCCCTCCCATTTTTGCAAATATTTTATTATATCTTTTTATGTGACAACAATGAAGAAATTACACTTTGCTACAGTGTAAAGTAGTGAGTGTACAGCTTGTTTAACAGTGTAAATTTGCTGTCCCCTCAAAATAACTCACAGCCATTAAGGTCTAAACTGCTGGCAACAAAAGTGAGTACTCTCCTAAGTTAAAATGTCCAAATTGGACCCAAAGTGTCAATATTTTGTGTGGCTACCATTATTTTCCAGCCCTGCCTTAACCCTCTTGGGCATGGAGTTCCCAAGAGCTTCACAGGTTGCCACTGGAGTCCTCCTAATGCTCCTCCATGACGACATCACAGAGCTGGTTGATGTTGGAGACCTTGCACTCCTCCACCTTTTTGTTTGAGGATGCCCCACAGATGCTTAATAGGGTTTAGGTCTGGAGACATGCTTGGCCAGTCCATCACTTTTACCCTCCGCTTCTTTAGCAAGACAGTGGTCATCTTGGAGTTGTTTGGGGTCGTTATCATGTTGGAATACTGCCCTGCAGCTCAGTCTCTGAAGGGAGGGGATCATGCTCTGCTTCAGTATGTTACAGTACATGCCTGTATTCAAGGTTCCCTCACTGAACTGTAGCTCCCCAGTGCCAGCAGCACTCATGCAGCCCCAGACCATGACACTCCCACCACCATGCTTGACTGTAGGCAAGACACACTTGTCTTTCTACTCCTCACTTGGTTTCCGCCACACACGCTTGACACCATCTGAACCAAATAAGTTCATCTTGGTCTCATCAGACCACAGGACATGGTTCCAGTAATCCATGTCCTTAGTTTGCTTGTCTTCAGCAAACTGTTTGCGGGCTTTCTTGTGTATCATCTTTAGAAGAGGCTTCCTTCTAGGCCAACAGCCATGCAGATCAATTTGATGCAGTATGCAGCGTATGGTCTGAGCACTGACAGGCTAAACCCCCACCCCTTCAACCTCTGCAGCAATGCTGGGCAGCACTCATACATCTTTTTTCCAAAGACAACCTGTGGATATAATGCTGAGCACATGCACTCAATTTCTTTGGTCAACCATGGTAAGTTCTGAGTGGAACCTGTCCTGTTAAACCGCTGCATGGTCTTGGCCAGTGTGCTGCAGCTCAGTTTTAGGGTCTTGGTAATCTTCTCATAGGTTATGCCATCTTTATATAGAGCAATAATTCTTTCTGCGGAGAGTTCTTTGCCATGCGGTGCCATGTTCAACTTCCAGTGACCAGTATGAGAGGGTGAGAGCGATAACACCAAATTTAACACACCTGCTACCCATTCACACCTGCGACCTTGTAACACTAACTAGTCACATGACACCGGGGAGGGAAAATGGCAAATTGGGCCCAATTTAGACATTTTTACTTAGGGGTGTACTCACTTTTGTTGCCAGTGGTTTAGACATTAATGGCTGTATGTTGCGTTATTTTGTGGGGACAGCAAATTTACACTGTTATACAAGCCGTACACTCACTACTTTACATTGTAGCAAAGTGTCATTTCTTCAATGTCACATGAAAAGATATAATAAAATATTTACTAAAATGTGAGGGGTGTACTCACTTTTGTGAGATACTGTATATTCTATGCCTACAATGGTTATTGGTAGATAATTGACTTGTTTACTATCCTGGGACTGTTATCGGTTTAATCTACCTGTATTCAATCTATTCATATGGTTTGAATGCACTGATGCGTAGAATGCTATACTGATCCCTCTGTTACAGAGCCACTGCTGCTCTTGTGGAGTTATAGCCACTTTCCATACAGCTTGGGATTTGTGTTGCTAAATATATCCATATATTTTATTTTATGGGTGGATGGATGAGTGTTTGTGGTAGCTACCTGTGTCCTTGACAACATTGTCCTTTTTTAACTATTCATATGGTGGAGGTGTGATTCTTATATTATAGACATTGTTTTTGAATAAAGCATTTTTGATTTTTTTCAATATCGGTTGTCCCTCGATAATGATGTCTTGAGGACCCTCTGTCCTTTTATACATTCATGCACAAGTATATTCTGTAAACCACAGCCGGCCTTAGCCCTACTCTACATTAGTGATGTCGCGAACCTAAAATTCGCCGTTCGCGAACGGCGAACGCGAACATCGGCAAATGTTCGCGAACCGGCGTACCGCCATAGACTTCAATAGGCAGGCGAATTTTAAAACACACAGGGACTCTTTCTGGCCACAATAGTGATGGAAAAGTTGTTTCAAGGGGACTAACACCTGGACTGTGGCATGCCGGAGAGGGATCACGCAAAAAAAAGTTCTTAAAAATTATAATTTTTTGATAGAGAGCCAATTATTGGAAAAATTAAAAAAAAAATAAAAAATTTCTTTGGATTTAGCATCTGGGGGGTCTAAAAAGTGTACCTGTGAAGTTTCAGCTCTGTAGCATGTCCAGAACCCCTAAAAAACAGCATTTGTCTTATATTTTCAGGAATATGGCTTCTCTGCGGCTGGCTTTTTCTCTTGCAGGCATTTATCGGGCATTTTTTTAGGCAGGCATGTCATTTTTTGTATTTCGTGTCTGGGGGGTCTAAAAAGTGTACCTGTCAATTTTCAGCTCTGTAGCATGTCCAGAACCCCTAAAAAACAGCATTTTTCTTATATTTTCAGGAATATGGCTTCTCTGCGGCTGGCTTTTTCTCTTGCAGGCATTTAGCGGGCATTTTTTTAGGCAGGCATGTCATTTTTTGTATTTAGTGTCTGGGGGGTCTAAAAAGTGTACCTGTCAAGTTTCAGCTCTGTAGCATGTCCAGAACCCCTAAAAAACAGCATTTTTCTTATATTTTCAGGAATATGGCTTCTCTGCGGCTGGCTTTTTCTCTTGCAGGCATTTAGCGGGCATTTTTTTAGGCAGGCATGTCATTTTTTGTATTTAGTGTCTGGGGGGTCTAAAAAGTGTACCTGTCAAGTTTCAGCTCTGTAGCATGTCCAGAACCCCTAAAAAACAGCATTTTTCTTATATTTTCAGGAATACAGCTTCTCTGCGGCTGGCTTTTTCTCTTGCAGGCATTTAGCGGGCATTTTTTTAGGCAGGCATGTCATTTTTTGTATTTAGTGTCTGGGGGGTCTAAAAAGTGTACCTGTCAAGTTTCAGCTCTGTAGCATGTCCAGAACCCCTAAAAAACAGCATTTTTCTTATATTTTCAGGAATATGGCTTCTCTGCGGCTGGCTTTTTCTCTTGCAGGCATTTAACGGGCATTTTTTTAGGCAGGCATGTCATTTTTTGTATTTAGTGTCTGGGGGGTCTAAAAAGTGTACCTGTCAATTTTCAGCTCTGTAGCATGTCCAGAACCCCTAAAAAACAGCATTTTTCTTATATTTTCAGTAATACGGCTTCTCTGCGGCTGGCTTTTTCTCTTGCAGGCATTTAGCGGGCATTTTTTTAGGCAGGCATGTCATTTTTTGTATTTAGTGTCTGGGGGGTCTAAAAAGTGTACCTGTCAAGTTTCAGCTCTGTAGCATGTCCAGAACCCCTAAAAAACAGCATTTTTATTATATTTTCAGTAATACGGCTTCTCTGCGGCTGGCTTTTTCTCTTGCAGGCATTTATCGGGCATTTTTTTAGGCAGGCATGTCATTTTTTGTATTTAGTGTCTGGGGGGTCTAAAAAGTGTACGTGTCAAGTTTCAGCTCTGTAGCATGTCCAGAACCCCTAAAAAACAGCATTTTTCTTATATTTTCAGGAATACGGCTTCTCTGCGGCTGGCTTTTTCTCTTGCAGGCATTTATCGGGCATTTTTTTAGGCAGGCATGTCATTTTTTGTATTTAGTGTCTGGGGGGTCTAAAAAGTGTACCTGTCAAGTTTCAGCTCTGTAGCATGTCCAGAACCCCTAAAAAACAGCATTTTTCTTATATTTTCAGGAATACGGCTTCTCTGCGGCTGGCTTTTTCTCTTGCAGGCATTTATCGGGCATTTTTTTAGGCAGGCATGTCATTTTTTGTATTTAGTGTCTGGGGGGTCTAAAAAGTGTACCTGTCAAGTTTCAGCTCTGTAGTATGTCCACAACCCAAAAAAAACAGCATTTTTCTTATGATTTTTAGTAGAAAACTAATGCAGTGTCTTTCCAGCTGTCTTTTTTTCTTTCTGGCAAGCTGAAATATGATATGCCAAGGCAAACATGCCTATCAGTTGAGCTATGACACAGACAACACTGCACACATGGGGAAATATGTAAAACAAAAAACAGGAAAAGGAAATTAGGTGACGGTCACAAAACATGATATTGTGATTGGCCAAATAAAAAGTCACCTCGCGATGAGGTCGCGCCAAAGTCGCGCTAAGTCGCGCCAAAGTCGCACTGGAAGCGACGCTACTTTAGTGGTAGCGGCAGTGTAAACCAGCACTAAAACATCCAGTGTGTGAATACGATCAGGTATGATGTTTTATCGGTCAAGTAGTGTAAGGGTTACGCCCGTCGCCCGCTTCACAGTGACAGACCAAACTCTGACAGACCAAACTCCCCGTTTAACAGTCAGTCAGTCCATTTGCACAACCGCAAACTCCCAATTTGCACAAGGTTGGATACCAAGCTAGCCATGTCCCGTTCCTTGTCCTCACTGACATCATTGAAGGTCTCTTCCTCCACCCAGCCACATACAACACCAAGGGTCCCCGAAAGGTGAGAACAAGCCCCCTGGGACGCCTGCTGTGGCTGGTATTCCACCTCCTCAAAGCCACCTTCCTCCTCTGACTTCTCTTCTTCAGACTCCTCTCTCTGCGTTGCCACAGGTCCAGCAATTGACAACGACAAGGCTGCTTCTGGTGGTGATGAGGACCACAACTCTTCCTCTTCATGCTCATCTACAGCCTGATCCAGTACTCTTCGCAGGGCACGCTCCAGAAAAAACGCATATGGGATGAGGTCGATGATGTTGCCTTGGGTTCGACTGACCACCAGGGTTGTCATCTCCGCAAAAGGACGCATGAGCCTACAGCCATTGTTCATGAGCATTCAGTAACGCGGCCAAAAAATACCCAGCTCCGCAGAAAGAATGAAAGAAAATGAATGTTTTTTTTTTATGAAAAATTATCCTGCGGATCGCTTTTGGTCTGTACACAATGAAGCAACGACCTTATCATCTGGGGTGTGCCAACACAATCCTAGAGGTGATCGCTTCATTGTGATACACAAGCCCCTTCACCACGACAAGGTAACGATCACGAAGGGGAATTGACACATGGATGTGCCTTTTTTTTTGTTTTTTGTTTTTTTGCAGCCACAGTGTAGCACCAGAGGCCAGAAAAATTAGGCATGTACACATGCATGAAAAAGTAGGTATTGTTGCAGCCGCTGCTGCAGCAGCGGCCTGAAAAATTGAGGTTTTAAGGCAGAAAGTGCACTAAAACATTGCGGCTTGAACCGTAGTTGGTGGCGGAGACGTCACGTAAGTCATCCGGCATGCAGAGAATGATTATATACAGCAGCGTGTGGACCATTTTTAGGCCAAGGCATCTCAGTCATCACCAGGCCTTTTTTAGTCAAATGCATCCCCCACTGTCAGTCCCTTCGGGATCCATGCCTCATTCATCTTAATAAACGTGAGGTAATCAAGACTTTTTTGACCTAGGCGACTTCTCTTCTCAGTGACAATACCTCCTGCTGCGCTGAAGGTCCTTTCTGACAGCACACTTGAAGCGGGGCAGGCCAGAAGTTCAATGGCAAACTGGGATAGCTCAGGCCACAGGTCAAGCCTGCACACCCAGTAGTCAAGGGGTTCATCGCTCCTCAGAGTGTCGATATCTGCAGTTAAGGCAAGGTAGTCTGCTACCTGTCGGTCGAGTCGTTCTCTGAGGGTGGACCCCGAAGGGCTGTGGCGATGCATAGGACTAAAAAAGCTCCGCATGTCCTCCATCAACAAGACGTCTGTAAAGCGTCCTGTCCTTGCCGGCGTGGTTGTGGTGGTAGGAGGAGGATTACTTTCACCTCTTCCCCTGTTGGATTCCCGTTGTGCTGTGACATCACCCTTATACGCTGTGTAAAGCATAGTTTTTAACTTATTTTGTAGCTGCTGCATCCTTTGCGACTGCCGGTAATTGGGTAACATATCACAGACTTTCTGCTTATACCGGGGGTCTAGTAGCGTGGCCACCCAGTACAGGTCGTTCTCCTTCAGCCTTTTTATACGAGGGTCTCTCAACAGGCATGACAGCATGAAAGACCCCATTTGCACAAGGTTGGATGCCGAGCTACTCATGTCCAATTCCTCGTCCTCACTGATGTCATTGAAGGTGTGTTCTTCCCCCCAGCCACGTACAACACCACGGGTACCAGATAGGTGACAACGAGCACCCTGGGATGCCTGCTGTGGTTGGTGTTCCTCCTCCTCAAAGCCACATTCCTCCTCTGACTCCTCTTCCTCACACTCCTCTTCCAGTGTTGCCGCAGGTCCAGCAATCGATGGTAAGGCTGTTTCTGGTGGTGGTGATGGTGACCACAACTCTTCCTCTTCCTCTTCACGCTCATCTACGGCCTGATCCAGCACTCTTCGCAGGGCACGCTCCAGGAAAAAAACATATGGGATGATGTCGCTGATGGTGCCTTCAGTGCGACTCACTAGGTTTGTCACCTCCTCAAAAGGACGCATGAGCCTACAGGCATTGCGCATGAGCGTCCAGTAGCGTGGCAAGAAAATACCCAGCTCCGCAGAGGCTGTCCTAGCACCCCGGTCATACAAATACTCGTTGACCGCTTTTTCTTGTTGGAGCAGGCGGTCGAACATTAGCAGTGTTGAATTCCAACGTGTCGGGCTGTCGCAAATCAAGCGCCTCACTGGCATGTTGTTTCGCCGCTGAATATCTGCAAAGTGCGCCATGGCCGTGTAGGAACGCCTGAAATGGCCACACACCTTCCTGGCCTGCTTGAGGACGTCCTGTAAGCCTGGGTACTTCTGCACAAAACCTTGCACAATCAGATTCAACACATGTGCCATGCACGGCACATGTGTCAACTTGCCCAAATTCAATGCCGCCAACAAATTGCTCCCGTTGTCACACACCACTTTGCCGATCTCCAGTTGGTGCGGGGTCAGCCACTGATCCACCTGTGCATTCAGGGCGGACAGTAGTGCTGGTCCGGTGTGACTCTCTGCTTTCAGGCAAGTCAACCCCAAGACAGCGTGACACTGTCGTATCCGGCATGTGGAATAGCCCCTGGGGAGCTGGGGGGGTGCAGTTGGTGTGGAGCAAGACGCAACAGCAGAAGAGGACTCAGCCGAGGAGGTTAGCAAAGAGGATGGAGTAGGAGGAGTAGAGGAGGTGGCAGCAGGCCTGCCTGCAAGTCGTGGCGGTGTCACCAACTCCTCTGCAGCAGAGCCACGCATTCCATGCTTGGCAGCCGCCAGCAGGTTTACCCAATGCGCAGTGTACGTTATATACCTGCCCTGACCGTGCTTTGCAGACCAGCTATCAGTGGTCAGATGGACCCTTGCCCCAACACTGTGTGCCAGACGTGACATGATTTCCTTTTCCACAATAGAGTACAGGTTGGGGATTGCCTTTTGTGAAAAATAATTTCGGCCGGGTACCTTCCACTGCGGTGTCCCAAAAGCGACAAATTTTTTGAAGGCCTCAGACTCCACCAGCTTGTATGGTAAAAGCTGGCGGGCTAAGAGTTCCGACAAGCCAGCTGTCAGACGCCGGGCAAGGGGGTGACTCTGCGAGATTGGCTTTTTACGCTCAAACATTTCCTTCACAGACACCTGACTGTGGGCAGGTGACGAGCAGGAACTGCTGAAGGTGAGAGGCGGAGGGGCGGGTTGTTGATAGGGGGCATGGAGGACAGCAGTGGTTGACGTGGCTGAAGATGCTGGACCAGGAGGAGGATGGTGGCTTTCAGTTTGTGTGCTGCTTTTAC
Source organism: Pelophylax lessonae (assembly GCF_965119305.1). NCBI lineage: Eukaryota > Metazoa > Chordata > Amphibia > Anura > Ranidae > Pelophylax > Pelophylax lessonae. The sequence continues at coordinate 496,125,852 of NC_138769.1, read as the reverse complement.
TCATGTGTTGATCCCATAGGCGTTTGTGATGTGAGATCATGTGCCTTCGCAAAGCAGTTGTACCTAGGTGGGTGTTGGACTTCCCACGACTCAGTTTCTTTTGGCACAGGTTACAAATGGCATCGCTGATATCAGAGGCAGACACACAAAAAAAATGCCACACTGCTGAGCTTTGCAAGGACGGCATTCTGGTGGTGGCAACAGCTTGCGTTGATTGGCGTGCTGTCTGGCTGACCCCGGGTGCCGAATCTACATGCTGTCTGACTGCGCCACTAGCTCCTTGCGATGACCTCCTCCCCCTGCTTCCAACTCGTCTCCTCCTCCTCTCTGTCTCCCCATCTGAACTTTCCCCCTCTTCTTCTGCTCTTCGAGCAGGCACCCAGGTGACATCCACAGACACATCGTCATCATCAGCCGCTTCACTTGACAACTCAGCAAAGGCAGCAGCAGCAGGTACAACATCATCATCATCACAATGTACGTCCATGTGTATAATGCTGCCTGACTGAGACATATCCCCGTTATCTACATCCTCTGGCACTAATAGTTGCGCATCACTTATTTCTTCAAACTGATGTGAAAATAACACCTCTGACGGATCAAGTGAAGCGGCTGTGGTGCTAGTGTTGGTGCCGGCGGGCTGGCGAGTGGTAAATTGAGAGGTGCCCGAAGCTGAGCTGGAGGAGGATGGTGCATTAAGGTTCCGAGCGGAAGCTGTAGACGATTGGGTGTCCTGTGTAAGCCAGTCAACTATGGCCTCAGAATTTTTTGAGTTCAGGGTCTGTGGTGGCCTCTGAACACTGGGCATTATTCTAGGGCCTAAGGAAATCACAGCACCACGACCACGACGGCCCTTGCGGGGTGGCCTGCCTCTGCCTGTCATTTTTTTTTTAATGTGTTGTTACTGTTGTACTATGAGTGCAAGCTGCTGTGCCACCTTATATATCAGTGGTGGGTGGGCAGTGGCACAGTACACTCTCTGTGGACCTGACAGCAGTCACTGGCACCCAGGCAACTGCAATTTAAAAAATATATATATATTTTTTTACTTTGCAAGCTGCTGTGCCACCTTATATATCAGTGGTGGGTGGGCAGTGGCACAGTACACTCTCTGTGGACCTGACAGCAGTCACTGGCACCCAGACAACTGCAATTTAAAAAATATATATATATTTTTTTACTTTGCAAGCTGCTGTGCCACCTTATATATCAGTGGTGGGTGTGCAGTGGCACAGTACACTCTCTGTGGACCTGACAGCAGTCACTGGCACCCAGGCAACTGCAATTTAAAAAAAAATATATATTTTTTTTACTTTGCAAGCTGCTGTGCCACCTTATATATCAGTGGTGGGTGGGCAGTGGCACAGTACACTCTCTGTGGACCTGACAGCAGTCACTGGCACCCAGGCAACTGCAATTTAAAAAAATATATATATTTTTTTACTTTGCAAGCTGCTGTGCCACCTTATATATCAGTGGTGGGTGGGCACACAGTGGCACTGCAGTGGGCACAGTACACTCTGTGGACCTGACAGTCACTGGCAGCCCAGGCAACTGCAATAATAAAAAATATTTTTTTTTTCAATTTATTGCAACAAGATGCTGTGCCAACGTATATATATCAGTGGTGGGCAGTGCACTGCAGTGGGTACAGTGCACTCTGTGGACCTGACACAGCACTCACTGCAATTATGACAGAGGAAAAAAAAATATTTTTTAAAATGCCAGGTACTGTGCCTGTGCCACCCGAAATGAGTGTGGTCTGCACACAGTACAGTCTGTGGTAGGTCTGTGGCCTCTCACACACAGCGGGCAGGCAACTGCAGTGTACAATAGATATATATAGATATATATATAAAGAAAAAAATCTATTACCTTACCAGCCCTTAAAAGGGCTTTTGGGGACACTATATATATATATATATATATATATGTATATATATAAATAAAAAAATCCTCAATTACCAGCCCTTAAAAGGGCTTTTGGGGACACTAGATAGATATAGATATATATATATATATGAAAGAACAACTCAATTACCAGCCCTTTAAAAGGGCTTTTGGGGACGCTAGGTATATATATATATATATATATATATATATATATATATATATATATATATAAAAAAAAAAAACACAAATACCAGCCCTTAGAAGGGCTTTTTGGGGTGCTGATATTACAGCAGTAGTGGACCAAGAACACTGCAAGACCAGGAACACTGACTAACTGTCCCTAGCTTAACAGCAGCAGCAGCAGCAGCAGCAGCTCTCCCTACTCTCACTACACACACTGCTTCAGAATGATCTAAGATGGATGCTGCCCTTGCTTATTTATAGGAGGTGGGAGGGTGTGGGAGGGAGGTACGCTGATTAGCTGGAAATGTGTCTGCTGACTGTAAAGTTCAGGGTCAAAGTTTGCCTCAATGATGTCTTATGGGGGGCGGACCGAACATCGCATATGTTCGCCGGCAGCGGCGAACGCGAACATGCTAAGTTCGCCGGGAACTGTTCGCCGGCGAACAGTTCTATACATCTCTACTCTACATAGGTGTCTATCAATATCTGACTTTATACAGACCATTGGCATTCCACATACTGTTGGCATCCTGGCTCACCGTTCTGAGAAAATGGGAAACAAACCTATCCCTGAATATATCTGATGTAGTAACTAAAGTAAACTCCAATTACACATTTGAGCATTTACTAGCGATAAACTCTCTAAGCCTAACCAAATTCTCCAAAATTTGGAACATATGGACCAATAGATGACTTTCCCACTACTGCCAATCCCACTCCATTCTTCCTGGTTTATATACAGTGCCTTGCGAAGGTATTTGGCCCCCTTGAACTTTTCGACCTTTTGCCACATTTCAGGCTTCAAACATAAAGATATAAAACTGTAATTTTTTGTGAAGAATCAACAACGAGTGGGACCCAATCATGAAGTGGAACGAAATTTATTGGATATTTCAAACTTCTTTAACAAATAAACTGAAAAATCGGGCGTGCAAAATTATTCAGCCCCCTTAAGTTAATACTTTGTAGCGCCACCTTTTGCTGCGATTACAGCTGTAAGTCACTTGGGGTATGTCTCTATCAGTTTTGCACATCGAGAGACTGAAATTTTTGCCCATTCCTCCTTGCAAAACAGCTCGAGCTCAGTGAGGTCGGACGGAGAGCGTTTGTGAAACGCAGTTTTCAGTTCTTTCCACAGATTCTCGATTGGATTCAGGTCTGGACTTTGACTTGGCCATTCTAACACCTGGATATGTTTATTTGTGAACCATTCCATTGTAGATTTTGCTTTACGTTTTGGATTATTGTCTTGTTTGAAGACAAATCTCCGTCCCAGTCTCAGGTCTTTTTCAGACTCCATCAGGTTTTCTTCCAGAATGGTCCTGTATTTGGCTCCATCCATCTTCCCATCAATTTTAACCATCTCCCCTGTCCTTGCTGAAGAAAAGCAGGCCCAAACCATGATGCTGCCACCACCATGTTTGACAGTGGGGATGGTGTGTTCAGGGTGATGAGCTGTGTTGCTTTTACGCCAAACATAACGTTTTGCATTGTTGCCAAAAAGTTTGATTTTGGTTTTATCTGACCAGAGCACCTTCTTCCACGTGTTTGGTGTGTCTCCCAGGTGGCTTGTGGAAAATTTTAAACAAAATTTTTTATGGATATCTTTAAGAAATGGCTTTCTTCTTGCCACTCTTCCATAAAGGCCGGATTTGTGTAGTATACGACAGATTGTTGTCCTATGGACAGAGTCTCCCACCTCAGCTGTAGATCTCTGCAGTTCATCCAGAGTGATCATGGGCCTCTTGGCTGCATCTCTGATCAGTCTTCTGCTTGTATGAGCTGAAAGTTTAGAGGGACGGCCAGGTCTTCTTAGATTTGCAATGGTCTGATACTCCTTCCATTTCAATATTATCGCTTGCACAGTGCTCCTTGGGATGTTTAAAGCTTGGGAAATCCTTTTTGTATCCAAATCCGGCTTTACACTTCTCCACAACAGTATCTCTGACCTGCCTGGTGTGTTCCTTGTTCTTCATGATGCTCTCTGCGCTTTAAACGGACCTCTGAGACTATCACAGTGCAGGTGCATTTATACGGAGACTTGATTACACACAGGTGGATTCTATTTATCATCATTAGTCATTTAGGTCAACATTGGATCATTCAGAGATCCTCCCTGAACTTCTGGAGAGAGTTTGCTGCACTGAAAGTAAAGGGGCTGAATAATTTTGTTTGCCCAATTTTTCAGTTTTTTATTTGTTAAAGTTTGAAATATCCAATAAATTTTGTTCCACTTCATGATTGTGTCCCACTTGTTGATTCTTCACAAAAAATGAGTTTTATATCTTTATGTTTGAAGCCTGAAATGTGGCAAAAGGTCGCAAAGTTCAAGGGGGCCGAATACTTTTGCGAGGCACTGTAGCCCTCATAAAAGTAATTGAGTGTTTATTTCTATGTCTCGGCCGAGCCAATGCTTGCATTATTGGCTGTTATTGTTATACTCAATAGCGCTATAATTTTATATGCTGCAATACCCTTTTGTTTTGTAAAACTCAATAAAAATGTATTGAACAAAAAAGTCCTAATGTATTGAACGAAAAAGTCCTAATAGTCTAACTTCCAAGGTCTGAGGTCCTGAGAGAATAATGTTGTGTCCAAAATTGAAAATGAAATCCTGACAAATAACTTAGTCCTGGGCAAGTCCAAAACATGAGAAACAGATCAGCCCCAGTGAGTCCACAGCGAGAACAAGTAGCAGATCCAAATCTCATACAAGCCAATTTGGCTGGGTTTAGCTGAGATGATTAAATAACCTAAATTGAATAAATTGGTCTGCTATTCTAATAATATCCTGAAAACATACATCAGTGGCCTCTCCCCAACCCTCTTCAGAGAGCCCCGGCATTAGTGTAGCTGCTTGTAATGAAAATTGTGAAATGGGTTAGCCCTCGCCAACTGAAGGTGCCTTTTTAAATGACCGATTGGACATCATTACCTTTTAACTCGGTTTGGTCAAATCCATTTAATAAAGATTTCAAGTTTTACTGAATTAATTCATCCAAAGCAGACATTCCCAATTCTTCTCAAGCATAAAGACGTGAATGTGTTGCATTCTGCAAATTCATCTGGCAGGGTAAGAAACCTCGAATTGCGTTTAAAAAAAAAAAAAAACTCTACCTAAGAATGAGGGGGAAATGGCTTTACCCAATATACGATGATGTATTCTAGGCTTTACCCAATATACGATGATATATTCTATCGTATCTGTTAAGACATGCTATAGATTGGATAGTAGGTAGATCTAGGTTTTCAAGTATGGAGCTGGAATCAAATATGACACTACCCTGGAATCTGATGGCCCTTTTGCATTGTCCACCTGCAAAGTTGCCCTTATTGAATCGCCAAAACATCTTGATAAAAAGACAGTGGTTGACTGGAGAGAAGTGGAAAAATATATTCATAAATCTCCAAATTGCACTAAATATCTCTCAATTAGAAGTAATCCAGCATTTCCTGCCTGTGAACAACATATAGCTTTTCACAGATGGGCGAACCAGGGTTTAACACATTTGCATCATTGTTTGGTATGGATACAGGAAATTCATGCACTTTTCAGACTTTAGGCCAGAAATGTCATATTCCTCCATGAGATTATAATTTTTATTTTATGCAATTGTCCTCTTACTGGAAGAGTATTGCATCACATTCTATTCAGGACATGTCTGCCTCCTGTTTGGACACTTTAGTCGAAATGGCAGTTTTATCTATATATGCCATTTCTCCATACTTGACTAGGCCTAAAGCTTTTGATTTAGATAGATCTAATATCTAAATATCTAATATTCAAATGGTCCCAGGATTTTCAGGTGGACAACAAAACACCTAAAATACTTAAGGGATACCGAAGAGTTTGGCAAATCATAATAAACATAGTATGGCGAGAGATACAATTTAAAATAATGCATCACGCATACATACCAATCCAAACTATGACACACAGACAGGACTCAAGCTTAGTTGTCAAAAGTGTGAAGAAAATAAGGCCATGTTAGCACACTATTTCTGATATGTTCTCTTAGTTTATAATTTTTGGAAGCAAGTACTAAGCTATGCATCTAAGATCTGTGGTTACACCATTCCGAAAGATCCAATACTAGTTTTGTTTTGCTACTGGAAGACTGCGCCAAGGGGGCAGTCAGAAAATTGTAACGCAGAATGGGTCCACATTTGTCTAACAGCAAGAAGGTGCGTACTTAGAATGGCTCAACCCGTTGCCCCAACTTTGGAAAGGGTGCTGGGGGAAAAATTACTATTTACTTAAAAACTCTATTACTTAAAAAAGGTGATGGGAGGGGGGGTGGAGCAAAAGTCAAAGAAAATGAATCCACTGCGGGCTATATATATATATATATATGTGTGTGTGTATATATATATATATATATATATTTATATATATATATATATATATATATATATATATGTGTGTGTATATATATATATATATATATATATATATATATATATATATATATATATATATATATATATATATATAGAGAGAGAGAGAGAGAAATCCTTAACTGCACAGGAGAAAGCTATATTATCTCCTAATTAGGTATATACAAGCTGTAAAACTAGACTATGAGGAGCTACCACATATATTTTTATTTTTCCTATACATTTTTTCCCCTTTTTTTCTATTTTGGGGGAAAAAAATTTTTTTTTTATACTGTTTCACATCTAAGACTCCAGATTTTGATCTATTGGAGAAAAAAAAAAAAAACACACACACTACGTATAGCACTATAATGTGGCTCCCCCTAATTCAATACATAATAGGAATACACATAAACTCCAATAAAGTGCTGAATGATGAAAAAGGTGATGGCTTCAGTGATTATAGTGCTCTTGTAAAATAAAGTGCTTCTTCTGTAAGAAAGTGCAATAATCAAGCAAGCGTCCCTGTTTCTGTGCTCCCCTCTGCACACTACACACACCTACTCTCCATGACCCCTTAATAGTTAAGCGGATTTAATATCACTCAAAGATCTCTCCACTGGGTCTCCTCTTACAGTGGTGATCAAAAGTTTGGGCACCTCAGGTAAAAATTTGTAGCCAAGGAAAGATGGAAAAATCTCCAAAAGGCATCAAATTACAGATTAGACATTCTTTTAATATGTCAACAAAAGTTAGATTTTATTTCCATCATTTACACTTTCAAAATTACAGAAATGGCGTCTGCAAAAGTTTGGGCACCCTGCAGAGTTAATAGCTTATACTGCCCCCTTTGGCAAGTATCACAGCTTGTAAACGCTTTTTGTAGCCAGCCAAGAGTTTTTTCAATTCTTGTTTGAGGTATCTTTGCCCATTCTTCTGATTTCTGGGCTGTCTGTCATACACTGCTCTTTTAAGGTCTATCCATAGATTTTCAATTATATTGAGGTCAGGAGATTGTGAAGGCCATGGCAAAACCTCAGTGGCGGCCGGTGTACAGAGGGCGCAGGGGCACCGCCCCCCCATCCATGCGTCCGGCCCCCTAATCTGCATGCAGGGGCGCCGGACGCATGGATTGGATAGTAGGTAGATCTAGGTTTTCAAGTATGGAGCTGGAATCAAATATGACAGTACCCTGGAATCTGATGGCCCTTTTGCATTGTCCACCTGCAAAGTTGCCCTTATTGAATCGCCAAAACATCTTGATAAAAGTTTGTATATACCTAATTAGGAGATAATATAGCTTTCTCCTGTGCAGTTAAGGATTTCTCTATATATAGAGCCCACAGTGGATTCATTTTCTTTGACTTTTGCTCCACCCCCCCTCCCATCACCTTTTTTAATTAATAGATTTTTTAAGTAAAAGGTTATTTTTCCCTCAGCACCCTTTCCAAAGTTGGGGGGCAACGGGTTGAGCTCCTTAAGATATTTAGTGCAATTTGGAGATTTATGAATATATTTTTCCACTTCTCTCCAGTCAACCACTGTGTCTTTTTATCAAGATCATCAGATTAGGGGGCGTCCGGCTCCCTAATCTGCATGCAGGGGCGCCGGCCGCATGGAGTTCAATGGGATTTTTTTTTTTTTTGCATCACCTGATTAGAGCCAGAGGCTCTAATAGGGCAATGCAAAGGGTGGACCCGGGGTGCAGAGCAGTGCGTCCCGAGCCCACCCATTGTGTGACAATAGCGAATGAAAATTCGCTATTGTCACACCGATCCTCCTCCTGGCCAATCGGGAAGCGCGTCCGATACGAGCTTCCTGATTGGCCGCAAGGCAAACCCCTTGCCATTGGCAGAGGAGGAGACGGGAGAGGAAGGACTCGTGGAGACACGCCGCCGTTCACCAGGACTCAGAAGAAGCTGCCGCTGCTGCTGGAAGGACTCGCGGAGATGCGTCCCCGGGACTGAGAAGCCGCCCGCCGCCGCCGCTGCTGCTCCAGGTAGGGAAGGGGCCACGCATGCTGATCTCAGCATTGGGGGCATGTATGCTGGTCACTACATTGGGGGCACGCACGCTGATCTCTGCATTGGAGCATGTACGCTGGTCACTACATTGGGGGCACGCACGCTGATCTCTGCATTGGGGGGCATGTATGCTGGTCACTACATTGGGGGCACGCACGCTGATCTCTGCATTGGGGCATGTATGCTGGTCACTACATTGGGGACACGTACATTGATCTCTGCATTGGGGGCACGCACGCTGATCTCTGCATTGGGGGCATGTATGCTGGTCACTACATTGGGGGCATGCACATTGATCTCTGCATTGGGGCATGTACGCTGGTCTCTGCATTGGGGCATGTACGCTGGTCACTACATTGGGGGCACGCACGCTGATCTCTGCATTGGGGGCATGTATGCTGGTAACTGTATTGGGGGCATGCACGCTGATCTCTGCATTGGGGGCATGTATGCTGGTCACTACATTGGGGGCATGCACATTGATCTCTGCATTGGGGCATGTACGCTGGTCTCTGCATTGGGGCATGTACGCTGGTCACTACATTGGGGGCACGCACGCTGATCTCTGCATTGGGGGCATGTATGCTGGTAACTGTATTGGGGGCACGCACGCTGATCTCTGCATTGGGGGCATGTGCTCTGCATTGGGGGCATGTACTCTGCATTGGGGGCATGTATGCTGGTCACGGCTTGGGGGCATGTATGCTGGTCACTGCATTGGGGGCACACACGCTGATCTCTGCATTGGGGGCATGTACGCTGGTCACTGCATTGGGGGCGTGTACGCTGGTCACTGCATTGAAAGGGGGCACGCTGGTCACCAAAGAAGTTGAGTGCACCTGCTCAGTGTCATATCCAGAGGTTGTCTTTGGGAAATAGAAGTAGGAGTGTTGCCAGCATTCCTGCAGAGGTTGAAGGGGTGGGGGGTCAGCCTGTCAGTGCTCAGACCATAATCCGCATCAAATTGGTCTGCAAGGCTGTTGTCCCATAAGGAAACCTCTTCTAAAGACGATGCACAAGAAAGCCTGCAAACAGTTTGCTGGAGACAAGCAGACTATGGACATGAATTACTGAAACCATGTCCTGCTGTCTGATGAGACCAAGATAAACTTATTTGGTTCAAATGGAGTCAAGTGTGTGTGGCGGCAACCAGGTGAGGAGTATAAAGACAAGTGTGTCTTGCCTACAGTCAAGCATGGTGGTGGAAGTGTCATGGTCTTGGGCTGCATGAGTGCTGCCTGGCACTAGGGAGCTACAGTTCATTGAGGGAACCATGAATGCCAACATGTACTCTGACATACTGAAGCAGAGCATGATACCCTCTTTTCATAGACTGGGCCGCAGGGCAGTATTCCAAAAGGATAATGACCCCAAATACACTTCCAAGATGATCACTGCCTTGCTAAAGAAGCTGAGGGTAAAGGTGATGGACTGGCCAAGCATGTCTCCAGACCTAAACCCTATTGAGCATCTGTGGGGCATCCTTAAACGGAAGATGGAGGAGCGCAAGGTCTCTAACATCCACCAGCTCCATGATGTCAGCATGGAGGAGTGGACAAGGACTCCAGTGGCAACCTGTGAAGCTCTGGTGAACTCCATGCCTAAGAGGGTTAAGGTAGTGCTGGAAAACAATGGTGAATACACAATATATTGACACTTTGGGCCCAATTTGGACATTTCCACTTAGGGGTATATGCACTTTTGTTGCTAGTGGGTTAGACATTAATGAATGTGTGAAGTTATTTTCAGGGGACAGCAAATTTACACTGTTATACAAGCCGTACACTCACTACTTTAATCAAAACAGTATGGTGCAGCGCTAAATAATGAATAATATTTATAAACTAAACATCTAACAAATGAATGTGGTAAGCAAGAATAAGGCAGTCCATATATGAACATACAAAGTTCTCAAAAAACGATGATAGCTTTAATAGATGCCCAGAAAGAGAAAAACTCCAGATAACAGAAGAGGGATCAGGTGTGCCCAGGAGTAGTAGAGATTAATCCACCAAACAAGTGTGTTAAAAATGGCTTCTTACCGGATCACCCTTGCAACTAAATTATAGGTGGCTAAACGCTCTGAATAAATGAATGGCTGTCAAGCTGAAATCCTCCAATACAACATAGAAAAAATCCAGGCAAGAGCATGTGCAACTCACTCCAGGGGCAAACGATCACATCTCAGGGAAAGACTCAGTGTGTAATCATGGAATGAAATAAAAGGGAAGGCTCCCATAGTGCATTATCCAATGACCACTTTTAATTTAAAATCAATGTTAAATTGCACTCGCATGTAGAAGATCAAAATAGCAGCAAAACGAACAGAGCATACAGCAGCAGCGTTCCTGCAGATCGTTCCTCTTTAGATCACAGGTCTCCCAGCCGTAGACAGACTGGTGTGGGAGAAGAAATATCATCACCCCTTTGTCTGTCCACCAGGGACCAATATGAAACAGACTTGCGCCGTCAGGATAAACCACGCCCCTACATGTTTCGTGATAATTCACGTCGTCTGGGGGTTGGTCCTAAACGTTTGTCAGTCTGTCTACGGCCGGGAGACCTATGAGTCTTTCCCTGAGATGTGATCGTTTGCCCCTGGAGTGAGTTGCACATGCTCTTGCCTGGATTTTTTCTATGTTGTATTGGAGGATTTCAGCTTGACAGCCATTCATTTATTCAGAGCGTACAGCCACCTATAATTTAGTGGCAAGGGTGATCCGGTAAGGAGCCATTTTTAACACACTTGTTTGGTGGATTAATCTACTACTCCTGGGCACACCTGATCCCTCTTCTGTTATGTGGAGTTTTTCCCCTTTCTGGGCATCTATTCAAGCTATCATCGTTTTTTGAGAACTTTGAATGTTCATATATGGACTGCCTTATACTTGCTTACCACATTCATTTGTTAGATGTTTAGTTTATAATCTTATTCATGATTTAGCTCTGCACCACACTGTTTTGATTATTTTTATTTGGAACTTGTACTATTGTTTCAGGTGCCAGCTGCTTCTCCTTTATGCGCAGTGTTTTCTTTGTTTTTCTCACTACTTTACATTGTAGCAAAGTGTCATTTCTTCAGTGTTGTCACATGAAAAGATATAATAAAATATTTACAAAAATTTGTTGGGTGTATTCACTTTTGTGAGATACCGTATATAATTCCTATTTTGGTTATATCCTTTAAGATATAATTGGGGTGCTGGCAGCTATATATTATATTGGTTTGGAAGCCATTGTGCAGGATAAATCTTTGTTACATTGTTTATAAAGGTACTTGCACCTCTTCTTCCACTCAGGGCCTTGAGGTAACAGTGTGGAAACAAGATTCCACAGGAGTATTCAGATGCTTCAGGATTTGGGTTGGATAATCAGTTTTCAAAAATCTGCTCTCAGACCTTTCCTCTACCTGGAATACTTGGGCCTCATTATAGACAAAGCACAAATGTCTTTCTTTTACCACTTCCTGCCTGCCCTATTGGCAAATGACGGCGGGAAGGTGGTTGCATTATCCTGACCGGACGTCATATGACGGTGGCAGGATAATGCACTCTGCGCGCTCCCGGGGGGGGGGGGGGGGGGGGAGCGGCAATCGGTGATGCAGCGTATCACTCTGACACACCGCATCTCCGATCTCGGTAAAGAGCCTACTGACGTAGGCTCTTTACCACATGACCAGCTGTGTCCAATCACATAGTACACTGAGAGCCGTTGATCAGCTTTCCTTAGTTCGTGCCTGACAGGCACGAGTAGAGGAGAGCCGATCTGCGGCTCTCCTGACGGGGGGGTCTGCACTGGTAATCACAGCATTGATTACCAGTGCAGACCCTTTGGGGGGGGAGGGGTGCCACTAGAACCACCAGGGATGCCCACCAGGGATGACATTCAGGGCTCAGGGAGCTTGCCAGTGCCCTCCCCATCAGTGCTGCCTGCCAGTGCCCTCCCCATCAGTGCTGCCTGCCAATGCCCTCCCCATCAGTGCTGCCCACCAGTGCCCATCATTGCCATCTATCAGTGCTGCCCATCAGTGCCACCTATCAGTGCCCATCAATGCCGCCTATCAGTGCCCACCAATGCTGCATATCAGTGCTACCTATCAGCGCTGCATATTAGTGCCACCCCATCAGTGCCTGTCAGTGCGGCCTCATCTGTGCTCATCAGTGCACGAAAAAACGTGTCGATTTACAAAATTGTATAACATAAACAAAATAACTTTTTTTTTTTTTTTTTTTTTTTCAAACTTTTCGGTCTTTTTTTATTTGTTTAGGAAAAAAAAAAAATCTCACGGTGATCAAATACCACCAAAAGAAAGCTCTATTTGTGGGAATAAAATGGCATAAATTTGGTTTAGGTACAGTGTTGCATGACCGTGCAATTGTCATTCAAAATGCAACAGCGCTAAAAGCTGAAAATTGGCCTGGGCAGGAAGGGGGTGTAACTGCCCTGTATTGAAGTGGTTAAAAAAAAAAAAACCTCTGGTGGATTCCGGGCCCTAAAGTGATAGGGCCCTAAAGTGATTGTAAAGTTTTTTTTTTTTAAATAAGACAACAAACATGTCATACTTGCCTGCTCTGTGCTGTTGGTTTTGCACAGAGTGGCCTGGATCTTCCTCTTCCCAGGTCCCTCTTCGACTCTTCTGGCACCTACCTCCTGACGAGTACCCCCACAGCAAGCAGCTTGCTATAGGAGCACCCAAGCCGAGTCACAACTCTGTCTATTCATACACTGAGCGACGACCCAGTCCCCGTTCCTGCTCTCTCTTGATTGAATGATAGTCTTTGACAGCAGTAGGAGCCAATCATGCCACATTGCTGTCTTAGCCAATGAGGAGGGGGACCAGAGAGCTGAGACGCCCTTGCAACATCGCTGGATAAAGATGGGCTCAGGTAAGTATTAGGGGGGCTGCTGTTCACAGAAGGTTTTTTTTATCTTAAAGCGGAGTTCCAGCAACGATAGCCTCTGAACTGTCCCCGGTTTCACTTACCTTCTAGAAGAAATGCTTACCTTGAAAATGTCTTGTCCAGCGCTGCCATCTCAGGTGTGGGCAGCAGAAGCCTGAGCGCCCTCTTCGGTGACGTCAGAGTCCCAGAATGCCCTGCACCGGTCCTGCTCTTCACTTTCGGTGTCAGTATGGAAGACATTGATCTTATGTTACTGCAAAGCAGGGACAGAGATCTAGGATCTATGACTTCCCTTAGTAAAAGCACCTCCCCCACAGTGAGAAAACACTTGTTAGGCACACATTTAACCTTCATCAGGAGGCGCCTGAGTTCATCAGGAGGCGCCTGATCCTTCTTCTTCTTTTTTTTTTACCTTAATGCAAGGAGTGCATTTAGAACCAATTCAAGGCTTTAGAACCACTTCAAAGAAAGCTAGGCACTGCTGGGAAGACGGTCCTTTGCAAAAAGATATTGATGTGGATTTGTCTTTCATGAATGATATTACACTGGATGTTTATATATTTTATTTATTTTTGTAAAATATTTATTGACAGATTTTATTGGTAAACTTCAATTTCTGCACATTTTTTTTCACTGTAAGCATTGCACAGCTCTTTATTAAAACTTTGCATTTTTTTTTATTGGTTTCACAAAATATATTACACAGCGTTGTTTTTCAGCTTGGATATCACTGAATTGATACTATAAAAAAATAACAAGTGCACATTTTTGCAGGAAAAAATATAGGAGCCTGCAAATGCTTTCTTCTGCTTGTTGCCCATACCCCTGTATGGGCTTTCAGTTGGAGGGCTGGAGGAAGTTTCAATGGACAACAAATGCTCTGATTACCACACTTTGGAGGTGGAAGGGTTGTTTACCAATGTGTTACATGTTACACCCTAAATATGGATGTAACATGTTGCTAAAGGTGGAGTTAGCCTTTGTTTTTTGTGTGTTTTTAGTGTGTCCACTCTGTATTTAAAACTTAACTTTTCTTTTAAATTGCTCATTATACTCCTAAATGAGAGCTTTTCATAGTATGGTTCATGTGCCAGTTTAAAAGCGAAGCTGCTGGTTTTCACTAAGCATGTGATCTGCCACCTTCCAGCCTAAATAATGGTAAGCTCTGTTTTTCTAGTTGTAAATGGATGGTAAATGGTGTCAGTCACAATATGGAAACAATGTACAGTATGTTTTTTTAAAGTTTTCTAGCATGTGATAAATGCTTTAAATGAGTGTGATGTGTTGGTTAATAGAGAATACTAAATGTATCTGTGCAAAGTTGGATATGTACACAAAACATCAGATGCATATCTCAGAAGTGACCACTGCAGGGAGCTGTAAGTTAAGATACAGATTCTTCCACGGTGCCTGAATCTATACTAGGAAAATATTCATTTAACATACGAGCCTAAAGCAATAGTATGTCTTCATAAATCTTACTGTTTTATTAAAACAAAGCAATTCTGCTTTTGTATAGTCATTGAACCTAAGATGAGAAGAAAACACTCAAACTTAAAGCAGAAATACATTTATGTAAAGTGATAAAAATTGCTAGCAGATAGGCATTTATAGTACAATAGACTGTACATCTTTCCCTCAGCCTGCTAGCCATTTTGTTTACAAATTGAACATTAACAACTGCATATGAGATGCAAGGAATAGGCAACGGGTGGGGTATTATTATTATTATTCAGGATTTATATAGCGCCAACAGTGTACACAGTGCTTTACAATAAAAAGGGCGCCAATACAGTTACAATACAAGAGGCTTAAGAGGGCGCTGTTCAGAAGAGCTTACAATCTAATGGGGTACAAAGTAATTCCATTGCTCAAGTGCATTTGTTACACTTTTCTGGCAAATCAAGAAGGCTGAAAAATCCAAGAGCTCATGGAAGCACCAGCAACAGAGTGACATGGAGGAGCACAGTCATCACAGTGCATAAAGGGTCCCTTAACAGGGATGCAACTCACTCCCCAATTTAAAAGATTGTCCCCAAAGTTTTTAACCTAATGTCTCTTCCTTTTGTGGGATGTGGATACTGTTAAAGCTCTGAAGTTTTTCACTTTGCAAAATATGCCTTAATAATGTGAGACCTATTAAGGCAGCCAGATATTTAGTAGGTGAGGGCTTCCCTCATCCCTTGGATATAATATTAAGGCACCATTATTTAGAAAATAGGTACAATTGATACTTTATAAAGTGATTTTAAGGATACATTTAAACATTTTTCATAAAAAATATATATTCTCATTTAATATAATTGCATCTTCCGTTTTATATTTTCCTTGTCATGTACATCTTTCATAGTGAATGGTTTGATTGTTCAGCCGACTTTGATTTACAATTTGAATGTAATGTAGTTTTATCTATGCTTTTATGATTTCATTATGACATCTTGTGGTCATTTTTGGTATAGCATACCATGTTCGTAATAAGCATTTTATTTTAGCTCTCTCCACTGGGCTAAACTTAATTGATAAAACGATTCCTTGACACACTCCAATGTATAATACATTTGTTTCAGAAATTCAGAACCTCTCTGTTATTGGTATGTTGCCCAATAAAATTAAGCAACTTTAGATCAGTACAGTAATAGTCTGTAGCCACACACATCCTTGCCTTAGCTACTTATTTGGTTTCTTACAACAAAACTCACTCTTTAGAATCTAACTGGAACTCTGAAGCAAAGCTTATCTAGTTTGCTCAACACTTATAGATTTTCTACCCCTTTCTGTTTCTTTTTTTAATGATTTAATATAGTACTTTGTACTCCTTGTGCAAACTTCTAAAGACAACAGTGTACATATTGCCAGCACACAAAGCAGCGGTCTTGGAGCCAATTGGTTCCACTTCTTTTACATGTGTGCAATTATCATGCGTTTGTCAGTATAATGTATTCTGTTTTTTATTTTTTTATTTTAATAAAACATTATTAGTGGTAATGCACTAGGTCGCTACCCCCTTCTATTGTTGTTGTTTAGCACACCCGGGCATGCCTGACGGGGAGGTCCTGTGTCCTGTGTGGCTCTGATACACTGCATTTTTCCACTGTGGTGTTCTCATCTTTAATTTTAAAAAAGTATGTTTGTTTCTCTTGTTTTTTTTTTTTTTTACAGGATCATACTTGCCCTGAAGGGAGCCCCCCCTTAAAGGCACAGGGGCACCCTGGACATCCAGCACATAGCACCATGGCAGCAAAGGTGTCTAGTGCATCCCCTCGCCAATATTTAAACAGTACAAACAAATGGCCACTACCACCACCTATAACTGGCCTTTGCAGCAAGGAGCACATGTAAGGGTGACACATGCAGAACAAAACCAAAGAAATTCCCAACTCAATTTACCGACCAGCCTGCAACCAACCAAATTATCCTGTCTAACAGTATGTGTTAAAAACAGGGGTTTCGTTTGCACACATTTGTAAATATATGCATAAGCTACAAAGCCACTTCCTGGTACCTCAGAATTCTCTGTAGTCCTAACTCTAAATTTTATAGAGCCTCTCTCTATATACAGTACATACAGTATCTCACAAAAGTGAGTACACCCCTCACACTTTTTTTCAGCGGGAACGCGGGGGGAACGCAGTTCCGGCACCTCCAGCACTGACTGTATGTAATGGCAAGGGGTTCAAGGTCTATTGATGCTATCTGCTGGGGGGATCTATTGTTGCTGGACGAGATCTACTTTTGTGGGGTGGGGAGGGGGTGTGTACTGTTGCTTAGAAGGTCTATTGTTGTTGGTGGCGGTTCTACTGTTGCTGAGGGGGGGCTATGTTGCTGGGAGGAATCTAGTGATGCTGGCTGCAGGAAAATGTGTTGTTGCTACTGGGAGGGATCTAGTGATGCTGGCTGCAGGAAACTCTGTTGTTGCTGCTGGGGGTCTATTGTTGCTAGGGGAGAGGGTATTTTATTGCCAGTGATACATTGTTGCTGGGGGAGGGTCTATTGTTGCTGCCTGCTGGAGAGTCTATTGATGCTGGCTCCAGGGAGATCCTGCTGGGGATCTTTTGTTGCTGGGGGAGGGGGTATTTTGTTTTCCGGGTGGTTCATTGTTGCTGAGGGGAGGGGGGTCTATTGTTGCTGGCTGCATGTGCTCTAGTTTACTGTTTTTCTTGTTATTAACAAATTCCATACAAATTATGTAGTACCACAATTGTTATATGGTTCTGTATTCTCTAAAAGGAGCAGTACTTGGGAGGTGGAACCAAGGAATGGTGCAGGAGGTGGGAAGGGGGCGGAGACAAGGGGTGACTCGGAAAGGCGAGTTCCTGCACCTATTGTCTGAGAAAAAAGCCCTGGTGACAACACTAAAGAAATGACACTTTGCTACAATGTAATGTAGTGAGTGTACAGCTTGTATAACAATGTAAATTTGCTGTCCCCTCAAAAAAACTCAACACACAGCCATTAATGTCTAAACCGCTGGCAACAAAAGTGAGTACACCCCTAAGTTAAAATGTTTAAATGGGACCCAAAGTGTCAAAGTGGCCACCATTTTTTTCCAGCACTGCCTTAATCCACTTGGGCATGGAGTTCACCAGAGCAGTACAGGTTGCCACTGGAGTCCTCTTTCACTCCTCCATGGCGACCTTACTGAGCTGGTGGATGTTAGAGACCTTGTGCTCCTCCACCTTCCATTTGAGGATGCCCCACAGATGCTTAATAGGGTTTAGGTCTGGAGACAAGCTTGGCCAGTGCATCCCCTTTACCCTCAGCTTCTTTAGCAAGGCAGAGGTCGTCTTGGAGGTGTGTTTGGGGTTGTTATCTTGTTAGAATACTGCCCTGTGGCCCAGTCTCTGAAGGGAGGGGATCATGCTCTGCTTCAGTATGTCACAGTACATGTTGACATTCATGGTCCCCTCAATGAACTGTAGCTCCCCAGTGCCAGCAGCACTCATGCAGCCCCAGACCATGACACTCCCACGACCATGCTTGACGGGAGGCAAGACACACTTGTCTTTGTACTCCTCACCTGGTTACTGTCACACAGGCTTGACGCCATCTGAACCGAATAGGTTTATCTTGTTCCTTAGTCTGCTTGTCTTCAGCAAACTGTTTGCGGGCTTCCTTGTGCATCATCTTTAGAAAAGGCTTCCTTCTGAGACAACAGCCATGCAGACCAATTTTATGCAAAGTGCAGTGTATGGTCTGAGCACTGACAGGTTGACCCCCCTTCAACCTCTGCAGCAATGCTGGCAGCACTTATACGTCTATTTCCCAAAGACAACTTCTGGATATGACGCTGAGCACGTGCACTTCATTTCTTTGGTCGACCATGGGGAGGCCTGTTCAGAGTGGAACCTGTCCTGTTAAACTGCTGTATGGCCATCGCGCTGCAGCTCAGTTTCAGGGTCTTTGCAATCTTCTTATAGCCTAGGCCATCTTTATGTAGAGCAACATTTCTTTTTTTTCAGATCCTCTGAGAGTTCTTTTCCACGAGGTGCCATGTTGAACTTCCAGTGACCAGTATGAGAGAGTGAGAGCGATAACCCCAAATTGAACACACCTGCTCCCCATTCACACATGAGACCTTGTAACACTAATGAGTCAACTGACACCAGGGAGGGAAAATGGCTAACTGGGCCCAATTTGGACATTTTCACTTAGGGGTTTACTAACTTTTGTTGCCAGCGGTTTAGATATCAATGGCTGTGTGTTTGAATTATTTTGAGGGGACAGCAAATTTACACTGTTATACAAGCTGTACACACACTCACTACTTTACATTTTAGGAAAGTGTCATTTCTTCAGTGTTGTCACATGAAAAGATATAAAAAAATATTTACAAAAATGTGAGGGGTGTCACTTTTGTAAGATACTGTGTGTGTGTGTATATATATATATATATATATATATATATATTCACAGAGAGAGAGAGAGATAGAGAGTAAACACGCCAGTTTATGAGCAGCTGTCTGCATGACTAAATGCAATGTGTTCTCCTACTGGAGGTATGCCAAAGCTAAGCTTGGAATAGTAACCAGGGCAATAATGTAGCCCACAGCAGCGCTGAAGTACTTGGGCACCCGATTATTCTTCTCTATTTGGGCATTTGCAAACTTACTGGTCAATTTTGTTTTTCAAATGTTGTGCAAAAAACATTAAACTTTTGGGATTGTTTGTTGTGTTAATAATAGTGAAATGTTACCATCTGTTTCCCAATTTTTATTTTCATAACACTAGGATTATACTGCCAAATAGGGAGGTGCATGGACATGGCACAACAATTCCAAGGTCAGCACCTAAGGTCTTAACTCTTATGATCCTGCCCAGTTTTGCTTAGTGTCCTCATGGAGGTTAGGTATCTGTTTTTGTGTAAAGAAGTATATGAAGTGATTGGCGCTCCCTGTGTAATGTCAGTGAGGCTTGGTGTAGAGATAAGTTATTAATCAATGTCCTCTGACCACATATAATTCCCAAACAACCTCAAACAGATGATATCGCATATATCACATATACACAAAGAAATATATATATATATATATATATATATATATATATATATATATATATATCATGTGCAGTTTGTGTAATAAAGTGATCAATAAATAAATATATATATGATTAAAAATTAAAGTGGTTTCAAGGTGCTGGGTGGTGGTGAAGAATTACTCTGACAAAGATCAATTAAATAATAAAATTATTATAAATAGTAAAAGAGATTGAAGTGAAAAATCGGTGTAAACAGATCAAGACACATAAGGTGCAGAATGCTGAAGCATAATAGTGCTGAGGTGACAGGTATAAACAGTGCCACAAATGGTGATAAAATACCCAAAAAAATGTTCAAAGTGACACTAGTGAAAATCCTCTGAGTCCGCAGAATGGTGACTCAGCATGAAAAATAAATAAGTGTTGAATCAATAGGTGATACAATAATACAGGAGTTCCCAAACTGTCGGTCGGGACACACTGGTGGGTCGCGAGCTGCGTTTGAGTGGGTCGCGCTGAGCCGGAAATCACTGAGATCACAATCGCTTATATGCCACACATGCCAAGGGTTTCTGACCCTTCACTTAGAACATCTGGCAAGTGTATTCGAAATTAAATTGAAAAGTAGTAAATTGATATTTTTAATTTAACATCCCCCTCCCTTTAAAATATGTATTATTATTTGCATTTATATAGCGCCAACAAATTCTGTAGCGCTTTACAATAGTCAATTACAAGCAAGGGGTCCGGAAAAATAACTGTATTCAGAAGTGGGTCTCGGTCCAAAAAAGTTTGGGAAGCCCTGCAATAATACAAAAAGCTAAAAATATAAAGATGTATAAAAAATAAGGATTAAGTAGTTAAAAACCATAAACAGCTAATAAGTGAGAGATACAAAAAATATATATACATGTGCAAAGTCCTAAAACTATATATATATGCAAAGTCCACACAAAATTAGTATAAGGTGCTCTCTTGAGGTGATTCAGGGTGGATGTGCGGGTGAGGAATCCTGTGATCCCCTCTCAATATGGCCCGGCTTACCAGAGCTAAGTACCCCTACAGGGACGAATAGCTTTTTGATATTGGGGATCTAAGTGCCTGGTTGTGCCTATCCTATATGGGTGATAAGCTTCTTGCAGGTTCACTGGATAAGATATTTTGGCCCATCGCTGGGTGTAGGAATGTCTCTTACCCCTGTTTGTAAGATAATGCTGCAGCAAGGTAGTCATGTTTCCTTCCTCCCCTGTTGCAAGACAGGCTTTTTGTATACCTGGAAGACCGTGGCTTTCTGACAATCTATGTCAGCCTAATCTAGCAGATCTAGGAGGGCTTGGCTCACCCAATGACCTATAACTATGGCCAAACCTTCCTTTGCATGAAAGCTTTCCCTTATTGGTGAGATTAATGGTTGGGAAATAATAGCTGCTGTCTTCATTGGTGGTCTGGGAAGAGAGGATGTTGCATATTTTTTTTTTTTTGAATAATATTTTTTATTGAAAATTCAACAAATTACAAACAGACAGGAAGACATGTCATCAAAAATACATTAAGTTCAACATTGGTGTCCAACAATAAGAGGAGAGGGGGGAAATAGAGGGGAGGGGAAGGGGTGGAGGGGAGGAGGGGAAGGAAGGGGGGAGCTGCTCCATAACACACATCAATTAAATTGAATGCACCGTCCATAGTACAAACAAAAGTGAAAACAAATAACATAACCATAGACCAAGAGATACAGAGATGGAATATATATGTCACCCCAGAGTCACATAGGGAAGTAGCAGGAAAAGGTAGGGGCACCCACCTTGTCAGCGCCCTGGGAAAGGCCGGGAGTGGAAAGGGACAGCCTCCCCCCCCGTGGCCCCCAAATGGGAACATAGTCGCCACAAGAGGAAGCACCACCCCTCCCGACCCCGTCAAGAGCCCACGAGAGAGCAACAGTAGCTATGTTAAGAGGGATATTTCCAGTATTGCTAAGCATCATGAAATTTAGCGAGTAAGAGGGTGTTGACCGCCAAAGATCGTTCACAAAGGTAGTTCTCATTCACCATCTGAACAACCTCAGAGAAACCCGGGATGTCTAGTGTTCTCCATTTACTAAGTATCAATGTCCTAGAGGCCAATAGGATATGTGTGATCAGCTGTCTAAAACACTTAGGATAGTCATCTATGCCGATATTCAGCAAGGCCTTAGCCCTCCTAGGGGGGAGGAGGATGCCAGTGCACTCCGCAATGCAGCGGAATATCCTGGACCAATAACTCGTCAGTGACGGGCACTCCCAAAGGATATGAGCTAGTTTACCCGTATTACCACATTCCCTCCAACACTGATCCGAGGCTGAGGGGAAGATCTTTGACAACCTTAAGGGGGTGTAGTACCATCGGTTAGTGATCTTAAGCATTTGCTCCCAGTGGGAAGTGCATTGAGAGTATTGATATGTAGACATCATAGCCCGGGACCACTGCGTGGGGGCATAGGTGCAGGCGAGATCTCTTTCCCAACGCAACATAGGTGTGGACTTGAGGGGACGTGGGCCGCTCAAGAGACACTCGTAGAAAAGAGAGATACCTTTACCTTTCTTATCAGCATTGTGTAAGTATTCCCAGGCCTTCTGATGTCATGGGGTGTTTGGAAAGGAAGCTATGGATGCGAAGGACAGTAAAAGTCAGAGTGTCAGGAATGTTGTACGTCTGCATCAATGACATTGGAGAACGGAGAGCACCTGCCGAGTAAAAGTGGGAGATCGTAGACAGGCCCCAGTGAGTAAGTCGAGACAGGTGGAGAGACGGTAAGTGGGCGTCCAGAATATCAAAAGGTAGGGAGACCTAGTCATGGGAGAACAACCCAACCTGTTCCTCCTGTGCATCCCCCAATCTCCGCCAAGCCAGGAGGGAGGCCTGCATAGACGGAGAGATCCCGGAAAAGGTCCAGGGAATCCAAAGGTCGCCCAGGAGGAACAGGCGCAGGCTACGGATGGGAGCTAGATGTCGTTCGATCGGAGTCCAGGGGAGGTCAGAAGAGTCAAAAAACCAGGCCCGGAGCTGGTCCAGTCTAGTGGCCCAAAAGTATAGAGTGATATCGGGTAATTTCGCCCCCCCAGACATTGTGTTAAAAGTAGAGGTAGCTACACGAGCCCTTGCTCCACACCAGATGAAATTACGCATGCCACTAGTCAATGCATCTAAGTATTTCTTCGGAAAGGTCATGGGTATTGCCCTAAAAAGATACAGTATTTGGGGCAATATCGTCATTTTGTACGCCGCCATCCTGCCCCCCCAGGAGAGCTCAACCTTGGCCATAGAGGCCATTTCCTTGGTGGTCTTCTTAATGAGGTTATCAACATTCGCCGAGAGGAGGGATGAGACGCGGGGAGTAATATTCACTCCCAAGTAGGGAATGTGGTCATCAGTCCAGGGATAGGGATACGCGGCTTTAAGAGACGCCAAAGTGCGATTCTCAATCCCTAAATTTAGTGCCTAGGATTTAGTCGTATTAACTTTGTGGTATGAGACCGCACCAAATTCAACGAGTATACGATGGACCACCAGTAGAGACTGCAAAGGCTTTGTAAGAATCACCACAATGTCGTCCGCAAAAAGGCTCACCTTGTGGGACACATCACCAACCCGCAGTCCCACCGCCTCGTCATCCGCTCGAATGGCCTCCGCCAGGGGCTCTATCATCAGGTTGAAGATTGAGGGAGAGAGAGGACACCCATGGCGAGTGCCATTAGTGATGTGAAACGGCACAGAAGTCGTACCTGAGGTAAGTACTTGAGCAGAGGGGCAGGAATAGAGCGCCAGTATGAAGGAGAGGATCCCACCAGAGAATCCAAATCTCTCCAGCGTCAATCGCATGAAAAGCCAGTTGACTCTGTCGAACGCCTTCTCTGCGTCCAAAGTGAGGAGCAGAGAAGGCGTTTGAGTCGTCGTGAACCAGGTTGATGATCCTCTTAGTGGCGTCAGACTTCTGTCACCCAGGCATAAAGCCCATTTGGTCATGTTTGATCAAGTGGGGGAGAATGGGTTGGAGTCTTGCAGTCAAGATCTTGGCATATATCTTCACATCACTATTGAGGAGGGATATAGGTCGATAGTTGGCCAGGGAACTCGGGTCTTTGCCGGGTTTGGCAATGGTGGAGATGTAGGCCGTAAGCATTTTGGTGGGAAAACGCGCCGTTTGTGTCGCCTTATTAAAAACGTCCGCCAGTGTTGGGCGTCGTGGAGTTTGTAATAGTCATTACAGAGACCATCTGGTCCAGGGGACTTACCCGTAGGGAGCGTGCATATGGCCTTGCAGACTTCAGCTACTGTGAATGGGAAGGATAGGGAAGTCAAGTGGAGGTCAGTCAAGGTGGGAAAGAGGAGCTTATCCAAGAACTGGTTAATAAGTTCCGAAGTAGGATGGACAGTGTTAGGGTCTTGAGCCAAATTATACAGGGAGCTATAGAAGTCTGTGAACTCATTCGCTATGTCACGAGGATGTGAAAGCTTGGCACCGGTAGTTTTGTGGGAGAGATAGGATATGCGGGAAGTGACCCGCCGTTGCTTAATTCTAATGGCCAAGGTTTTACCAGCTCTGTTAGCGTGGGCGTAATATTTGAGTTTAAGAGTGTTGAGGTGACGGTCATAACGGGTCATTAGATGGGATTTCAGAGAGTCCCTTTTTTTGGCAAGTTGCAAGGCCACAGCCTGTGAAGGAGAAAGCTTATGGGCAGTTTCTAGGCTTCTAATGTCTGACAGGAGAGTGGTGAGAGTGCTATTATAAGTCTTCCTCAACCTAGCAGACTGCTGGATGCAGACACCGCGAATAAACGCTGTGTGCGCACCCCACAGCGTCCAGGGGTCGGAGACCGAGGGTGCATTGAGCTCAAAATATTCTGCCAATTGGTTCTTAATAAATTTACCAGAGGAGGGGTCCTGCAATACCTTAACATCACACCTCCAGACCGACGTCCGTTCCCTGGGGCCAGTCTCCTCCAGCACCATCTCAACAGCAGCATGGTCTGACCAGGTGATATTTCTAATGGCTGAGGAGGAGACTTTCCCCAGTAAAGGGAGGTCAGTCAGAAACATGTCAATGCGCGAGTAGGAGCAATGTCTAGGGGAGTAATAGGAGTAATCCCGTTCTGAGCCATGCTGGCACCGCCAGACATCATAGAGCTGTTCCTTTAACAGAAGATAATTAAGGGAGAGCTGTCGGCCGCGAGCGGGCACCGAAGTGTCAAGCTCGGGGTCGACTACCATATTCAGGTCACCACAAATCACCAGATTACCATATACATCCGAAGTAACCTTCTGCAAGAGTCTATGGAGGAACCGTTTCTGATGGCAGTTCGGAGCATAGACCGCGACCAGGGTCAGGGGAGTAGAATTAAAGTCACCTTGAAGAACGAGGAATCTTCCATCAGGGTCTTGTGTCAGGCAACGAAGCTGGAATGCAAGTGTCCCTGATAGCAATCATCACTCCTCTCTTCTTCTCGGCAGCACTAGAAAAAAACAGGGCAGGAAAGTTCTTGTGGGAGAATTTTGGCTGACTATCAAGTTTGAAGTGTGTCTCTCGAATTGAAACAATGTCAGCTCTGCTGTTACACAGTTCAGTCCACAGGGAGAACCTCTTGGCCGGATGGTTGAGGCCGTTAACATTCAAGGGGAGGAATTTGATAGTCATGGTGGTTTAGGTAGACGAACATGAGGCAACTGGACGAGCTTTGTAGGTGATAGGAGTGCATAGTTCAGGCATTCAGCAACAGGCAACATCAAAGGGTGAGAAGGAGCAGTGGAGCAGCAGGTATAGGGAGAATATAGTCCAAAACGTGCGCGGAGCACCAAGTAGAAAGTAAAAAAAAAGTCCAAAGGCAGGCGAAGCCCGCAACAAGTAAGCAGGGGCCATAAAGGGCAGAATCACTACGTAGGCCTGCGACAAAGGTAGTGCAAGGGGGTTTAAATTCTCACCACCGCGAGATGAATTCCTGTCGTTGGACCTCTAACGGGAGACCACATGCCAATCTCCAGAGGAGGCAGATAGAGATGAGGAGGCCGGAGAAGAGGAAGAATGATCTGGAATGATTCCCCATCTGTGGAGCAGAGACATGCCCTCTTCCAGCGTTGAAATGGTTACCGTGGCACTTTGATGAGTTATGGTCAGCAAGGCCGGATGCTTCCATTTATGAGGAATACTATGATTTCAAAGAGCTTTAGTAATTGTAGAAAGATTTCTTCGCTTTTGTAGCGTGTGCCTGGACAAATCTGGGAGGATTTGAACGTTGGGGAAGTCCCCAGGCATAGTGTGAAGCTGTCGGGCGGCTTGGAGCACTTTTATCCTTAGCCTGGAAAAAATGTACCCGGAGCAGAACGTCTCTAGGTAGATCCGGAGCAATGAAGCTGGGCTTGGGTATCCTGTGGATCCGGTCAATCTCCAGCTCAGAGGCCGAGAGGGAGGGAACCAGGGCTGCAAAAAGGTCAGTCGCTACCTCTCTCAGGTGTTGGGGTTGAACTGACTCCGGGATCCCCCTCAGCTTCAAATTGTTCCGGCATGACCTGTCCTCAAGGTCAGCCACTTTATCTTTCAGCCATACGATATCATCTGCATGACCATTGTGTGCATTGACCAGGGTGTTGAACGATAAGGTACATTTCTCCAGAGAAGATTCCACAACGTCCACCCTTGTTTCCAGGTGCTGAACGTCCTTCTTGGTCTGAGCAAGGCCTTGAACAACATCTGCATGGATGGAGGACCACAGGGAGTGGAGCATGTCCTTAAGTAGCTATGCGGAGACAGGGTGGTCCCCAGCAGGGAACGCTGCAAAAGGGTCCATGGCAGGCAGGGCAGGCATTCCCCTGGGAGGAGAAGGGACCGCTGATTGATCCATCCTGCATGGTGGAGCAGAGTCCCGTGGCGGGGATCCCCAATGGGGTTTCTGATTGGCAGGGCTCCTAGCCGATGGCGAGGGGGGATTGGAGGAGCCGGATGAGTTTCCACTATCCGGATTAGCTACCTGTCTAGGCGGCAAACAGCGGCCCTCCCGCCCGCTCGCAGTGTGAGCTGGATGTTTCTGCGACCTCCCGGCGCCATGTTGACGGAGTCTGGCAGCGGATGAAATGAGGAAACCGTCCAGCCTGGTGGTCTGTGAGGAGCCCTTCTTCCCCTTTATGCTTCCCGGAGGTAGGAGAGATACGATGGGGGTAAGTACTCCCGCTGTGCGAGCTGTTGTGCGCTGGTGTCCCGGGTGGCCAAGGGGAGCTGTGGATCTAAGCATCAATCTTCAGCGCCGTACGCCACGCCCCCCCCCCCCCCCCGATGTTGCATATTTTATACCTATATGGTTCCACAAGTCCTAAACTAAATTGGAGCATTCAATTAATTTGTTTCATCAGGGTGGGGCTTGGTTCCTTATTTTATCAGGGACCTGTGTGCATGCTCACTTTCCTCTTGGCAGCTGTCCGTACTTTCACTTTTAGTGTGGGTTGCAGTACCCACTATTTGCTCATTGTGTTCCCAAAAATGTAGGAGTTAATATCTGACCTTTGCAGGTTACCTGAACAACCCAGTTACAGATTCTTTGGTGAAAATACAAAGCAAAGAAAAGGGCGCACCAGCCTAGCGCATTATCCTCAGCGAGTTTATTAAATAAAAAATAAAATCAGCTACTCACAAACAAAGGTAAGGTAAGACAGACCTGTGCATGTCTCGGTCCAAACGGTTACACTGTAGCGGATAGTGAGACGGGCGGAAGTCGTCACTGCCTGGACGGGCGGAAGTGATGTCATGCGGTGGTGCGCACGCCAGTTCCGGGATGAGCGGCGTGCATTCCACCGCTGTTCCGCCGCTACAGTGTAACCGTTTTCAATATTCGGACAATCAAGCTAATAGCGGACACCACTAGACCACCAGGTAATGTGCCTAGTATTAGTATCTTCCCCTCTTTCATGACAGTCCACAGTCTACCACATTAACCCCTAACAGTCCACAGTGCACTATCATAGTAGCCTTACACACTATCTACCTACAAAGAGCGTGTGTATGCACAGTTCTTTGGATGTGCATAAGCAATGGCCTGACTAATACTATGCGCTGGATTGTCCCTGTGTCACTGCATGAGGAGGATGTGATGTTCTGTTTGGTTTGGACCGAGACATGCACAGGTCTGTCTTACCACACTAGCTTAAATGTATCATTTGGCATGTATGATTTTTGAAGTAGAGTCTACGATGAGTTGGGATGTTTTGATGGATTGGACAGCTCACCAGTGGAGTAAATGGTCGCTTAGGGCTAGCCAATTGAAATTGTAATTGTAATTGTGATCTGCAATAGTTTTGGGCAATCAGCTGTGTAGTCACGCCCACTTGGGTGATATCTCCTCCCACATCCCCAAGGGCCATGTGGAGGCCTGGTCTTCCATACCATATTTAAACTACGGATTTGACCATGGCCTCCAGGCTCTGAGGAAGAGGCACGGCCTCGAAACGCATCAGCCCTCTGCTTCCAGTAAAGACGTTGATCCTCTGGCATGAGGCAGATTTATGGAATTGGTGTGCCTGAATTTCACGATTGTTTGTGAGTAGCTGATTTTAATTTTTATTTAATAAACTCGCTGAGGATAATGCGCTAGGCTGGTGCGCCCTTTTCTTTGCTTTGTATTTTCAGTGTTTGGTCGACCGCCCTGGTCGTAAGGGGCAGCAAAGCCTAGCCATCATGGATGCCTATTATCAGCACGAGTTCCGGGATTGAGGCAGCCTGAGGACCAGGTTCCGAGCGCAGGAAAGGGGGTGCTGTATAGCACTTAAATTTTTTGGAATTTACAGATTCTTTGGTTGCTTCCCTTCATCGATGCAGACATTCCCAAAGTTTCTAAATGTCATTGGGCTTGTCTTTTGGATGCTAGAGGATGTTGACGTGTCCTTTCTCTGTGATTCAGGTAAAGGGGAAGTCTGGATATGGCAGGTGAGTACCTTATCCCTTGCTGGTAGTTTGGTCACATGTTTTTTTAAGAGGCATGGAAGTTCCTAATGCATGCTACAAAAGAGCAGGCTGGTTATAGGAGTTCTAGCCTAGGGTCTGGCCTTAGTTTTTTGTGTCTAATGTCCAATCTCATGTAGTTGACAGTATAACCTGTATGCGTATAAACTTCTTCAATACAAGGATTTTTTAGTATTACAAAAACATTTTGAGAATCATGGCTCTTTTGTGCTTTCATACTGTATAAGATTCCCTTTAATTTCAGTTTTCATGTTTAATCTGTAATTACTGCCATTTCCAGCTTACTTTCATTTTATTGGTAAAGTGGCCAAGCCATTACCTTTGCTATTGTTGAGCAATTAAATAAAAAAAAATAAAAAATAAAATTCCGAGTGTACATGACGTGATTGTGTCTGCAGGGGGCGCTGCTCTGCCAGGGGGGCGTGCCCGGAAGCGGTCATGTGAGGACGCGCTCCGTGAGCCTCGTGTGAAGACTCCCTCCCTGTTCAGGAGCCTAACCGAAGGAAGCCGAAAAGCCCGCACTATGGCGGGATAGAGATGGCGTGAGCTGTCGGACCTTCTCCCCACTCTCTCCATTGGTGGCCGGTGGTACTCGGAGATCGCGGCATACCTCGTAGCCCGGAAGTACCCCCGCGGGCCAGACGCACGCTGTGGAGGCTGGGAACGGAGGACGCCACTCGCCGACAGAATGAGGCAACGAGGAGTGAGAGAGCGACAACAGCGGCTCTTATTGTGCTCTCCCCGACCTGCTGCTTAGGCAGCCGGGGCCTGGAAGGAGCTGGGATTGCGCTCGCCTCGTGGACTCTGCCTCTGCCTCTGGCCGGCTGGGAGGGCGAGAGTGGAGCCTGGATTGATATCCATTGCTACAGGCAGGCAGTAAGCACGGAGGGAACACTCAGCAAAGACCCAGGTGGAGTGAAGTGGAGCAAAGCTGCTGTGGTACCCTGTGATCTTCACCCAGCCGACCTCGCTGCATACTCAGACTCTGACAAAGTAGCTGGAACACGGTGCTTCCCTGGAAGAGAGACCCTTGAGGAGGAGATAAACGAACAAAACCGTGAGTGGTGTTCTATGTTGTCTCTTAAACTACCACACGCCATTAAATAAAGTGGATAGAGAATACCGTGATATAATATATGCAGATGGTCACAAGGGGGTTAAGAAGAGGCTGTGATTGATAAAACCGGCAATAAAAGCTAATTTTTGTCACTACCCAAGGATCGAGTGGGAACCAACAGGGCAAGCCTGCACATAAGGAGACAGAGACACTCTAATAGAACATTTAAGTAGAGAGAAGCTTGAAAGTAATGATGTGATGAGAATATGATGAGAGGCACATGAATTAAGAGGAGAAAGAGATATACACTCCCAGAAAGTGGAAAGAGAGCGGTGGGCTCCTCGGTCAGATATTACTGGCCTACATGCGGTAAGGTAAAGAACTAATATGACCCTCACAAAAAAACGGAAAGCTAAAAAAAATACTGTAAAAAACCCAGGGAAACCAGAAGGAGAGATAAGAAAATTCTTATCCACAAGCCAGAGATCTACAACAGCAAATAAAATGGCGGAGATGGGAGACACACAAACAGACTGGGATTCTAGTGATATCAGACTCTGGGGCCACTTCTCCCATAGGGGAAAGGGATTCGGGATCCAATGCTAAAAACCAGACAGAGAAGAGTTCACCCGTCCCAAATGCCCAGTGGGCAGCGCAAATAGCAGAGTTCAGAGCTATGATCAGCTCACTCCCAACCAAAACCGACATGGAACAACTAGTAGGTCGAGTAGAAGAGACCCATAAAAAAGAAATTCAGCTTATTAAAAATGAGATACAGGCACTATCCACCAGACAAAGGGAGGAGAGCGCAGAGATTGTGGCAATAAAGGAACGGCTAACATTGATGGAGAAAAAGATAGAACAACAGGAGGAAAGAGATGCTAAGTTACAGTTACAGATCAAAGATATGGAAAATCGTAGCCGTCGCAACAATTTAAGAATCAGAGGGTTAACGGAGTCAATTAAGAACACGGAGTTGGAAGGAACAGTTAATAGGCTATTCAAAGATATCCTAGGGTCAAGTTTTCCGGGCAAAGTAGAATTGGACAGAATACACAGAGTACCAGGCCCAATGAAAAAAGATCAGGAAAAACCAAGGGATGTAATCTGCAAAGTACACTATTATGCCCAAAAGGATCTGATATTGAAAATGGCGCGAGATAGCAGAGAGTGGAAATTAGAGGGGATGTCTATCCAGGTTTTCTCGGATATTTCTAAAGGGACTTTACAGAGAAGAGCCATGCTGAAACCAATCCTGGAACTAGCCAGAAGAAAAGGATGCTCTTATAGATGGGGCTTCCCGTTCACAGTAACATTTAATAATGATGGGCGATTTTTTACTTTGCGGGATTTCCAGGATAGAGCGGCCCTATTTGACTTTCTGGGAACTCCACCCGTGGAGGTTCCAAACTGGCTGGGAAGGATTGGTGGAAACAGGCCGAGGGAATACACATATCCTCGATAGATAGGGGGGAGGAGGGAGGAGAGAGATTAGAGCCTAGGGATAGTAGATCATGGGAATAGGTTAGCAACCCACATAGGGAATTTATAAAAAGCAAAGAACCCCTTTTTTCTGGGTATTTTCCCCTTTTTTTTTTTTTGCACAGTGAAGTACAGGGGTATATTATCCCGTTATGGGTCAAGACACAATGGTGATAGGGATTTGGGTTCGATGGGGGTCTTTTCACCCCCTCTTCCTTTTTTCTTTTTTTTTTTTTTTTTCACGATGAAATGCAGGGGTCCGTCATCCCTCTTTTTTGGTTTAAGACACAAATTTTGATAGGGGGGCATTTTTCACCCCCCCCCCCTTCCCCCTTTTTTTTTTTTTTCCCCTCACCTTTTATGGACACGGTAGAATTTTAGGGGAAACCCCAGATTGAAATTTAGACATTTAAGTTCTGAAGGGAATGTGAGATGTTTGATGATCTATTATAGGTTTTGTTTGGTTAAGGGTGCAGATGGCTGAATTGAAGACAGGGGGCTTGGATAAGGCTGGGGGAGAACCCCGGTCTTTGTAAGATATTAGTCTTCCCCCCTTATTAATAGCTATCTGGAGCCTAGATAGTATTGCAACTGGGAGGCAATATAGCCTAATTGGACTGTTCTTTATAATTTCGTATTTTTCATGATATACATGCCTTCCCCACCATAAATGTTAATTAAGCCAATGATGTTAATGCAGGGGGACTTTCATTTCCCCCCTTTTTCCTTTTTTTTTCTCACATGAAATAATTAGGGTTGTTATCCCTATTAGGATTGTCACATATTTAAACACTGGGAGGGTTTTTTTTTTCCCCAATTTTTTCACACGATATAATCGGGGTTATTACCCCCATCAGAGATGTCACACATTTAAAACCCTGGGAAGGGTTTTCCCTATTTTTTTTTCTCATGATATAATTGGGGTTATTACCCCCACTAGGGCGGACACACATTAAAACACTGGGTGTTATTTAAGGGGGATGTTTCTTCGGGGGCTTTTCCTTTTTTTTTCCCAATTTTTTCACACGATATAATCGGGGTTATTACCCCCATCAGGGATGTCACACATTTAAAACACTGGGAAGGGTTTTCCCTATTTTTTTTTTTCTCATGATATAATTGGGGTTATTACCCCCACTAGGGCGGACACACATTAAAACACTGGGTGTTATTTAAGGGGGATGTTTCTTCGGGGGCTTTTCTTTTTTTTTTTTTTTTCTTCCCCCCTCGGGGAAGGTATGGTCAGATATTAAGGCTCCAAGATACTCGAGGAGGAAGAAGGAAGAAACTTAATAGGAGATGAAGATAGAGAGGGTATTGGGGCTAAAGAAAGCAAAGGAGAACGTCCAAGAAGAGGTAAGAAAGTGAGGGGAGAGAGAGGGAGGAGGAAAGAAGACGGGTATTGGAGATAAAGAAATACAAGGGAATAAATAGAACAGGGAGGGAGGAGCGAGGACATGAGGGGCCGCTCAGGGTTTTTTCCCCCTAGAAAGTTAAGAACACACTGGTGGCAGTAAAATGCCGTGTGTTGGAAGGATTTAAAATCCGACCTGTGGTCCCCGACCAGGGTGAGCCTAGAACTCTCCCTGGGGGGGGGATCCATAGGTGATAGGGAAGGAGTGAAATAGATAGAGACGAGTGTGGGTATAAACGGTTGAGTGAGTGACTAGTGGATTGGTGACAAGTGTTGTGAAGAGGGGTGTGTGGTTTCCTTTTTTTTTTTTTTTTTCTCCTCTTTCCTCTCTTCTCTCTCTTTTCTCTATCCCTTGGTGGGTAAACTTCCCGCTCTAATTTCCTTTACTTATCGATCTCCCCATACCCCATAGCTGATAGTTTCAAATGGACAATATAAAGATTGTCTCTATTAATGTAAAGGGGTTAAATACACCCGAAAAAAGACGGATATTATTATCAGAACTTAAACGTGTGAAGGCAAATATAGCGTTCATACAAGAAACGCATTTTAAAACAGATAAACTACCATACTTGAAAAATAACGCATTTCCATATATCTATCATGCAACTTATACGCAGTCAAAATCAAGAGGGGTGTCGATATTAATAGATAGTAAAACACCATGGCAGCTGGAGGAGAAACTAGGGGATGACAGCGGCAGATTTCTCTTTTTAAAAGGGAAAATGGGGGAAACCCGGATGACATTAGCAACCTTATATGCCCCTAATAAACAGCAGGATAGGTTTGTTGCCAAAACACTAAATACACTCAGATATTTTTCTCAGGGACAATTGATTCTATGGGGGGATTTCAATACACCACTGTCTCCTATGGTGGATGCCTCCAGAGCTAAACCTTTGTCCTCTGGAGCGTTAGGAAGACGGATGATAAAGACGTTGCATAAGGAACAGCTAATAGACGTGTGGCCCCTCCAGCATCCAACTGAAAAGAGTATTCATTTTACTCACACCCACATGGGAGCTACTCGAGAATAGATTTCTTCCTGGTGCCCCATGCCCATCTTCAGGCGGTTAGAAGTACGAGCATAGATAACATTTCATGGTCAGACCATGCAATGATCTCTATGGAGTACAGAGCTTCCACAGTTGAATCCATGAAACAAAGATTATGGAAACTTAATGAAAGCTTGCTACAGATAGAGGAAGTAAGAATAGAGGTACAGAAGGAACTTAAGGAATATTTCGACCGCAATGACCAACCTGGGTGTGCCATCGGCACACTGTGGGAGGCACACAAATCAGTGATTAGAGGGATATTATTCAAGCATGGTTGACATTATTAGACAAATTGAAAACAATAGAAACCGAGCATAAAAAGAAAAAGGTAAATACAGCATTAGGAGAACTGAGTATAATAAGAAAACAGATATTAGATCTAATGCAGTATAGAGGTAAAGCCGCCATACAAATATCAAGGAAAGTCGCTTACGAGTCAGGGAATAAATGCGGAAAGACCCTAGCAAGATCTATCCAGAGCCAAAAAACAAGATCATATATTCCACAGATTGTATCGCCAGAAGGTATAAAGAAAGTAATACCAGAACAAATAACAGAAGAGTTTAGGAACTTCTATTCATCGCTTTATAATTTACCGGAAGTAGGAAAATCACAGAAGGAAAGGGAAGAGTATCTAGCTAAATCGGGAATACCAAAACTCTCTGAGGAAGAGAGAGAGGATTTGGAAAGGCATATCTCATGGGAGGAAATAGAACAGGCAATAAAAAATATGAAAAAAGGTAAGGCACCAGGCCCAGACGGATTGACACCACAGTACTTCCATGTATTGGCCCCCATTTTGGGACCATACATGGAAAGACTGTTTAACTGAAAGGGGACCAGAAGGGACACTGCCTAGAGACACACTAACGGCTTATATAACATTAATACTAAAAGAGGGTAAAGACCCAGCGAGCTGCGGAAGTTATAGGCCCATATCGCTCCTGAATACAGATTTAAAAATCTTAGCGGCAAGAATGGCAAAGGTACTCTCAAAAATAATTAATTTTGATCAGGTGGGCTTTATGCCGGCGAGGGAAGCCAAAGATAGTACTACGAGGGTTCTAAATTTGATTCATATAGTCACCAAAGCAGAAACACCGAGCGTCATACTGAGCACCGACGCAGAAAAGGCCTTTGACAGGGTCGAGTGGGCCTTTATGCTGTCGGTGCTCAAGTATATAGGAGTAGGAGAAATAATGCAGGGAAGAATATCCAGGGTATATCCTAATCCAACAGCAAGGGTAAAGGTGAATGGGGTATTATCGGAACCCCTAAGCATAAAAAATGGTACAAGGCAGGGGTGCCCATTGTCCCCCCTGCTATTTGCACTTACACTAGAACCCTTTCTGAGCAAAATCCGACTTAACCTGGATATAAAAGGCGTTACGGTGGGGAAAGAACAATACAAAATCGCAGCGTATGCGGACGATCTATTGTTTACACTGACAGAACAAGAAATCTCGATCCCGGTACTGTTGGAGGAATTCAAACAGTATGGAGAATTATCTAATTTTAAAATTAACTACGGGAAATCTGAAGCACTGGGAGTTGGAGTAGCAAAGGCAAATAAGGACAGACTAAAGAATAATTTCAGATTTGCATGGGTAGAGAAAGCCGTGAAGTATCTAGGGACTTATATAACTGCAAACCTAGCCCAAATATTTGAGTTAAATATAATTCCCTTGATTGAAGAGACAAAGAAAACACTGGAACAATGGAGAGGAGGTCTTCAGTCATGGTTCGGCAGAGGAAATTTAATAAAAATGAATATTTTACCAAAATATTTATATATATAATGAGAGCACTCCCAATCCAAATACCGAATAGCTTCTTTAAAATTGTAAACGGAATATTTGGTAGATATATATGGGCAGGTAAAAAGCCACGGATAGCTCGTAACAGTCTGTCTTTACCGAAAGACATGGGTGGACTAGCAATACCTGATCTTCGCAGGTATTATCATGCCATTCATCTGAATCGAATACTAGATTGGTGGCACCAGGGGGAGGTGAAAAGATGGGTCCAAATAGAGCAAGCGCAGACTACAGTTTCATTAAAGAGAGCGATTTGGTGCTATAGGACACTCCCTAAAACTTTGAAGATGCACCCCCTATTGGGAAATACATTAAGGATAGGTTACCAGCAGTCCCTAAGACAAAACCTAACTACAGCAGATTCTCCGCTATACCCGATCCTAGGGAATCCTGAGTTTGTACCTGGCCTAGATAGACAACATTTCAAAAAACGAAGGGAAACAGGGAAAGAAAGCATTAGATCTTTTGCGAATCAACAGATGTGGCCTACAATCGCTAGGTTAACAGAAGAGGAGGGACCGTACGGCCTTTGTCTGTGGGAGGCGCTTCAACTACGGCATTTTCTGGAGTCGTTACCCGATCCTGGAAAATTTAAGAAGCCACTGACACACTTTGAAAAGTTATGTGAGAAAACAGGGGGCGTAGAACGGCCACTCTCTAGATTAAACAAAATATTGATCACACCATTAAGCCAGCCAAGATTAAAATGGCTGGAAAGATGGAAACAAGAACTAAATATGAACATAACGGAAATACAGAAACAGAGGATATTTAGGGCAATATTTAGACCAACAAAATGTACCAAAATTCAAGAAATAAATTACAAGATCTTAACTAGGTGGTACAACACACCAGATAAGCTACATAGGTGGTATGCGCAAGAATCAGATAGATGCTGGAGATGCGAAGAAGGAGAAGGCACACTATTCCACATTTTGTGGACCTGCCCGATAATAAAAAAATACTGGTCAGAGATCGGAAATATAGTTAAAAAAGTAACAGACTATAAAATTGAGGGAGACGCGGCTTTCTGTTTATTACAGATATCAGAACTATCAGTAAGGAAATATGAGAAATCAGTATTGCCTCACATGTTGAACGCTGCGAGAGCCTGTATACCCCAATACTGGAGAAAGAGACAAGCCCCTTCGGCACGGGACTGGGCAAGGAAACTAGAACATATTAATAAAATGGAAGATTTAGTGCTTTCTTCACAACACAAACAGGAACAGTATAAATTGATATGGAGAAATTGGAATATATTTGCAGCTTCGGAGGAAGGGAGGCAACTGTTAAGTCCATCATCTCAGAATATTGAAGTTCTGTGAGTCGGGAATCTCTAATTAGCTTGAGGGGAGTGGAGAGGGAAGGGGAGGGGGCAGAGGAGGAGGGGGGACCTTTGGGGTTCTCTTTTTTTTTTTTTCTCTTCTTTTGCTTCTTTTTTCTGTTTTGTCTGTTTTTATGAGATGTGAGATGCGGGAGTGTGTGTATGGAAGTGAATGAGTAGGAGGAATGAATGTTGGGAGGGAAGGGAGGGAAGGTCGAGGAGATAGAGGAGAGGGAAGGGAATATATGACTAGGAAGATGAGGGGGAATAAAGATAAATTCAATAACTGAGGGTCATTTTGATTTAAAATCCAGTGAAAGGAAGAGAGGCAAGGTTTGTACGAGTAGAATCAGAGAAGGAGACTTGCTATCCTGACAATACCTTGCACCGGTCAAATATCGGTTAAAGGACTGTATATGAGTTGAGAGAGGATCATAACAGACCTCAGAGATAAGAAAAAGTTGAAATAGATAATGACTCTATATTATGTTAAACCTTATCTTGTGTAAGATGTTATGCTTTGTAATAACTTTCCTTGAAATTAAAATAAAATAATAAATATAAAAAAAAAAACCCAAACATTATAGATTTTACATTATACATTTACATTATTACATTATATAGATTTTTTAGCAGAGACCATAGAGAATAAAATGGAGGTTGTTGCAATGTTTTATGTCACAGGGGATTTGCGCAGCTGTTTTCTAAACACATTTTTTTTTTTTTAAATACACTTCAATGAATTTTAATGTGGGAAAACACTATAGCCCATTTTTTTTTAAATAATATAAAAGATGAGGTTGTGCTGAGCAAACAGATACCTAACATGTAATTTTTTAAAATTGTGCAAACTCGTGAAACGGCAACAAATTATACAACCTAAAAAAATCTCCATAGGTGACGCTTTAAATTTTTTTACAGGTTATCAGTTTAGAGTTACAAAGGAGGTCTAGAGCTAAAATTATTGCTCTGGCTATAACGCTTGTGGCGATATTTCATGTGGTGCAAACACTGTTTACATATGCGTGAGTAGCCTAGGTATGTGTTCACCTCATTGCTTTTGGTGTCCTAGACCATAGAGATGATCGGTGACGTTCTGGTCCCTGATCACCTCTATGCATCAACTGCTGGATCAGATGCCAGGCTTTCTGGAGGGACAGAAAAGTCCAGGAAAAGCATCGGCGAGCAGCCACCTCCTGCAGCTTGTAAAAACAATCAAGCAGCTAATCGGCCACTAGGATTGCTTTTACAGTGTAGGGCATCGCAGAACAAAACAATACTGGGATTATGGCTGACAGCTGCAGCCATGGCCCCAGTATAACCGCTTGAAAACAATGACATACATGTGCATGGCATCAAGTGGTAAAATCAGGCTGTGATTTTGCCCGTGATTCTAGGTCACACTGTAATGCTGGCAAAATGCAGCACATGTGTTTGTGTGCAAATTATTTTTAGTGGCATCTAAAATGTGGTGCAGTTTTGGCACAATTGTCATGTGATTTATCCTGCAGCAAGCAGCATCACGTAAAGCTTGTCACTGAAAAAGGAGCAGGAGCTTCTTTTGCGCGACAATCACAGCAAAACCACACTGCGTTTTGGTGCCATCAAGATAAATGTCACAGATATGTATGCTGCGTTTT
Source organism: Pelophylax lessonae (assembly GCF_965119305.1). Classification (NCBI taxonomy): domain Eukaryota; kingdom Metazoa; phylum Chordata; class Amphibia; order Anura; family Ranidae; genus Pelophylax; species Pelophylax lessonae. The sequence goes on along the minus strand of NC_138769.1, from coordinate 496,087,222 downwards.
GCCAGCATTGCAGTGCAGTTTGGAGTCTCGGGCGATTCCAACCGTGATCCCAAATTGGTAGATGTGAACGAGGCCTGGCATAACAGCAATGGAAGACTCAGTCCAGCCTCAGTCACTAACTTTGCCAATTGCCACACAGTCTCTCACGGTTACCTAGTCCCTGCAGCCAATTTGCCTGGGCAATGGCTGGTGTTGGCACTTCAATCATCAGGGCACCATGGTTGGTATGTTGTCAGGATGAATGCAGCACATTATTTCTATTAATACATTGTAATATAAAATAAAAAAGGTTCAACTAACCATAATGCAGAATCAGTGGGAGCCCTGAGTGTCACTTGCCACGTTGCCTGCCACCGGATGCAGCTTGTCACTTGCCACGTCGCCTGCCACCAGATGCAGCTTGTCACTTGCCACGTCGCCTGCCACCGGGTGCAGCTTGTCACTTGCCACGTGGCACACATAAAGAAGCAATGAGCACGGCAGGAGCGGCGCCCGTTGTCCCGCCCGCCCCGCCAGGCGGCATTGCGCGCGGCGGGAGTGGCGCCCGCTGTCCTACCCACCCCGCCAGGCAGCATTGGGCGCGGCGGGAGCGGCACCCGTAATCACTAGAGAGTGGTGGGTGGGACTATGGGTGGCACTCCAGCTGTGCTCAATCTGTGGCGGGATGGGCGGGACCGCGGGTGCCACTCCCGCTGTGCTTAGTGTTGCCTGGTGCGGTGGGCGGGACCACGGGTGCTGCTTCTGCTGTGTTCAAATCTGCCTGCTGGTTAAGAACTGTGTCAGCCGATCAGAGCCTGACAGCCCCACGGTGAACAGCGTGCGCTTGTCGCATGTCCAATGACATATTAACCCTTGCTGCAGCACTACACACGCTACACTCCGCCACTGACAGGAGCATAATGTGTTTGCATTTTTGACAGGATGCTCTGGGGGGGTTTCGACCCCCCCCCCCACCCATGACTCTCCCCTTACCTATGTCACTGCCTTCATATAAATGCTTCGTACACATAGATTGTGTAATCGGATTGTAATGAGTGTGGCCTCTAGATGGATTAGTTAGAGAGTTTTGGACCTTGGACCACATGTGTATTCTAGTCGAGGGCAAATATTTCAACTGACCTAGCCTGACCTCTGACACTGTGAATGAGCTCCTCCTGCAGTGAAACATGGAAACCCTAATGGTGGTAGAGATTTTTACCCATGGTGGAAAATCTGGGTAATGTCACACATTTTTGATTCCTTGACAGATTTTTGCTAGCCTTGCTGAAATATGCTACATTTCTGTAGTGTTTAAGGAGTTAATATAGCAGTTGCACATAGGGAAATATTTTTTACCTGCTTGAAAGGTACATAGGTTTGCACATTCCTGTCATAAAAATGTATGCCATGTAGAGCTTCACGATTCTGGATAAAATGAGAATCACAATTTTTTTGTTTAGAATAAAAATCTCAATTCTCTCACAAATCTCGGTGTAACATCTTTCATGAAAAAAAAATAAATAAAATTCCAGTATACTTACAATACTTTGACTTTGTAGATGCTATAACTTTTGTGCAAACCAATCAATATAGGCTTATTTGGATTTTTTTTCACCAAAAAATATGTTGCAGAATACATATTGGCCTAAATGTATGAATACATTTTATTTAAAAAAAGATATATATATTTAATATGTTTATAGCAGAAAGTAATTTTTTTCCCAAAATTATCGTTTTTTTTTTGTTTTTTTTTTAGTTTATAGTGCAAAAATATAAAAAAAAAATTACAGTGTTGATCAAATACCATCAAAAGAAAGCTATATTTGTGGGAAACAGCATTGCGTGACCACACAATTATCTGTTCAAATAATGCAGTACCGTATCACAAAAAATGGCCTGGATATGAAACGGGGTAAATCTTCCGGAGGTCATGTAGTTAAATAAAGGGGATGTGCACGCCTCCACCTTTAGGCAGCTGGTCTCCAGCAAAACATCGACACAGGCTAAAGAGGCTCCTCCCAACACTCTTTAAAGCCTCTGAACTCCAGAATCCAATTTGTGAGTTACCAATCCTGGAGAAAACCGGGAAACTAATTTTCTTCACTTAGAATAGACATTCCGGAAACCCTTCAACCTGCATAGTAAATAAAAAATACCAATAAACAGCTGTGCAACATAAAATTCTTTAGATACCATCTTTTTATTTTACAAGAATCCTGAAATCAGAAAATATATACATATATTCTGGAGGTTTTAATAAAGTCTATAGCCTAAAACTCAGGTTTTAACACTTGGTTTCTTTCAGTCGTCTATCTTGACCTTAGCTAGTGGCATATTAGGAAGCTGCCAGTGCAAACTTTTGCACATGGGCTGTATGGACCCTGGAGGATGCCTCACTTGAAAAAAGTACCCCAGAAACAAAACCTGTCATGAGAGAGACTTCCATTGCTGGCATAGTTCTGAAAATTTGAGTTGCCTAGTTGACTAGGGGTTTAGTGTTTTCTTGGTCACTGGCTGGATCATACATGCTGCAATTGAAAATAGAACCAAGTCAAAACCTTTAATCTTCATACTTGTTCTGGGTTACTGACTTAGGTAGATAGTACTAAAGTCATTGAACAAGCATATCAGCCAGGGGCTAATTCTTTCAGACGAAAGAAACAACGTGAGGTTGTTTATTTAGTGGCAAAAAAAGAAATCCATCTCCCCTGTGCCCGTTGCACCAGATCAGTGGGAGTTTTTCTTGAGCTTTTTGGCATCCAGTGACGGTAGCCCAGTTATATATAGGGCCACTACATAACCTTCTATTCATGCTTTTTCAAATCTTTACCAGGTGGGCATCTAGTCTTCTGCAGATATAGCTTTGGCCACAAGGTACTCATGGGCCTTGTTTTTGACTTGCACAGTACAATTAGGATAAGAGGAATTTTGACTTATCTGTAAATTCCATATTGTGGAATACAGTACAGGACAAAGGCCATCCTCCCTTTCGTTTCTTGGCTTATTCTCCATTGCTTGCTACAAAACTGAGCAGTAGGGTTATAGCGGATGTTCCCAGTGGCTGTTTCATGTAAAACTTTGCCAGTTTCCAATCAACTGAAGGTACATGTCTATAATCCATGGTGTAAAAATACTGTGCCTTTGTCCTGTACTGTATACCAAGGTATGACATTTACTGGTAAGTTAAAAGTTTTCTTTTTTGATTTTCTGTGTTTGCCTGGAGGTCAATTTTATTGCATGAAGCTTCAAACAAATTATCATCCACCTTGGAAAACTGCTAAATACAGAGTTACATTATTTGGCAAGTAAAATGACTACCATATATTGTTTGTTTTTTTCTACACAGTCCTGAGATTTATTCAGAGCTGCCAGACAGCACAGCCAGCTTGGTGGCCTTTCATTTCTCTCTGGCAGTTATATATATTCTGGCCACAACCCTGCCCCATTGTGTGATTGGACACAACTGGGGCAGGGGCACGAGTCTCTTCTGTCTGAATGTTCCTTGGTACCATATGCTTCCCCTCCCTTTCTCAGTGTAAGTTCTGTAGTACATGGGATTAGAAGAGCATGATACCAAGGCAAATTCTGCTATTTGCCTTAGCTGCATTTAAAAATACACTTAAAGCGGAGTTCCACCCTGGAATACTTTTTTTTAATAAAAATACCCCCGGGACAGTCAGGGCTAGTACATTCCACAATGGCTAGCCTCTGATCTGTCCCGGGTTGCACTTACCTTTTAGGACAAATACTTACCTTGAAAAAGTATTGTCCAGCGCTGCCATCTCAGGTGTGGGCAGCTTGAAGCCAGCGCGATCCTCTTCGGCGTCCTCTTCCGTCTTCTTCGGTCCCACGATGCACTGCACTGGCCCCGCCGTCACTTCCGGTGCGCGCGCGTCATCCCTCCACAGCTTCTGGGCATGCCCAGAAGCTGTTTAGAAGGGAATGACGCGCGCGCCCCGGAACTGACGTCGGGGCCGGTGCAGGCGCAATGATTCCTGGGAGCGATGACGTTCAGCTCCCAGGAATCATTGCAAAGCCAGGAAGTGACGATGGGCCGTGGCCGCCGAGGGGAGGAAGAAGGAAGTAAGGTAAGTATATTTTCTTCTCTACGAGGTAATTAAAAAAAAAAAAAATGCGATAATCCATTTGTTTTTCAGGTGACCCGGAGCGAGAAGATGGAGGTAAGTATCATTTTAGGGTGGAACTCCACTTTAAAGGCGAACCCCAGGCAAAAACTAAACACACAGATGAAGTACATACAGTATAAGGCAGCTTTTTTAGCTATCAGACGTTTTGTGTTTCCGTCCGTCCAGTGCTGCGATTTACACAAGTCTACCACATCACACAGCCATTTCTAGCATGGAGGAGACCTGTTTTTTGATTTTGCAGTTCAGGAACACCTACAGTTCCCCCCCCCCCCCCCAACCCCAACCTGTGCTCGGACAGTTAAAAGTGAAGCAGCACATTGTTAATCCTATCAGCATGCTCCTTGCACTGCAGCACAACAGATTGACATTTTGTGCTCCTTCAACCTCCACTCTAACCTCTGCTGTGTATAGACTGCAAAAAAAAAACAGTACCAAGCCAACTGCAAAACACTTACTTTCCCCTGCCTTCACCCCTCCCCCCTCTCATGTCTGAATTTATTTATTTTTTTGTAACTTAATATTTTTGTTCCTATGCAAGAATGATGATCACCAGATTCTGTGCAGGCACAAATGTGCTGCATGGCTTTGGGTCCCAGCAAAATATGCCCTTGACTACTTTTTAGGTGTGCTATATGTTATTATATTAGCATGTTTATTGCAAAGTTTGTAAATCTGCAATCAAAATCACTGGAAATCCTTAACTAGGGAAAAGGGGATATTTTGTATTTATTTTGTTTCATTCATCTGCAAATTAAAGGTAAAAACAATCCCCTACTTTTTTTAAGTGTTCCTTTTTAAACACTTATTAACCATTTTAATTCACCGTATTCATCCCTAATTAACTCCTCCTCTTACTTCTCTTAGCTATTATTTTCCTACATTTTTTTTTCTATAATATTATGTACGTTTGTTTTCAAATTTTTATTCATTTTTTTGCCTGAAATAAAAAAAAAGGCCTTTAATTCATTTGTAAATAACTTTGCAATGTTTTGTACTAAAATCATAATTTTAGTGTCAATAGAACACATTTTAAAATAAATGTATCGTTTTTAGCTACACTAACACTTTTTTTTTTTTTTTAAATTGGCATTGATGTTATATATGTTCTCTTCAGTTTTTATATGTTCTCTTCAGTTTTTTTTTTTTTACATTTTGTTATCTATGGAATTAATTAAAAAAAAAAATTGCAAGACAATATCACCAAAAGAAGGTATTGGTGGCCATAATTACAAAGGTAACAGTGCGACAGATGTATATTGCACTGAGGAGACATTACTATAACAATGATACGTACACAAGCCAGCGAGTATTTAGTTCCCGCATTTGTCACTGAATTCCTCCCCAGAGGAAATCATGTGTTGTGTGACATAACGCATAGGAGGAGCTAGTGTCATCAGACTCAGCTGTGTTACTGCAATCCAAGCTGGGAAGCCAGAGAGCTGGGCTCCATCACTCCAGTGCTATTCCTTCCTTTATTAATTTTTTCTTTATTAATAAAAAAAGTATAATAAAATGGTTTATAGGGCAAAAATAATATAAAGTGCTGCTGTGCCACAAAAAAAAAAAAAAAAAAACACTGCTGATGCAGAAGGGAATAGCACCTGCGACACAGACGGGGGAGTACTAATAATGCAGCAACAGAACCTGATGCTGCAAAAAAAAAAAAGATGAAAAAGAAAAAAGTGGGATCGGTGGAGTGACACAGACACAACACTTCAGTGGCCCCACTACACTTTTATTATACAAGAATCAGCACAGCACTACACTACTCTGACTGCACTACTGATGAACACACAATACACTAACTACCTGCCTAATCTCCACTCCTAACACACTAAACAAGGCTGCTGTGTAAGCAGCCTTATATAGTGTGGGGCGTGGACCCTGAGCCATGATTGGCTAAAGGCACCCTGCCTATAGCCAATCATGGCTCTGACAGGACATTGTGCTGTGATTGGCCAAAGCATACAGGTCAGGTGCATGCTTTGGCCAATCACAAACACTTTATACACTGCAATCGCGCAGTGCATTATGGGGCGCTCGATGGTGGGCAAACTTCCCACCAAGCGCCCTGGGTGTTCTTGTGTTCAGCGTACACAAGAACACCTGATGTTCTAATAGAAGCTATAAAGGTTTGAGAGCTGAAGTATTAAAAGAGGTAACTAATGTTTGTATCCTACTTGTTTTTATCTTTCTGTCCTTGTCAATAGGTTTTTAATTAAGATAGGCCTTTTTTTCAGGCAGTGGCAATGCTATGCAAGTACCTTGCTATACACTTGAAGTCTCAAGTAAATTACTTATATATAACCAAATCTCTGTATATTTGGGGGTCTAAATTAACCACTTGCCGACTGCCTAACGCCGATCTACGTCGGCAGTCAGCCTCTCACAGGCAAAGTGACGTAGGGCTACGTCACTAGCTTGTGAGGGTCTAGGGAGCGAGCGCGCGCCCCCGGAGGCCCCTCTTCCGGGGCTTAAGTGGTTAAAAAACACATTTTATTCTTTATTTTAATGAATTTATTTGCTTTGGTACAGTAAATTATTGTTTAGTTTTTCCATGAAATAATTGTGTCCTGGGTATGCTGAAATAATTGTGTATGTGTTTTTTTTTTTTTTTCCAGCTCTTTCTTTTGTCTGGGTTCTTGGAATTTAAACATTTATGTGCCCACATGCATAGAATAAGACTGGCGTGTGCTAATTCATTGTCTCATTCAAGGTTATGTTTTATAGCACTTGTCAAATGCTAACCCCAAAAGACATCCTACCTTCATGAGAAATAAAAGATAGATGGACTAATTTATTTTAAGTGACTTTTGTGTTTCTCAATAACCTTCATCCTTGGTTTTTTTTTAAATTTCTCCATTTGTAAAAGTCTATGTTTTGTAGAGAAGTCAGATGGCATCTGACTAATTTTGTTTTATTTTAAAAACTAGTCATCTGAAAACATGCAGGTTTCGAAGTTAAACAGAAAACCAAAGGTCCAGATTTTACCACTCTGTATATTTTGTTTTTACTGTACAAAACTCCCAGAAACACACTAGAGGCAAGGCTCTGGACTATGAAATAAACTTTGGACCTACATACATGCACTGCTTCTTATTTACAATCAGGAAGATTGATTCAATTTTCACCCCAAATGACTCACTAAACTGCTTTTCTAGATTTTGATATGCGCAAATTTATGTCCTTTCATTGAAAATGATTTCTTCTTTGCTCTGTAAGTCCTTTAGGGAAACTAATATTTTTAACCACTTGCTGACCGCTGCCCGACTATATACGGCGGCGGTCAGCCCCTCCCAGGCAAAGTGACGTACCGGTACGTCACTAGCCTGGGAGCGAATAGGGGGCGAGCGTGCGCCGCCGGAGGCGCGCTCCTGCCCCCGCTCGTACCCGAAGAAGCCGGCGCAAGTGACCGGCGGACCCGATGTCCGCCGGTCACTCGCGTTCGTCGGGTAGAGAGGGAGAAAGGCAGGCGGCTAATGTAAACAAAGCCGCCTGTCACTCTCCCCTGTGTAAAAGCACAGATCACTCGGTCCTGCTATTTAGGACCGTTGATCTGTGCTGTTACACACAAAGCCACATCCAATCACAGTAAGAAACACGCCCCTAGGGACACACTTAACCCCTCCCTCTCCAATAAAGTTAACCCCTTCCCTCTCAGTGTCATTTTTAGAGTAACAGTGCACATGTATAGCACTGATTACTGTAGTAATGTCACTGGTACCCCCAAAAGTGTCAAAAATGTCAGTCAAGGGTCCGATCTGTCCGCTGCAATGTCGCAGTACCGCAAAAAAAATCGCAGATCGCCGCCATTACTCGTTAAAAAAAAAAACAATAAAAATGACAAAAATCTTTCCCTTAGATAGTTAACACAATAACTTTTGCGCAAATCAATCAAAATACGCTTTTTGCTATTTTTTTTACCAAACATATGTAGCAGAAAACAAATTGGCCTAAAATGTTAAAAAATTCTAAATTTTTCAATTTTTTGGGGGGGAATTTCATAAAAAAAATGTGAAAAATATTGTTATTTTTGCAAAATTGTCGCTCTTTTTTTGTTTATAGCGCATGATCAAAAAATCGCACAGGTGATCAAATACCACCAAAAGAAATCTCTGTTTGTGGGAAAAAAAGGACATCAATTTCATTTGGGTACAGCGTCGCACGGCTGCGCAATTGTCCGTTAAAGTCACGCAGTGCCGAATCGCAAAATTGGCCCTGGTCAGGAAGGGGGTAAAATCTTCCGGGGCTTAAGTGGTTAAACTGTTTTATAATTTTTTTTACAAATATTTTTGATATAAACATTTTTTTACAAATAGATATTTACTGCAGAATTGACTCCTAGCATTATTCACAGAGAATTATGGGTTTTCCTAAATGCTATTTGCCTACTGCTCTTCCTTCAATGGTATGAACACAGCAGGAAGAAAAGAGGTAAAGCTGGATACACACTATACAACTAGTGTTGTTAAATTTCCTTTAGATTTACCTTCAACTATGTAGTGCAAGGGCCTGCCTGATTGCATACAAATTAAAAGTGTTTGGGCTTGGCATCATATTATATGGTTCTGGTAAATCGAAAGGAAATAAAATTGTATAGTGTGTATCCAGCTTAAGTCACTGCTCTAAATTATTCTGGTATGTTTGTAGATTTTAGTTTACTGAGCTCTTTAACCAGATTTTTAGCAAAATAGTCAAGGAAAACTTGCAAAGCATGTGAAGGAGAAGTTCAACCCAATACAACTGCAATAAAAATGTAAATATTTATATGCTTTATTTTATATCTACTAAAGAAAAAAATATACATTTTAGTTCTGACCAAAATAAAATCTAGAAAATATCTACATAATACTATAATTTCAGTTTAAAATTATGAGACTCTGCAAATATGCTCTACTATGGTTGCAAAAGAGATCATATTAGATTGTACATATTTACTACAGGCGGATCTGTCTATTATGTAAAGTAGCACCTCAATTTTTGTGCCACATTTATACAGGCACATGAATAAATGGATGAACAATATGTTTGCCTTCCCCTAGAACTTTACATGCCAATGTTCTTGGGTCATTTTCATATGGGCCGATGCCCATATTTGCACTAGACAATTGTTATGTATTTACATGTTAACATAACGTCTTTGTAGCACCCTCTAGTGTGTGCCCAGAAGGCAGTTTAGGCTAAAATGTACTCTGACTCACATTTAAGGCAGTGAGTCTTAATTGGGTCAGGGCTGGATGACTCATCTGGCAGCCCTCTCTGGCATTACCCCCTGCTCTGGAAGATTGTAGAATCTTCTAGAACTAGAGGGTGGGAGTTAGGAGGAGCTGCCATGAATATTTACAGTATGAGGCCACAGCTAATTTCCAGTAGTGGGCTGGTTGGGGCCTCAGTCCACCTCATAAATTGACATGAACCATGCCAGCAGGGGAGTCAGGTGGAAGATGGAGATACAGTGTTTAGGAGGCTGCTGGGGGCTCTTAAATGCCCACCCTCCAGTCTGGGGGGGGTGTCCTGCCTCGGGTGCTGAACTAATCCTGCCATAACACACGGGAGGAAGCCCTTCCTGGAGGCACAGTAGCAAGAGAAGTCAGCTTCTGTAGATCTGCACTGCTAAGGACTAACAGTGGGGGAGACTTCCACATGTAGCCAGTCTCCCTGAAGACAGCGGTGTGCTTAAACCTTCATCCTTCCCTGGGAGTTATCCTGAGAGTCAGCCGGGTGGGCTGGTGAGAGTTATTCAGGTGGGTTGGTGAAGAATCAGTCTGGAAGACTGATAAGGAGAAGTTAGGCTGGAGGGATAGTGAAAGGGGCAGCTGCAGCCAGGCGGATTGGTAGTACCTGAATAGGTGGTGCTAGGATCAGTAGTCACAGAAGAGAAGTACAAGCTGTTCACTGTAATTAGCTACACAACAAAGAACTGCGAGCTTCTGCCTTTGCTAAATCTGACTGAGAACCTGTAAGATCAACTAACAGTGATTCAGCTGGAGCCAGCAAGCAAGTGTTAAGAAGTAAAAGCGACTGTATATAGGAAGATGTCCCTGAAATTGGTGCCAGCGTTTTGCTGAAGTTAAAGGGAGCATCCCATAACCTCCCATCCCTATCCAAGTTATTAACCCTCAATAATTAACAAAAACAAAGTCACGGACTGTTATATGACTCAGGTGTGCCTGTAAAAATTCAATGTGCCTGGCTGTGCAGAAGTGGGGGATCCAGTTCAAATGCAGTTTCTTAGAGGATGTGCTACATCATTATTATATTTGAACACAGAAAGCATAGAAATGTAAGAAGTGTCACCATTGACGTCACCATAATATAAATGTTGCCAGTGGGTAGAATTCCCCTAGATGTGGGAGGGTGTCACAGAACAGAAAGTGAGGGCAATTTACCCCATTGTTGCTGAACAAGCTGGAATTTTAGAACTGCTTAACCGCTTGCCGACTGCCAATAGTAATATTACTGTGGCAGTGCGGCTCCCCTGCGTCCAGTCACACAGTACTACGTGACTGGAGTGCATGTGATTCCGGCGGCGCGTGTGTTTAGACACAGCGGGAGCCAGGCCATGGGAGGAGAGGCGGCGATTGCCGCCTTCCTCCCCCAATCGTCTGGGAAACTGAGAGAAGACCCGCCTGCTTATGTAAACAAAGCAAGCGGATCTTCTCTCAGACAGGCAGGGAGAGATCATCAGTTTCAGCTAAGCTGAAACTGCGATCTGTCTGTGTCTGTCACAGAAACACACACACACACACACACACACACACGGCATACATTAACCCCTTTGATCACCCACAGGGTTAACCCCTTCCCTTCCAATGGCATTATTACAGTAACAGTGCATATTTTTACCAATGATTACTGTAGTAATGTCACTGATACCCCCAAAAGTGTCAAAAATGTCAGTTAGTGGTCCAATCTGTCCGCCGCAATGTCGCAGTCCCGCAAAAAATCACAGATCGCCACCATTACTAGTAAAAAAAAAAAAAAAAAAACAATAAAAATGACATAAATCTTTACCATAGTTAGTAGACGTGATAACTTTTGCGCAAACCAATCAAAATAAACTTATTGCAATTTTTTTTTTTTTTTTTACCAAAAAGATGTAGCAGAAAACAAATTGGCCTAAAATGTTAAAAAATGGGAATGTCCTATAGCAGAAAATATTGTTTTTTTTTTTTCACAATTGTCGCTCTTTTTTTGTTTATAGTGCAAAAAATAAAATTGCACAGGTGATCAAATATCACCAAAAGAAAGCTCTATTTGGGAAAAAAAAAGGACGTAAATTTTGTTTGGGTACAGCGTTGAACGACCGCGCAATTGTCCGTTAAAGTAACGCAATGCTGACTCGCAAAATCTGGTCAGGAAGGGGGTAAAACCTTCCAGGGTTGAAGTGGTTAATAAAATAAAGATTTTAGAGTCCGCTCATAAACAGTCTCGGGCCCAGCAGACTTATCGGAATCTTATCCAGGCCAGACAATTACTCCAGGAGGAACTCGATCGCAAGGTTTGCTGTAAATTTATCTTGACTAGTGTTGAGCGAACACGGACTGTATTATTCGTGTTCGTACCGAATAATTGGATTTTTTTTACCCGAACACGGACACGGACACTTTACTGTATGTTCGGGTAAAAATCCGTGTTCGGTCGTTTTATTTCCGGGTTTTGCATGCTTTGGCGCTCTTTTCATGGCGGGCTTTCAACAGCCATTCAACAATCGTTTAACTGGTGTGCCTTAAGCCATCCCAGCCATGCCTGCAAATGTCTTAGTAGCTGTGATTGGCCGTCTGAAGCATGTGACCAAGTCTTTATAAGTTCGAGGCAGCCGCCGCAGCAGCGTCATTCTGCTGCTTAGCTAAGGGACAGAGCACACATCAATGTGCTGGCTGCTGATTAGGGAAAGATAGGCAGGAAAAAACCATTTGTGTCCGGATAGAATTGAGGGACAGGTCGGAGTGTTTAGGCAGGGCGAGTTGTAGGCATTTTAGGGATAGAGTCTGCTGAATTATAGGGTCAGTGTCTTCTACAAACTACAATCGATATTGCTGTGTGGGGGGTGGGGTGAATCTGCACTCAATCCTGATCTACGATCTCTTCTCAATCCTGTTAGGGACAGAGTCTGCTGGATTTTAGGGAAACTGTGTTCTACAAACTACAATCGATATTGCTGTGTGGTGTGGGATTGGAGATAGGCAGGTGTCAGTGATCCACATCCATTTTTCTGTGTGTGAGCTGCAGTGAACACAATCTTTTTGGGCTGCAGTGAACACAATCTTTTTGGGCTGCAGTGAACACAATCTTTTTGGGCTGCAGTGAACACAATCTTTTTGGGCTGCAGTGAACACAATCTTTTTGGGGTGCAGTGAACAAAATCTTTTTGGGGTGCAGTGAACACAATCCTTTTTGGTGTGCAGTGAACACAATCTTTGTGGGGTGCAGTGAACAAAATCCTTTGTGGGGTGCAGTGAACACAATCTTTTTGGGGTGCAGTGAACAAAATCCTTTTTGGGGTGCAGTGAACAACATCCTTTTTGGGGTGCAGTGAACACAATCTTTTTGGGGTGCAGTGAACAAAATCCTTTGTGGGGTGCAGTGAACACAATCTTTTTGGGGTGCAGTGAACACAATCTTTTTGGGGTGGAGTGAACAACATCCTTTTTGGGGTGCAGTGAACAAAATCCTTTTTGGGGTGCAGTGAACAAAATCATTTTTGGGGTGCAGTGAACACAATCTTTTTGGGGTGCAGTGAACACAATCTTTGTGGGGTGGAGTGAACAACATCCTTTTTGGGGTGCAGTGAACAACATCCTTTTTGGGGTGCAGTGAACACAATCTTTTTGGGGTGCAGTGAACACAATCTTTGTGGGGTACAGTGAACAGAATCTTTGTGGGGTGCAGTGAACACAATCTTTGGGGGGTACAGTGAACACAATCTTTTTGGGGTGCAGTGAACACAATCTTTGTGGGGTGAAGTGAACACAATCTTTTTGGGGTGGAGTGAACAAAATCATTTTTGGGGTGCAGTGAACAACATCCTTTTTGGGGTGCAGTGATCAAAATCCTTTTTGGGGTGCAGTGAACACAATCTTTTTGGGGTGCAGTGAACAAAATCCTTTGTGGGGTGCAGTGAACAGAATCTTTGTGGGGTGCAGTGAACACAATCTTTGGGGGGGTACAGTGAACACAATCTTTTTGGGGTGCAGTGAACACAATCTTTGTGGGGTACAGTGAACAGAATCTTTGTGGGGTGCAGTGAACACAATCTTTGGGGGGTACAGTGAACACAATCTTTTTGGGGTGCAGTGAACACAATCTTTGGGGGGTACAGTGAACACAATCTTTTTGGGGTGCAGTGAACACAATCTTTGTGGGGTGCAGTGAACACAATCTTTGGGGGGGTACAGTGAACACAATCTTTTTGGGGTGCAGTGAACAACATCCTTTTAGGGTGCAGTGAACACAATCTTTGTGGGGTGCAGTGAACAACATCCTTTTAGGGTGCAGTGAACACAATCTTTGTGGGGTACAGTGAACAGAATCTTTGTGGGGTGCAGTGAACACAATCTTTGGGGGGTACAGTGAACACAATCTTTGTGAGGTGCAGTGAACACAATCTTTGTGGGGTGCAGTGAACACAATCATTGTGGGGTGCAGTGAACTCAATCTTTGTGGGGTACAGTGAACACAATCTCATACTTCTGAAGATTTGAGGGTGCTGCCTGTTCCATACTCCCCCTACTCCTCATCTAGCCTTTTAGGGGTACAAACAATAGTAATTGGGGCCTAGTGTGGTTGTGTACGTGTGATATACATACACTTTTTTTGGATCATATTTTCTATTCCGCTATTTAATCAAAAACCTTTGGGGATCAGTTAAATTGGGGGATAGTCTGTGTTGGTACGTGTGAGAGAGATCCACCTTTCCAAGTTGTTGGGGTTCATCTCATACTTCTGAAGGTTTGAGGGTGCTGCCTGTTCCATACTCCCCCTACTCCTAGCCTTTTAGGGGTACAAACAATAGTAATTGGGGCCTAGTGTGGTTGTGTACGTGTGATATACATACACTTTTTTTGGATCATATTTTCTATTCCGCTATTTAATCAAAAACCTTTGGGGATCAGTTAAATTGGGGGATAGTCTGTGTTGGTACGTGTGAGAGAGATCCACCTTTCCAAGTTGTTGGGGTTCATCTCATACTTCTGAAGGTTTGAGGGTGCTGCCTGTTCCATACTCCCCCTACTCCTAGCCTTTTAGGGGTACAAACAATAGTAATTGGGGCCTAGTGTGGTTGTGTACGTGTGATATACATACACTTTTTTTGGATCATATTTTCTATTCCGCTATTTAATCAAAAACCTTTGGGGATCAGTTAAATTGGGGGATAGTCTGTGTTGGTACGTGTGAGAGAGATCCACCTTTCCAAGTTGTTGGGGTTCATCTCATACTTCTGAAGGTTTGAGGGTGCTGCCTGTTCCATACCCCCCCTACTCCTCATCTAGCCTTTTAGGGGTACAAACAATAGTAATTGGGGCCTAGTGTGGTTGTGTACGTGTGATATACATACACTTTTTTTGGATCATATTTTCTATTCCGCTATTTAATCAAAAACCTTTGGGGATCAGTTAAATTGGGGGATAGTCTGTGTTGGTACGTGTGAGAGAGATCCACCTTTCCAAGTTGTTGGGGTTCATCTCATACTTCTGAAGGTTTGAGGGTGCTGCCTGTTCCATACCCCCCCTACTCCTCATCTAGCCTTTTAGGGGTACAAACAATAGTAATTGGGGCCTAGTGTGGTTGTGTACGTGTGATATACATACACTTTTTTTGGATCATATTTTCTATTCCGCTATTTAATCAAAAACCTTTGGGGATCAGTTAAATTGGGGGATAGTCTGTGTTGGTACGTGTGAGAGAGATCCACCTTTCCAAGTTGTTGGGGTTCATCTCATACTTCTGAAGGTTTGAGGGTGCTGCCTGTTCCATACTCCCCCTACTCCTCATCTAGCCTTTTAGGGGTACAAACAATAGTAATTGGGGCCTAGTGTGGTTGTGTACGTGTGATATACATACACTTTTTTTGGATCATATTTTCTATTCCGCTATTTAATCAAAAACCTTTGGGGATCAGTTAAATTGGGGGATAGTCTGTGTTGGTACGTGTGAGAGAGATCCACCTTTCCAAGTTGTTGGGGTTCATCTCATACTTCTGAAGGTTTGAGGGTGCTGCCTGTTCCATACTCCCCCTACTCCTAGCCTTTTAGGGGTACAAACAATAGTAATTGGGGCCTAGTGTGGTTGTGTACGTGTGATATACATACACTTTTTTTGGATCATATTTTCTATTCCGCTATTTAATCAAAAACCTTTGGGGATCAGTTAAATTGGGGGATAGTCTGTGTTGGTACGTGTGAGAGAGATCCACCTTTCCAAGTTGTTGGGGTTCATCTCATACTTCTGAAGGTTTGAGGGTGCTGCCTGTTCCATACCCCCCCTACTCCTCATCTAGCCTTTTAGGGGTACAAACAATAGTAATTGGGGCCTAGTGTGGTTGTGTACGTGTGATATACATACACTTTTTTTGGATCATATTTTCTATTCCGCTATTTAATCAAAAACCTTTGGGGATCAGTTAAATTGGGGGATAGTCTGTGTTGGTACGTGTGAGAGAGATCCACCTTTCCAAGTTGTTGGGGTTCATCTCATACTTCTGAAGGTTTGAGGGTGCTGCCTGTTCCATACTCCCCCTACTCCTAGCCTTTTAGGGGTACAAACAATAGTAATTGGGGCCTAGTGTGGTTGTGTACGTGTGATATACATACACTTTTTTTGGATCATATTTTCTATTCCGCTATTTAATCAAAAACCTTTGGGGATCAGTTAAATTGGGGGATAGTCTGTGTTGGTACGTGTGAGAGAGATCCACCTTTCCAAGTTGTTGGGGTTCATCTCATACTTCTGAAGATTTGAGGGTGCTGCCTGTTCCATACCCCCCCTACTCCTCATCTAGCCTTTTAGGGGTACAAACAATAGTAATTGGGGCCTAGTGTGGTTGTGTACGTGTGATATACATACACTTTTTTTGGATCATATTTTCTATTCCGCTATTTAATCAAAAACCTTTGGGGATCAGTTAAATTGGGGGATAGTCTGTGTTGGTACGTGTGAGAGAGATCCACCTTTCCAAGTTGTTGGGGTTCATCTCATACTTCTGAAGGTTTGAGGGTGCTGCCTGTTCCATACTCCCCCTACTCCTAGCCTTTTAGGGGTACAAACAATAGTAATTGGGGCCTAGTGTGGTTGTGTACGTGTGATATACATACACTTTTTTTGGATCATATTTTCTATTCCGCTATTTAATCAAAAACCTTTGGGGATCAGTTAAATTGGGGGATAGTCTGTGTTGGTACGTGTGAGAGAGATCCACCTTTCCAAGTTGTTGGGGTTCATCTCATACTTCTGAAGGTTTGAGGGTGCTGCCTGTTCCATACTCCCCCTACTCCTAGCCTTTTAGGGGTACAAACAATAGTAATTGGGGCCTAGTGTGGTTGTGTACGTGTGATATACATACACTTTTTTTTGGATCATATTTTCTATTCCGCTATTTAATCAAAAACCTTTGGGGATCAGTTAAATTGGGGGATAGTCTGTGTTGGTACGTGTGAGAGAGATCCACCTTTCCAAGTTGTTGGGGTTCATCTCATACTTCTGAAGGTTTGAGGGTGCTGCCTGTTCCATACCCCCCCTACTCCTCATCTAGCCTTTTAGGGGTACAAACAATAGTAATTGGGGCCTAGTGTGGTTGTGTACGTGTGATATACATACACTTTTTTTGGATCATATTTTCTATTCCGCTATTTAATCAAAAACCTTTGGGGATCAGTTAAATTGGGGGATAGTCTGTGTTGGTACGTGTGAGAGAGATCCACCTTTCCAAGTTGTTGGGGTTCATCTCATACTTCTGAAGGTTTGAGGGTGCTGCCTGTTCCATACCCCCCCTACTCCTCATCTAGCCTTTTAGGGGTACAAACAATAGTAATTGGGGCCTAGTGTGGTTGTGTACGTGTGATATACATACACTTTTTTTGGATCATATTTTCTATTCCGCTATTTAATCAAAAACCTTTGGGGATCAGTTAAATTGGGGGATAGTCTGTGTTGGTACGTGTGAGAGAGATCCACCTTTCCAAGTTGTTGGGGTTCATCTCATACTTCTGAAGGTTTGAGGGTGCTGCCTGTTCCATACTCCCCCTACTCCTCATCTAGCCTTTTAGGGGTACAAACAATAGTAATTGGGGCCCAGTGTGGTTGTGTACGTGTGATATACATACACTTTTTTTGGATCATATTTTCTATTCCGCTATTTAATTTAACTGGGCCTCCATGCGAGACCTGTGTGCCTTGTTGCGCTGTTTTGAGTACTCCACCAACATGGCCAGTGGCAATGACGCCGTTCTCAGCTTAACTATCCCACTTCTATGCCTCCTTGAAAAAACAATTCGGGCGATGATGGAAGAGGATGTGGCACAGGATGAGGAGGAGGAGGAGGATGAAGAGGTAACATTTCCAAGGCTTTCAGGGCAGTCATTCGCAAGGGGCTCCGAGGGTGGGTTCCTGCACACGCAAACGCCAGGGACGCAATTGTCCAGCAGGGGCACAGTTCTGGAGGATGAGGAGGATGAGGAGGAGGAGGAGCTGGAGGAGGAGATGGAACCATGTTCACAGCAGGGTGGCACCCAGGCCAGCTCATGGCCATCACTGGTGCGTGGCTGGGGGGATACAGAGGACACGGACGATACACCTCCCACAGAGGACAGCCTTTCGTTGCCTCTGGGCAGCCTGGCACACATGAGCGATTACATGCTGCAGTGTCTCCACAACGACCGCCGAGTTGCCCACATTCTAACTTGTGCTGATTACTGGGTGGCCACGCTGCTGGATCCCAGTTACAAGGACAACGTACCGTCCTTAATTCACTCACTGGAGCGCGATCGCAAGATGCGCGAGTACAAGCGCACGCTGGTAGACGCCATGCTGCTGGCATTCCCATCTGACAGCGGGGCCACAGTGGAAGCACAAGGCAGAGGAGGAGGAGGAGGAGGTCGCCAACGCAACCAGGGCACCGCCAGCACCTCAGAAGGCAGGGTTAGCATGGCCGAAATGTGGAAAAGCTTTGTCAGCACGCCACAACAAACAGCAGCACCAGCAGCTCAGATGGAACGTCTTAGCAGGAGGCAGCATTTTACCAACATGGTGGAGCAGTATGTGTGCACACGCCTACATGTAGTGAATGACGGGTCTGCCCCCTTCAACTTCTGGGTCTCCAAATTGGGCACATGGCCTGAGCTTGCCCTTTACGCCTTGGAGGTGCTGGCGTGCCCTGCAGCCAGTGTATTATCTGAACGGGTATTTAGCACGGCTGGGGGCGTTATAACAGACAAGCGCAGCCGCCTGTCCAGAGACAATGTGGACAAGCTCACGTTCATTAAAATGAACCAGGCATGGATCCCACGGGACTTTTCCGTACCTTATGCAGAATAGCAATGGATACCGACCTTACCCACCCATTGTTCCATTTTTGCTCTTTCTCACTCTTTTGGGGTGTACCCTCATTTAAAATTTTTGAAAAGAAGCAGTGTTGGCTACCTCGTCCTCCTCCTCAGGGCCAGATTAATGTAGGGGCTATTGGAGCTGCAGCTCCAGGCCCCTACCTTTTATATAGGCCCCGGGTTGGCCATATTCACTGTTACCGCTCTTCTGTCACTTGTAAACACAGAAGTCTGGCTTCTATGCTCGCTTCCCCAGGCAGCACCCTCAGAACCTCCCCACACAGCGTGAAGGCCGGACAAGGAGGGACAGTTGGCGATGCATGGATGTGTTTATGGGCTTCAGAGACAGCATCCCATGTTGAATTAGGCATGCATGGCTGCACCCTTCCTCCTCTGGGTGCATGGCAAGGCACGGCCCTTAAGGCCCTTCAAAATCCTCAGCACCAAGCCCATGATGCTGTTAATCCGGCCCTGGTCCTCCTCCACCGCCGCTTCCACCTACACCGCCCATAGGTGTGCGCAGCCTATTGCATTAAGGTGTGCACCCCAAAGTTGAAATACACATGCATGTGTTTGCCAGCAGGGAGAGTAATGTATCGGGGCCATGTACCTGTAGGCAAGGAGAAATAGAGCAGAGCAGGTCCCAGGGAGATCTTTCCCATCTCCTCACTGGCAATGCTATGTGCCCTAGGTGATTAGGGTGTGCCCAGGCACACCCAGCACACCCTGTGCGCACGCCTATGTCACCGCCACATCCACCACCACCTCAACCTCCCTCCTACTCCATATGGGCCTCGTCCTTCAGAGATGAAGAAGAACATTGTTTTATTTTTCTGTTTTTTTTTGTTGTTTTAAGTTATTTCCCTATCCACATTTGTTTGCAGAGCACTTGCCATGCTCTTAATTACGTTTTGCTGCCATTTGCAGCACTCTAGCCCTTTCCTTTGGTGTTTTAGAGCCATTTTAGTGCCTTAAAGTTCGGGTCCCCATTGACTTCAATGGGGTTCGGTGTCCGGGAAAAGTTCGGTAAAAGTCCGGGACACGGACCCGGACTTTTTTTTAAAGTTCGGCCGAACCCGTCGAACACGGACATCTAGGTGTCCGCTCAACCCTAATCTTGACCCAAAAACTTTTTTACGAGTACGGCAATAAGTGTAGTAAGTTCTTAGCCAGAACGATTCAAGCAAAGAAGGCAAATGCTAATGTCTATCTTATTAAAGACTCCCAAGGCCAGGCCAACGTAGCTTCTAACGATATTGCAGCCCACTTTTATTGTGAGTTATACAATCTTCCTCAACAAACCGTCTCCTATGAAGGGAATCACATTCGAACCACTTCCATTAAAACTTCCTCAAAAGTACATCCCTAAACCTATATCTGTGGAAAATGCTCACCAATTGGAAATAGAATGTTCTATTAACACAAACTAAAACTAGCAATAAGGCATATGAAAACAGGCAAGAGCCCTGGGCCAGATGGGTTTACAGCAGCCTATTTTAAAACATTCTTAGATCCACTCACTACTCTGTTTTTGTGTGCCTTTAATTCTCTGTCCCCATCCACTCTCCTGTTTCACAGACTACTTGAAGTGCACATAACAGTCATTCCAAAAGAAGACAAAGATAACATCTCAGTAGCCAAATACAGGCCAATCTCCCTAATACATTTAGACATCAAGATATTTGCTAAAATTCTTGCAAACCGCCTACTACCATTCCTACCCTTACTGATAGGGAAAGATCAAGTTGGTTTTGTCCCAGGCTGAGAAGCCAGAGACAATACCACTAAGTCATTAAACATTCACCATTGGTTAACCTCCTCAAAACACAAAGGCTGTTTCTTGTCCCTGGATGCTGAGAAGGCGTTTGACAGGCTGGCATTGGACTATATGGGTGCTGTTTTCCAAAATATCAGACTATGAGACCGCATGTTCAACTTTATAATATTCCTCTATACCTCAACATCTGCAAGGTCCGGATCAACAGGCACCTGTCAAACTCCTTCTCCATCCATAGTGGTACAAGGCAGGGATGCCCACTATTACCACTCCTCTTTATATTGACCTTAGAGCCACTCCTGCGTCGCCTAAGAGCAAATCCTGACATAAGAAGGTATCACTATTGCTGAATGTACATGTACTGTATACACACACAATCCTATACCAACACTTCTTGAAGACTTTGATCTGTTTCACCGATTATCTTATTTCAAAATGAACTTCACCAAATCTCATGCACTCAAAATATCTTTAGCACTGAAAGAGATTACTCAGTGCCAGAATAACTTTCCATTTTGAAGGAAACCTGACACAATACAATACCTAGGTATCCAATTAACAACTCGCCTATCAGATTTATATGTAAAAAACTACCTCTCTATTCTTCACTCCATTTTGGGTGATCTACACAAAAGGGACAAACCCTTAATCTCCTGGTTTGGCTGAGCAGCTATTTTAAAAATTAAAATTTTTAGAAATTATCCCTCTTAAGCTTCCTTCTGCATTCTTCCAATCTTACAGGCGAATCTGTGTAAAATTCCTCTGGAAACAAAAACGATCCAGGATAAGCTATGACCAACTAATAAAACCGAATCTGGTGGTGGGCATATGTCTGCCAGATATTAAAAATTACTAAGGGGCTTGCCACCTGTCCAGAATCATGGACTGGTCAGTACATCACCAAATAAAGGACTGGGTGAGCTTTGAGGATTCCTTCTCCTCCATTCCATTAAAATTGACTCCATGGATCTTACCATGTCACGTCCCATCTGCCCTTCAGGATTACCCATTCATTTACCAGACACTACGAAGTTTTAGAGAAGTATGTGCAATGATTAATACCTCCTCAATCCCCGGACAACTTACCCCCACCCGCTTTTATCTGGCCTTTTCCTCAGGTATGTTTACACACTTTTTGTCTAATATTTGGCCACATGCTGCAATGCGGGCTCATCACTTTTTCCGAGATGGCACTCTCCTAGACCTCAACACGCTTGCCACAGACATGAGAGATAACTCCTTCCCCAACTGGGCATATTTTCAAATATGCCACTTTTTGCGAGACATTGATCGTTCCTCTTCGGTATCTTAACCCCATTTGAAGCTGTCTGCTCCCAATCCTCGCCTCAACGGCACGTAATCTCCACCATGCACAATTTACTCTTTGAGAAAACATCTCCTAAATCAGGAAAAGCTTGTCAAGCTTGGGAAAGAGATATGCAAATGAAGCTTTCAGAGGAACAATGGGAATGCATCTTTACTTTAGCACATAAAGGTTCAATCAGTGTCACGATCCAAGAGAATAAATATAAAACCATTTCCCGTTGGTACCAAACTTTAGTCTTGCTCAACAAATACAACCCTGACACCTCTAGCAGATGCTGGAGATGCTCAGGGGAACAGGGTACTCTCCTACATATATGGTAGGAATGTCCGCTAATACAACAATTCTGGGTCCAGGTGCATGAGATGACAATATAAATCTCCACATACCCTTTAGAGAACACACAAGCCCAATTTATACTCAACCCCCCCGCCCACACCTACGCAAACATATAACAAGTCTTTGGTTATTCATATGTTTAACGCAGCCATACTCTGCATCCCAGCACACTGGGGTTTACCCCATATTCCAACTATTTCTGAATGGCTTAAATGCATCAGAAAA
Organism: Pelophylax lessonae; assembly: GCF_965119305.1. NCBI lineage: Eukaryota > Metazoa > Chordata > Amphibia > Anura > Ranidae > Pelophylax > Pelophylax lessonae. Next base: position 496,064,890 of record NC_138769.1, on the reverse strand, counting down.
ATTGCAGAAATTGAAGAGTTGAATTACATAGCTCGAGACTCACCTTCTAAATTCTCATGTGTTTTTGGCCTGTTGGACTAATTTCACAACCACAGACAGATACAAAAACCAGATGATACTGGACATCACCAACCCCCCCCCCCCCCCAAACAAATTTGTTTTCCCACACACAGGGTCCCCTATTCGATACTTGGCACTTGAGTTGTGACAGTGGGCCTCCCTCCCCTAACCAAAGGATGAGCCTGGGAGGACCTTCACCACAGAAAAAATACTTTTGATGATATATGCTGTCACCACGGATTTTAAATACTTTACCATGCATTCTTTTTATAGACATGTTTGTTTTTCTTCTTTATGTTTTAAAGGAACAGTAAGCATTATTAAAAAAAAAACTGTGGGGTTCCCCTTAGTAGTCTGACCCTTATCCATAATCTCTTCCCCACATCTGTTCCCCAAAAAAGTTTTATGGCGGACTTATAGGAATCTGGAAGCCCGCTTTAAAATAAGAGGGGACCCCAGATATTTGACACCTCTAGAGGGATGAATGCAGAGATGCAAATCACTCATTACCTACAAAAAAGTCAAATGTTAATAAAAAAACACACACTGTGAAAAAGTCACAGAAAAATGTAAAAAAAGTTTCAATTGTTATCAATGTAGATCCGTTGTCAATCACAATGACCAGCCTTCCCAATTATACTTTTCTCCAACCCGACAGGGCTTTTCCTCTTCTCTCCCATCATTAAATAGCAGATCCCAGGTGATGCAGTAATGTAAACACAGGACCAGTGATGCTCTGTGATGTCATTGACTATAATTTGCCATGACCAAATGATGCCAGCCAGGAGCCCTGACCCTGTTTTTACCTTACCCAGCCCACTTAGGACTCCCACAACCCAAATCCTCTTGGAGAGTGGATATTGGGAAGAGACCCTTGTCTCTCAACCCTGGAACAAGTTGACGTGCAGGGTACCCCCCAGTGTTGAAAGGCATAATGTATAGACTGGTGTGGCTCAAGAAAGATGGGGGGTGCACACTCACTGGCCACCCAGGCTGCATGCCTGACTAAAATAAGGGCCTGGTTTTCATTTTAATGGGCCCTCCATGTCCTTTTCCCCCTCTTTTTTTTTTGTCTCTTTTAAAGAATTATATCTTACTGCTCTGTAACAGCGCATGCTGCTTAAAGGCATCCCCCAAGCATGTTATTTAAAAGATTTGTATATTTTCAATGTTGTCTCTTAAGCCAGATGAAAAAAACCCTCTCCCTGCTAAACAGTATTTTTGAAAATCTTTTTTGCATTTGTGCATGTCTCTGATGACAGTGCTTAACTTCCCATTCACCTTTTTTTACAACAGATTGAAAATTAACCTTGAAAAGGGCATTAAAACAAATTATAATATTGAGCACCCAAAGACTCCAATGGGTTTTGGGGTTTGAGGACGTTCCATTGGGCTTCCTGCAGACCATATTCAGCCTAATTCAGTTATCCTTACTTGCAGAATCTGCAGATGAATTTGTAAATCATATAAGTTTTAAACAGTTTCATCCTAAACCTAAAATCTAAACAAAATATAGCACAAACATCTATGATAATTGTATGTCGCTGTCATTTACCCCTTTATTTTACTGTTGAATTACTTAAGGGGCTAATTGTTAATGAGAATGTAATGACTTACGAGAATTAGATATGGAAATAAAGCATTAACTTCTGTCCTGTAGGATTCAAGTGTATTTTGCTTGTACTTTTTTTGTGATAAAATTGAGCGTGGAATCTTATTTTGTGAAAATGTCTTTTTTAATTAGCCAAAAGGCTAATGAATTGTCAATGGAATTTCAAGCAACACTTCCAAGATCCAAAATTACTCCCGTGAGTATATTTAATTAGTTCACTCAATAAAAATAACAGTTTGTATCCCTATTTTTTAATTAGCAAAGTAATCTCCAGTGTCGGGCATAACATATGCTCAATATGTTTTGAACTTTGTATTTTTATCAAAGGTGAACAGATATGGTGGATCCCTTGTGTTCCAATGGGCAACACATTTTACATTCACCTGAATAAGTATTTTGCAGGGTTTTTTTTCTGATTTGCTGGTTCTCATGAATCCTTATGACCTCTATTCTTGAATTTCACGATTCTCTGTAAATCTGAATCCACATTTTCAGGCTAACGAAAATTTGACAACTTTGTCATTCTAAGAATTGATTTCTATATATCTTAAAATATATATGTTTGAATGCATTCTTATATTCATAATATATCATTATATTCATCATACACAATTGTGAATCTTTTGGCTAAAATATTTGGCCCCAATTTTAAAGTGGTATCAAATTTAGACAAATTGCTTGATCAATCAATCAATACTATAAGGAAGCTGCCATTTAAAGTGTTAAACACAAGGTTGTCTGGGCAGAATCACAAATCCAATTAACTAGGCTGTTTGCCTAGAATTATATTTTAAATTACCTGATTATAAATATTTCAATGTGAAATTGAAATTTTATTAAAAATATTAATGGATTGTGCTGTATACAGGCTGTGTTTAGAAAATAAATATGCTTTAAATTTTAGAAATGAGTAAACATGGCAAAACATTTTATGAATTGTTACCAGAAAACCTAAAAAATAATAATGGTAAACTGGCTTTCAGCCCTGTAAGCCCAACAAGTCATTGCCGTACAGGTTTCCAGTGTAGAAAACAATTAAGGAAAATATGGCACAGAAGGATCTGCCTTCTAATCTACCCCTTAGAATATAACCTTCCCCCAAATGTTACTATTTCCCCCAAAAAAACATTTATTCTCACTCCTAATCCTGAAACATAACCACACTAACACCTAATCTCACAAGCTTAACACTTAACAGAAAATATTTTACAAAAAAAGCCAAACGGCACAAAACAGATAATAAGCAAACAGTAAAGCAGCTATACACTCAGGGTCAAATTATTGAATCCCAAACACAGTCCATATTAAAAAATCAGTGCAGCGCTAAAAAACAGAATACAAATAATAATGTAATCAAGACACAGAACAGTCCCAATGGGTTATGAATGGTGCCAAATGGAATAGATAACTTGTTGGTGACAAAGTGCCAAAAACCTCCACCACAGATTTCTCAAGCTGCTCATCTTATTGATAGACCCCTGAATCAACAGGTAGGTCAAACACACTTTTCCTCTCCAGGGATGGAGATATAGGTGTCTCCTACACACATCCACCAAAATCAGGAATATTCAGAAAACGTGTGGTAATAGAAAGGAAAAAACTTGTCTCTCAATGGATATCAATCCCCGTCTCCTCAGTGATTAGCATATGAAAAGATAGAGCATATACATAGTGCTTTCTGCTAAAAACTTCATTAACCGCTTCCATACAGAGCAGTTAGACACCCTTCCTGCCCAGACCAATTTTCAGCTTTCAGCACTCTCACACTTTGAATGACAATTGCTCAGTCATGCTACACTATAACCAAACAAAATTTTTATCATTTTTTTCACACAAATAGAGCTTTCTTTTGGTGGTATTTGATCACAACTGGGGTTTTTTTTTTCCTGATATATGCAAAAAAAGAGCACAAATTTTGAAAAAAAAACACTTTTTTTTAGTTTCAATTATGAAATTTTGCAAAAAATAAATTTTTCTTCATACATTTGGGCCAAAATGTATACTGCTACATGTCTCTGGTAAAATTAACCCAAATTAGTGTATATTATTTAGTCTGTGTGAAAGTTATTGAGTCTAGAAGCTATGGTACCAATTACTGAAAATTGATCACACCAGATGTACTGACTGCCTATCTCCTTTCTTGAGGCCCTGAAATGTCAGGACAGTACAAATACCGACCAAATGACCCCTTTTTGTAAAGTAGACAGTCCAAGGTATTTAGTAAGAGGCATGGTGAGTTTTTTGAAGTTGTAATTTTTTCCCACAATTCTTGGGAAAATGAAGAAAAATTTTTTTTCTTTTTTTCCCCACAAAGTTGTCAATTTATAAGCTATTTCTAACACATAGCATGTACACAGCAAAAATTACACCCAAAAATACATTCTGCTACTCCTTCCGAGTATGACGATACCACATGTGTGAGACTTTTACACAGCCTGGCCACAAAAAGAGACTCCACGTCCAAGAAGCACATTCAGGCGTTCTAGGAGCATAAATACACATAAAACTTTCTTACTACCTATCACACTTTTCAAGGCCCTAGAGCACCAATACAATGGAAAAGTCCACAAAATGACCCCATTTTGGAAAGCAAACACTCCAACGTATATTCTATGAGGCATTATGGGTCGTTTGAACATATCATTTTTTCCACAGGTTTTTGGAAAATGTGGGAAAAAAATGAAAACTTTTTTTTTTTACACAAAGTTGTCAATTTATAGGATATTCCTAACACATAGCCAGTAAAGTTAGCCCAATTCTTTTCCATAATGTGAAAGATAATGTTACGCCGAGTAAATAGATACCCAACATGTCATGTTTCAAAATTGCGCACGCTCACGGAATGGTGACAAACTTTGGTACTTAAAAATCCCCATAGGCGACAATTTAAAAATTTCTACAGGTTGCCATCTTTGAGTTACAGAGGAGGTCTAGGGCTCAAATTATTCCCCTTGCTCTAACGATCGCGGCGATACCTCACATGTGTGGTTTGAACACTGTTTACATATGTGGGCGGGGTTTCTGTATGCATTCGCTTCTGCGCGCGAGCTAACGGGGACAGGGCGCTTTAATTTTTTTTTTTTTTTACTATTTATTTATTATTTTTTATTTTTACACCGTTTAAAAAAAAAAAAAAATTGATCATTTTTATTTCTATTAAAGAAATGTAAATATTCCTCGTAATAGAAATAGGCACGACAGGACCTCTTTTTTGTGAGATCTGGGGTCAAAAAGTCCTCAGATCTCACAAGTACACTAAAAGATAGAAAAAAAAAAAAAAAAAAAAATAATTATAATATAAAATGAAAAAAAAAAAAAAGGAGCTTTAAACCGGTTGCTAGGCAACAACATTTTCCGTAGCTCCGGTCCTCCAAGACCATAGAGTCAAGTGAGGGCAAGCTTGCCCTCACTCGACATCCTGTCTGTGAGGATTCGGGACCGGATCGTTTTCCCCGCTGCCGGCGGGTCCGGTAAGCGGGGAAAAGGACCGGAACGCGTCGGGAGGGGGGGGGGTCGCCTCTTCCGCCATCCCGGAAGGGTGATCCCACGGCGAATCCGCCGCTGGGACCACCCTTATCGGAAAGCCAACCGTCCACCGTTTAAAAAAATACCAGGGTTATGGCAGCTATCTGCTGCCATAACACCGGTATTTAGGTTTAAACGGATGACGTATATAAACCTTTTTGGACTTGGACATGGTGGCTGTATGAAGGGTGACAGGTACTCGGGTACTTTGTTGGGCAGGTGACAGGTACTCTGGTACTGATGAGCAGGTGGCAGGTACTCGGGTACTCCGATAGGCAGGTGACAGGTACTCGGGTACTCTGATGGGCAGGTGACAGGCAGGTGATAGGTACTGATGAGTAGTACTCACTGACTGATAGGTGATAGGTGATACTGTACTGATGGGTACTGATGATCAGTACTGATACGTGATAGGTACTGATGAGTACTGATGAGTAGTGATGAGTACTGATGAGCAGGCGGCAAGTACTTGGGTACTTCAGGCGTCAGGTACTCTGATGAGCAGGTGGAAGGTACTCGGGTACTCTGATGGGTAGGTGACAGGTACTCAGGTACTCTGATGACGGGTACTCCGTTGACAGGTACTCAAAGTACCCGAGTACCTGTCATCAGAGTACCCGAGTACCTGTCATCAGAGTACCCGAGTACCCGTCATCAGAGTACCCGAGTACCTGTCATCAGAGTACCCGAGTACCTGTCAGAGTACCCGAGTACCCGTCATCAGAGTACCCGAGTACCCGTCATCAGAGTACTCGAGTACCTGTCATCAGAGTACCTGAGTACCTGTCATCAGAGTACCCGAGTACCCGTCATCAGAGTACCCGAGTACCTGTCATCAGAGTACCCGAGTACCTGTCATCAGAGTACCCGAGTACCCATCATCAGAGTACCCGAGTACCTGTCATCAGAGTACCCGAGTACCCGTCATCAGAGTACCCGAGTACCCGTCAGAGTACCCGAGTACCTGTCATCCGAGTACCCGAGTACCTGTCATCAGAGTATCCGTCATCAGAGTACCTGAGTACCTGTCATCAGAGTACCCGAATACCTGTCACCAGCCCATCAGAGTACCCGAGTACCTGTCATCTGAGTACCTGATGACAGGTACTCGGGTACTTTGATGGGCTAGTGACAGGTGCTCTTTATTGGGGGGGGGGGCAATCAGTGTGTTTAGGGTGCACTGTAGTTGGTAACTAGCTGTTACCACAATCTCCTCCTCACACAGGATCAGTGTGTGAGGAGGAGAACACGGTGACAGCTAGTTACCGTGTTCTCTGTTGACATTTGTGACCGGCTGTGATTGGACACAGCCGGTCACGTGGTAAAGAGCCAATTTCATTGGCTCTTTACCTAGATCGGGGATCGACTCTGTCCGAGGGACGAGCCTCGTCCCCGATCGCTGCTCTGCGCGCCCCCGGGGGCGCGCATTGCAGAGAGAACGAGCGGCTCGTGCTGGAGCCGCTCATGTGATCGGCTGTGATTGACACAGCCGATCACGTGGTAAACAGCCAATTTCTATTGGCTGTTTACCTTGATCAGTGATGGGCTATGTCCGAGGGACGAGCCTCATCCCAGATCGCGCCGCTGCGCGCCGCCGGGGGCGCGCAGTAGCAGCTAGAACGGGCCGACGTCATATGACGGCGGCCCGGATCTAGACAACCACTTTGCCGACGTCATTTTACATGACTCGGTATGGAAGTGGTTAAGCTAAAGAATCACACTTACACTTGTGACCCAGTGCTCAGTATCCAAAGCATAAACAATAACAATAAATCATGTACATAAACAAATCACACTTGGATGACCGCGGGTGCCATCATGTAGCTCCTCCCCTTCCTCTGTACGCGTTACATCCCGTAGGCGGGACTTCTTCAGTGGAAACAGAGACACATTGGACACCCGTTTGATATAGACCCAGGCGCAATCGCCATAGGTCAGATAATAACCATCTCCATGGTAACCAGACACACTTCGAGTCCAGCCCAGAAATATCCACAGCTATATTACATAAATAAACATACCGAGGCAGCTAACCACCCAGTAAACAAAGAAATATTACCATATTACTGTACACCAAAATAAAATAAAGTGACAAAAGATAATCGGCCATAATAGTGAGAGAATTACTGTTGACATAAAAAATATATGTTACTAACCTCCAGGGTTATAATAATCTGCGCATATACCAACGCACATAAACATATATTCTTATATATATATATTATATATTATATTATATTCTTATATATATATAAAAAAAAAACTAAAAGTGATCAAGATATTAATAAAGAAAAAAGGGGGGGTACACATATCATACCACCGCGGTCATCCATTACAATAACAACAAACTATAAACTCACAAAAGGAACCAAAAAATAAAAAAATGAAAAAATCAATAAACCTCATAAAGTTATGTTAACGATCAGAAATAAAGCAATTAAGATTAAATTCTACGTTCAGGCCCATGAGGACAGAAACCTTAGTTTCATATATCCAGTAAGACTCATGGAGACTCAATTTTCTAATAAAATTGCCCCCTCTCCAGTGTTTTTTTTTACTCTTTCCATCCCCCAAAATTTGAGTCCCCGAGGGTCTTTACCATGACACATCCTAAAATGTAGGGTGACATTATGTGTTCTTAGTCCTTTTTTAAAATTATTCACATGTTCCCCCAGGCGTACATGGAGGGGTCTCGAGGTCTTACCAATGTATTGAAGGCCAGATCCACATTCTAACATATAGACTACCCCTATAGTTTAACATGTGATCAAATCTTGGATTTTAAAATGTTTATTAGTCACCTGGGCCAATAATTCTTTCATTTTCTTGATATTGACCTTCAAATGCTGGCAGGCGGTACACCGCCCACATGCATAAAAGCCAGTCAAGAAAGATAAGAGCCTACTCTTTACTCATTGCCTGTATGGGTGGATCAATGACACCTGGGCCAATTTATCTCATAATGTAGGGGCCTTTTTATAAATAAATTGAGGTTTGGGGGCCAACACTGGACCAAGAACTTTGTCATGTCTTATTATGTACCAGTTCTTCTGAATGATTTTCTAAATTTTCCTATATTGCACATTATAGTCCAAAATCAGCTTGAAACTGTTCCTATCCATCTTATCAGTAACCGTTTTTTTGGGGACCAATATCTGTCTATCCATAGATCTAACCTTCTCTATTTCAGCAACTAGGGTACTGGCAACATACACCTTCTCCTGAAATCTAGTGAATAGAACCTGAGTTTGGGTGACAAAATCAATCTCGGATGGACAAATCCGCCTCAACTAGATGAACTGCTCCCTAGGGATGTTGCATAGCCATGAGCGATGGTGGCAGCTATCCAGGAAATAGAAGAGTTACGACCTGTGGGTTTAAAATAGTTAAAGGTCTTGAATCAATCTCCATCCTTAGAGATTTCTAAGTCAAGAAAGATCATTCGCTCAGTGCTAATGTTCCAAGTAAGGACAATGTTCCTAGAATTAGCATTCAATTTTTGTATGAATGATTCCAAACTGGGCCTTTCACCCTCTCTCACCATAATCAAATCATCAATGTACCTCCTGTAGCAAATAAGCTCAGGTCGGCGATGTTTGAAGACTGCTTCCTCCTCCCAGTGATCCATGAAAAGATTGGCTACACTGGGGGCAAAACAGGCTCCCAACGCAACACCTCTAACTTGTAAGTAAAACTGTCTATCATACCAAAAATAGTTCTTGGCCAGGCAGAAGTTTAAACAACTCAAAAGAAAGTGTTTATGTTTCCTCAAGAGATCAGAGCAAGAAAACGTCCAACGCACTGATGCCAGAGCTTCCTCACGTCCAATGATGGTGTATAACAACCTAACATCTGCTGTGATAAGAATACTAGATGAAGAACACCAAAAAGATTCAAGAATCTGAATAATGTGCTTTGTATCCCTCAAAAAAGCATCTGTTTTAATCACCATAGACTAAAGGAAGGCGTCGATATACTGTCCTAATCGGGCAGTCACCAAATCGATTCCCATTGACTTTGGGTCTGCCGGGGGGGATTCTCACTGTTTTTGTCGATTTTTGGTAAGAAATAAATTATGGGGGTCCTACAAAACAAAGGGTGCAAAAAAGCAGACTCCTTTTTATTAGGAATTCCCTTACTTTTACCTCCCTCAACCAGAATATATAATTCTTCCTTGAAAGAGATAATGCAATTATTATTCAGTAGCTGATCGGTATCCCAATCTGCAAGAAGATGTCCCATCTCTGCTTGATAATACTTCTTACTCAAGACCACTAGTCCCCCTCCTTTGTCTGCAGGATGTATAACTATCTATTTTTTTTCCCAAGGATTCTATACCTTTTTTGATATACTGGGGATCACTTTGTTTCCTTACTTTTAACTTTTCCAAATCTTTGAACACCATATTCTTAAACACCTCAACAAATTTAAAGGGGTTAAAGGTAGATTTGTACCTGAGGTTCGAATGAGCCCCCTCAGGGAAGGTAACGTTTCTCGTGATGGGATTAGACAAAAACTATTTTTTAATGTTGAGGCTCCTTATATATTTCTGTATATTGACATAGGCCTGAAATTTGTTAAGGTTCCCTATGGGGGCAAACTTTAACCCTCTATCAAGGACACATAACTCATCATCAATCATTCAGAGGCGTACCACTCAAATGATATATCCCAGAGCCTATTGGGGTCTTTGCCTTTTGTACTCCCCTACCCCCTCACCTTCCTCTCTGTTTTTTCTTTTTCACAGGGATCCCTCTTGGTTGGACTTATATTCGGGGAGTCCCTCCACCAACCCCCCGGATTCGGTTGGTATGAAGGAGGCCCCCTTCCTTGTCCATTCTGAGACCCTAAAAAATCCCCTCTTTAAGTAGAGGCAGAGTTTTAAAGAAGTATAAACTGATTATGAGTAGGCACTTGTCCATATGTATGTACCGTTGTTCCTCTTGTGGGGTAACCCCCCCCCCCCTGCCTTCTGATGAAAAATTGCTAGAGCATACCCCACTAGAACTCATACCTCTGTTATCTCCAGAAGGAAGGTCACTGATACCCCCCTCTCTTGCCCCTTCCTCTCTTACCTCTCCCCCTTTTAGTGAAACCCCTATCTCCATAATACTAAATTCCCTACTAGATGGATATTGGTAGGCATAGGCCAAATTATTTCTGGGTGTGGGTATAGGGGAATTAACCACCTCCAGGGTGGGGGGGTATCACATTGGGGATTGGGTTGGGATTATCAGCAACTTTTTGCCACCTATAAATTGTATTATTCCCAAAATCACCCATTTCCCTTATGCATTTCTCCTTTTTCTTTAATTGTGTCTCAGAATCCCATTTTGTATGTTTATTTTTAGATCAGCAGATAGTTCAGTGAACTCATCTGTGTCTTTAAATGGTTAAAATTTTGATATCCTTTATCTGTGATTCTAACCATTTCATTTGTTTCCGCATGAGTAGGAATTCTAAGAGTTCAAAACCTTTTATGGTGAACAATTCACCCCATTCCTTCATCCAGGAGACCTCACTATTATGGCCGTTTATCATTTGTCACTTTATTTTATTTTGGTGTACATATGGTAATATTTATTTGTTTACCGGGTGGTTAGCTGCCTTGGTATGTTTCTTTACATAATATAGCAGTGGATACTTCCGGGCTGGAGTGTGTCTGGTTACCATGGAGATGGTTATTATCTGACCTATGACGATTGCGCCTGGGTCTATATCAAGCGGGTGTCCAATGTGCCTCTGTTTCCACTGAAGAAGTCCCGCCTATGGGGCGTAACGTGTATTGAGAAAGGGGAGGGGCTACATGACAGCACCCGCGGTCATCCAAGTGTTTGCTGTTGATGCATGCGATTCATTGTTATTGTTTATGCTTTGGATACTGAGCAATGGGTCACAGTGCTATCTTTGTAAGTGTGATTCTTTAGCTTAATAAATAAGACGTTTTCATCAGAAAGCACTATGTGTATGCTCTTTTCATATGCTAATTGCTGAGCAGTCTGGGATTGATAGTCATTGAGAGCCAAGTTTTATCCCTTCTATTACTGCAAGTTTTCTAAATATTCCAGATTTTGGTGGATGTGTGTAGGAGACAACTATATCTCCATCCCTGGAGGGGAAAAGTGTGTTTGACCTACCTGTTGATTCAGGGGTCTATCAATGAGGTGAGCAGCTTGAGAAATTTGTGGTGGAGGTTTTTGGCACTGTGTCACCATCAAGTTGTCTATTCCATTTGGCACCACTCATAACCCATTGGGACTGTTCTGTGTCTTGCTCAAAATATTATTTTTATTCTGTTTTTTAGCACTACACTGATTTTATAATATGGACTGTTCTGTTTCTTCCTTACATTATCATTATTTTTTTTGTGTGTTTCTGTTGATACGCACAGTGTAGGGAGATACAACTCTAGTCCCTACATGCAAGGGTAACTCCACTTGGTACAGCAAGAGAAAGTAATCATGCTGAAAGAGGAATTCTGGGCTACTGGTAATGGCACCAGCTTAAACAGCTTAAACTGAAACAAAGGCAAGGATTAAAAATAGCTGTATGCTCAGTAAGTGATTAAATCAGTTACTAAAAGGACTTAAAAATAAAAACAAAGATTTTAATATCACTTTAATTGTGCATAAGCAGTACCCTGCAGAAATTAGGGCACATGTCTGCAGTATGCCCTCCCTCTGCTAGTCTCAAGATATTTGGTGATGTCACTACTGTGCTACTCACCTTGCTCTTTGCTGGAGTGTAAACTGTACCTGAGCAACTACCGTGCAAGGAATATGGATAGGAAGGGTAGGTACTATTGTATTGATCTCTGTGATTGGTCACAAAAATCCCATGGTATAGACAGGGCCAATCACAGTGCTCTGTACCATGTAATAGCTCTGGCCAATCACAGCTTAGTACAGACTGGATGAATGGATGCAATCATAGTGAGTAAAAAAAAGAAAAAGAAACAATCCTGATCACTTCCCCAGAACAGCACAGTGTCAATATGGTACCACTGTACTGCTCTGGTCACAGTGTGTAAAAAAAAAAAAAAAATGTTAAAAGAATGGAAAACCCTATTAACTATTATTATCATTATATTTTTTTTTACATACTGTCACCAATCAGAGGTCCCTGATCATTTCCACACCAGTCATATTGTGCCGCTGTACTGCTCTGGTGAGAGCATGTAAAAAAAAATGTGAATCCGGCATTTTTAGAGCCCCAAGAAATTAGATCTGTCAGTACATCAGAACTGACTTTAAATATACAGTGGGTATGGAAAGTATTCAGACCCCCTTAAATTTTTCACTCTTTGTTATATTGCAGCCATTTGCTAAAATAATTTAAGTTCATTCTTCTTCCTCATGAATGTACACATAGCACCCCATACTGACAGAAAAACACAGAATTGTTGACATTGTTGCAGATTTATTAAAAAAGAAAAACTGAAATATCACATAGTCCTAAGTATTCTGACCCTTTGCTCAGTATTTAGTAGAAGCCCCCTTTTGATCTAATACAGCCAGGAGTTTTTTTGGGAAAGATGCAACAAGTCTTTCACACCTGGATTTGGGGATCCTCTGCCATTCCTCCTTGCAGATCCTCTCCAGTTCTGTCAGGTTGGATGGTAAACGTTGGTGGACAGCCATTTTTAGGTCTCTCCAGAGATGCTCAATTGGGTTTAAGTCAGGGCTCTGGCTGGGCCATACAAGAACAGTCACGGAGTTGTTGTGAAGCCACTCCTTCGTTATTTTAGCTGTGTGCTTAGGGTCATTGTCTTGTTGGAAGCTAAACCTTCGGCCCAGTCTGAGGTCCAGAGCACTCTGGAGAAGGTTTTTGTCCAGGATATCCCTGTACTTGGCCGCATTCATCTTTCCCTCGATTGCAACCAGTCGTCCTGTCCCTGCAGCTGAAAAACACCCCCACAGCATGATGCTGCCACCACCATGCTTCACTGTTGGGACTGTATTGGACAGGTGATGAGCAGTGCCTGGTTTTCTCCACACATACCACTTAGAATTAAGGCCAAAAATTTCTATTTTGGTCTCATCAGACCAGAGAATCTTATTTATCACCATCTTGGAGTCCTTCAGGTGTTTTTTTTAGCAAACTCCATGCAGGCTTTCATGTGTCTTACACTGAGGAGAGGCTTCCGTCGGGCCACTCTGCCATAAAGCCCCGACTGGTGGAGGGCTGCAGTGATGGTTGACTTTCTACAACTTTCTCCCATCTCCTGACTGCATCTCTGGAGCTCAGCCACAGTGATCTTTGGGTTCTTCTTTACCTCTCTCACCAAGGCTCTTCTCCCCCGATAGCTCAGTTTGGCAGGACGGCCAGCTCTAGGAAGGGTTCTGGTCGTCCCAAGTGTCTTCCATTTGAAGATTATGGAGGCCACTGTGCTCTTAGGAACCTTAAGTGCAGCAGAAATCTTTTTTTAACCTTGGCCAGATCTGTGCCTTGCCACAATTCTGTCTCTGAGCTCTTCAGGCAGTTCCTTTGACCTCATGATTCTCATTTGCTCTGACATGCATTGTGATCTGGAAGATCTTATATAGACAGGTGTGTGGCTTTCCTAATCAAGTCCAATCAGTATAATCAAACACAGCTGGACTCAAATGAAGGTGTAGAACCATCTCAAGGATGATCAGAAGAAATGGAAAGCACCTGAGTTAAATATATGAGTGTCACAGCAAAGGGTCTGAATACTTAGGACCATGTGATATTTCAGTTTTTCTTTTTTAATAAATCTGCAACAATGTCAACAATTCTGTGTTTTTCTGTCAGTATGGGGTGCTATGTGTACATTCATGAGGAAGAAGAATGAACTTAAATGATTTTAGCAAATGGCTGCAATATAACAAAGAGTGAAAAATTTAAGGGGGTCTGAATACTTTCCGTACCCACTGTATATATACCATAGTTTGTGGATTACATTTCATACAGAATAAATAATATACACTAATTTGAATTGTTTTTTTACCAAAGAAATAGGGCAGAATACATTTTGGCCTAAATTTATTAGGAAAGATTATTTATTTGCAAACTTTTAACTGTAAATAAATTTCATCAGAAGAAAACTCTATCTGCCTCATAAACAAAAACAAAAATGATAAAAATGTAATTTGGTTACAATGTTGCATGACAGATGCAATCAGTTGGTCAGTTTGACTTTATACCAAAAGGAATTCTTAGTGAAATGCATAGATATACAATATTCAGCTATATGAGGTCACATACAGAGGAATGACACAATAAGGCAAATTGCTGAACCTAGGACCTCTCATGAGCCACAAGTAAACAAATATTTTTCTTTACATGCTGTTTTTTTGTTAAGTATTTGTCATTATTTTTTTAAATCTTGAGAGACTGTTACCCTTTGTAATAATTTTAATAAACATTCATTACCAATCCAGATCTTTGACATATGAGATACAGTGAGGGAAAAAGTATTTGATACCCTGCTGATTTTGTACATTTGCCCACTGGCAAAGAAATTATTAGTCTGTTTAATGGTAGGTTTATTTTAACAGTGAGAGACAGAATAACAACAAAAATATCCAGAAAGATGCATTAAAAGACAGTTATGCATTGATTTACATTTTAATGAGTAAAATAAATATTTAATCAAGTATAAATTAGCAAGATTTCTGGCTCCCAGGTGTCTTCTATACAGGTAACGAGCTGAGATTAGGAGCACTCCCTTAAAGAGAGTACTCCTAATCTCAGGTTACTACCTGTATAAAAGACATATTTCCACAGAAGCAATCAATCAGATTCCAATCTCTCCACCATGGCCAAGATCAAAGAGCTGTCCAAGGATGCCAGGGACAAGATTGTAGGCTTACACATGGCTGAAATGAGCTACAAGACCATCGCCAAGCAGCTTGGTGAGAGAGTGGCAACAGTTGGTGCAATTATTCGCAAATGGAAGAAAAACAAAATAACTGTCAGTCTCCCTCAGTCTCGGGCTCCATGCAAGATTTCACCTCGCCGAGTTTCAATGATCATGAGAACGGTGAGGAATCAGTCCAGAACTAAATGGGAGAATCTTGTCAATGATCTCAAGGCAGCTGATAACACACTACGCTGTTAAGGTCTAAAATCCTGCAGTGCCTAAAAGGTCCCCCTGCTCAAGAAAGCACATGTACAGGCCCGTCTGGAGTTTTCTATTGAACATCTGAATGATTCAGAGGAGAACTGGGTGAAAGTGTTGTGGTCATATGAGACCAAAATCAAGCTCTTTGGCATCAACTCAACTTGCCGTGTTTGGAGGAGGTGGAATGCTGCCTTTGACCCCAAGAACACCATCCCCACTGTTAAACATGGAGGTGGAAACATTATGCTTTGGGGAAGTTTTTCTGCTAAGGGTAAAGGACAACTTCACCTCATCAAAGGTACGATGGACGGGGCCATGTACCATCAAATCATGGTGAGAACCTCCTTCCCCTCAGCCACAGCATTGAAAATGGGTCGTGGATGGGTATTCCAGTATGACAATGATCCAAAACACACAGCCAAGGCAAAAAAGGAGTGGCTCAAGAAGAAGCACAGTAAGGTCCTGTAGTGGCCTAGCCAGTCTCTAGACCCTAAACCCATAGACAATACGTGGAGGAAGCTGAAAGTTTGAGTTACCAAACGTCAGCCTCAAAACCCTAATGACTTGGAGAGGAGCGGGACAAAACCCCTTCTGAGATGTGTGCAAACCTGGTGGCCAACTGCAAGAAACATCTGACCTTTGTTATTGCCAAGAGGGTTTTGCCACTAAGTCATGATTTGTAAAGGGGTCAAATACTTTTTTCACTCATTAAAATGCAAATCAATTTATAACTTTTTTGAAAAGTGTTTTTCTGGATTTTTTTGTTATTCTGTCTCTCACTGTTAAAACAAACCTACCATTAAAATCACAGACTGATAATTTCTTTGTCAGTGGGCAAACTTACAAAATCAGCAGGGGATCAAATAATTCTTTCCCTCACTGTATGCTGATTGGAGGAAAGGCACCCCCCCTTCCACATAGGCAGAGGAATGAAGAAACTTGCAGAGATGTGCTGTGAATAGACAAGCTCTCTGCTTATCTATCTCGAAGTCCCTTCGCCAACACAAATTTCCTGTTTCTTTTATCTCTTGTGTCGGAAAACTTGTCAGAAGTTATCATGCTGATAACAGCAGAATGGAGCAGCAAAAAGACACAGGACTTAGGGCTTTGGAAAAAGATAAGTGGACATTACAGATATATGATCCCAGGTCAGATTTCATGAATGGGGTTTACATCCACTTTAAGCGTCTTAGTGAAAATTATGTTTCCTGCCTTCTCACTCTAGTGGTCTATGCAGGCCACAATCCCTAATAACAGGTATCCTCACACAGATCTATACTGCAAAAAGAAAGAGAGAGTGTGGTTGATTTACTAAAACTAGAACATTTACAATCTGGTGCAGCAGTGCATGGAAGCCAATCAGCTTCTAACTTCAACTTGTTTAATTAAGCTTTGCAAATAAAACCAGGAAGCTGATTGCTTTCTATGCAGAGCTGCACCAGATTTTGCACTTTCCAGGTTTAGTAAATCTCCCCCAGTGTGTCTAGCCGGGTCTGTTAGATTATCGAGTGCACTGGGTAAAAGTCTAGTGTTCTTTGTATTGCACAGTTTTAAGTAGTCATGTGCAACTGCTGTACAAAAATTGGAGGTAAGATTATTATTATTATACAAGATGTATATAGCGCCAACAGTTTGTGCAGCGCTTTACAATGTGAGGGAAAACAATACAGTTACAATACAATTCAATACAGGAGGAATTAGAGGGTCCTGCTCGTTAGAGCTTACAATCTAGAAGGGAGGGTCAAGTGAAACAAAAGGCAGTAACCGCGGGGGGTGGGCTGATGGAGAATATGGAAGTATAGTTGTTAGGTGTGGGTGTGGGTAGGATAGGCTTCTCTGAAGAGGACGGATTTCATGGATAATCTAAAAGCTAATAGGGTAGGAGATAATCGGACAGATTGGGGTAGGGAGTTCCATAGGATTGGAGAGGCTCTGGAAAAGTCCTGGAGGCGAGCGTGGGAGGAAGTGATGGGGGAGCTAGAGAGCAGGAGGTTTTGAGATTATAAAAATATGGTTTGGTAATACAATGTTTATCTGACTATTTATTTTTTTGGCTTCAGTTAGAGATTAAACTGTGAATGATGTAGCAGTACATTTCATATTTGTCACTGTAGAGCTCTGGGCATTGCAGATAATTATTCAATATTGGGCATTACAGAAATGAGACACCTGTATTACATTGTAACTTTACTTTGCAAAGACTCAGCAGACAAGTGCCTTTTCATAAATTACAAATTTTAATGAATTTTATTATATTATGATAATATATGAATTTTTCTTATTTAAAGAATTTATTATGGTACACTCTGTCATTTTAAGAAATAAGGGAGATAACCACAAACAAAAATTTGCAGATTCCAGTCTGGAAAATCCTTTGTGACTGTTAAGGTACCTTCCACCTATACTTACATTTCTTCAATATGCATGTGGGGAGTACTTTATTAAGTTGTGCAGTTAGGTGTTGGATTTTTGTCATCTTTTGCAGAATGCCATTATTCTGTAACCTACAGCTGAAATATGCACTGTGTTATGTGTAGGCTTTTAGGTGAAGGCAGCAGCAAGCAATCAGATCTTTCCTGAACTGAATTTTACACATGGGACATTCCCAAGCTATGGCGAGGCTATGTATATGCATGTCGCAAGTACAAGCAAAGCATTTAGACCTCTGCTGGTTAGGTCATTTTGTAAAAATGTGCGCTGAAAAGCGCTAATTTTTCTGCTTGAGGTTACAATATCCTGATGACAAATTGAAGTAATATTTAATTAAGTTTGCTTTAGTTGTATATTTGTAACTGCAAATATTGCATACGCTGTTCTCTAATTACTGCAGAGGACTGCATGATCTAAAAAGTGCCTTTTTTTTTTTTAGCTGAGCAATATGATGAATATCTTGTTAAAAATGTAGTAATGATACCATCTGTTCACATTTCACTCATGCAAACAAACAATACATTACAACCATGGCATCTTTTATCCTAGACATGGTTTTATTTGCGCCGGCAACTACGCATACACATTTACATTGACATATATTTTCTATTACACAAGAAACAGTCTCATAAATCTATGAAAAATAATAGTCTTACTGAAAGCAAGAGGAATACAGAAACAATTGAAAAAGCCAATAAAGTCTATTATTTGTATTTGTATCATAATGGAAAGTCAATAAAAATGCAATGAAGATTTCATATTGTAAAAAAATAATTTAAGCTCACATTGCACATTTTAAAATGTAATCATGAACAAAGGAAATACAATTTTGGGGGGAAAAGAGGCCTATGTATTGTAGATTAATCATTACATCACTGTTACTGGCAGGTGGTGTTGTGTTTTGGTCCTTTTAAATTAGGTCATAGAGTTATGTGCTTTTATTGTTCAATTATTTTGGTCATGTTTACTTCATATTTAAGGGCCCATGCACACTAGGGGCAATAAAAATCCAAAACCTCTGGCAGAAAAAGCTGCATAAAAAATGCTTATAGTGGCTCATATTGCACAAGAGTTTATATGTGTTTCATTTGCTTTTAAAAGTGCCTTTTTTCCCCCAAAACATTTCCCTCTACTTATTTTTTCACTATAATCAATGCACACTTGAAAATGGCAAACGTTCTTAAATGCCGCATTTTTAGACATTTTTTCTGCCCCAAAGCTCCTCTCAAAAATACGATTCTGAAGGGGATTTTTCCCCCTTTAAACACTCCTCTGAAAATATGACTGTAAACCTCTTAACCAGTCATTTGTCTATAGGCCATGCAGGACATTTATTATTCCGGATAGATGTCATATGATAGCTGCAATGCAATCTGTCACCTGCCGTATCCACTGGACACAACAGATGACTGCTCAGTGTACTGGCTGCTGCTGGTACCATGTGATCACTGTGACCGTTCACAACAGATCACATGACAATTGAACAGAATGAATGGCTTTGATTCATGCCCTTTATTGTGTACACTTGTGTTGGCCAATCACAGCTAACTACAATAGTAAACACTAAATGAATCAATTTTATTCAGATAAAATGGTTGCTTATACCAGTGAAATTCACTGGTATAAGCAATCATAATGTGTAAAAAAAAAAAAAAAATCCTGATCCTCTCCAGGGTATTACAGTGTAACACTGTATTTCTTTGGTCACAGTGTGTTAAAAAAAATTGTAAAAAGAGAAAAAATGTAATAAAAAAGAAACAAAAATAAAAAAAAACAAAAACAAAACAAAAACAAATGATCTACTTTTCATAAAGGGCTCATTTGGGGGATAGTTGTACTGTACTGGCATTTTTGGGTCTCAAGAAATTAGAAAAGCTACCAGTACATCAGGACTGATCAATTTTCAGATATACTGTATATACTAGATTGTGGACTCTATAACTTTCCAACAGACTAAATAAAATACACTGATTTGGGTTATTTTCAATAAAGAAATCTAAAAAGTATAGTTTGGCCTAAATTTACGAAGAAAGATTTTTTTTTTTTTGAAAAATTTGATAATAGAAACAAAGTAAAATGTGTTTTTTCAAGATTTTCATTTTTTTTTCATTTATTTAGAAAAAAACCCCCCAGTGGTAATAAATACCAACAAAAGAAAGCTCTATTTGTGTGAAAAAAATGAAAAATAATTCATATTTCATATTTCAGCGTTGCCTGACCGCAAAATTGGAAATCAAAGCGCGACGGCAGTGAAAGCTGAAAATTGATCTGGGCAGGAAGGGGGTGAAAGTGCCTGTTATTAAAGTTGGGTAATATGCATGGACACATGGGTTAACATAGAGCTGCTTCTACAGGCTGAAGAAAACAACGTAAAATGCCTTTATAAGTAGCATTTTTTTGCCCAGTGTCCATTGACCTTTAGTGTAACTAATACTCTAAAACCAGTGATTACAATGAAACCACAAAACATCTGATGTATTTCAGAAAGCACAAGTTGGCGTTTTTATTCATTAGGGTTGTGCTCCAACTAATTGATTAAATCAGGGGAATGTTATATGGTATGCAAGCAGAGCAAGTAAGTCAAGCCTCAAACATTTCTAGCCACCAGTATTGCTGAACAACTTCAGCTGCCTCACCTGTATACCGTTTGTTTACACTTGCAGTTAACCATTTGCCAACCGTATAACTTAGCTATACAGCGGCAAAGTGGCACAGCTGCGCTACATTACGTACCTAGTACGTGATTCGACATTTCCAGGTTTGGGGCGCGCATGTGTGATCACAGCAGGAGCCCAGCAACGGGTACCGCGGACTCGATGTCCACTGGCACCCACTGATTGTTCAGTACACAGGCACAATGCCAATTAGCCTATGTAAACAAGGCAGATCGCCATTCTGGTAGTAGGGAAGGCATTGATCCTACGGATCTATGCCTTCCCTTAGTAAAAGCACCTTCCTCACAGTACACAAGCACTGGCTAAGAACACATTTAACCCTTTAAATTGCCCCTGATGGTAACCCCTTCCCAGCCAGTGCCATTGGTACTGTGACAGTGCATATTTTTTTAGAACTTATCACTGTATTAGTGTCACTGGTCCCCTAAAAGTGTCAGTTAGCATCCGATTTGTCTGCCACAATATTGCAGTCCCACTATAAGTCACTGATTGCTGCCATTACTAGTAAAAAAAAAAAAAAAGAAAGAGAAAAAAAAATTACCCATAGTTAGTAGACGCTATAACTTTTGCTCAAAGCCCTAATTGATGAAGAAATTAGATATTGTTTTTTTTTTTTTTCTTCAGAATTGTCGCTCTTTTATTGTTTGTAGCCAAATAAACAAAAACTGCAGAGGTGATCAAATACCGCCTAAAGAAAGCTCTATTTGTGGGGAAAAAAGGACGTACATTTTTTTGGGGTGCAGCGGCACAGGACTGCACAATTGTCAGTTAAAAAATGCAGTGCCCTATATCGCAAAATATGGCCTGGTCCGGAAGCAGGGTGAATCTTCCGGAGGGTAATTGATTTTTAGATAAGAGATGGAATTTGTACTGAAAGGGGGGGCATTTTTTTTTTTTGGGGGGAAGAGAATTTTGGCTTGCAAAAGAGATTTATGGAGTAAGATTAGTGCTCAAATTTTTTGTGGGGGAGGGAGGGGATGTTCGCTGACACATAATGCTCATACATTTATTGGGGGGGAGGGGGCGCTGTTTGGCATCATTGCCTGGGTGCTAGATGACTTTGTCCCGGCACTGGTTATAGCTAAAAACAATAACGAAATACACACAGTGTAGTACAGTTTACATTTGTGAGCTCTTCCCTTCTTATCACAATAAGGGAAAGGGAGAACAGAGGATTTCATGAATGAGTACAATTTTATTGAATTTATTGGACCACCAATACTGCTGGAGTGTTTTGGGGAAGGAGAGGCTAAAGTGCCACTGGCCCCCAAATGAAAGCTTGGGTATTTAAAATGCCACTAACCACCAATAATTGTGGGGTTGTTTGATGATGGAGAGGGGGGGGTAAAGTGCTTTATATTTATCCATGCCATCAAGCTATTGCAAACAATTTCAACCTTTCAAATCTCCATACATTCAGCTTTATTCCTTTAAAAAAGAAAGCTCGCACTTGGCTTCAATGGGTGACTTTTAAGGCTAAGCACACCTTAATTTATATTTAACAACCTCAATACCAGCATGTTTCTTCATTTTCTCTAAATTGAAGCAAGGAAGGAGATCACTTTGGGATAGTTAATTTCTAAGAAAGTGTATTATTGGGGATGTTTGCACTGTCCTAGCATTTTAGTTTGAAATTTATTATCCTCGAAAGTAAGGGAAAATGTTTGTATTTTAATTAAAATGTTTGGTAAAATTTAAATTTAAAGTAGTTATTAAACACCACCAAAAGAAAACTCATTCTGTTTCAAAAAAGTTATAGAATTCATTTGAGCACAGGGTTGTATGTGGAGTATTTGTCAATCAAACTATCACAGTAATAAAAACAACAAAATGGCCTGGAAAGAATGAGGGTATAACATGCCCGTCCTGAAGTGGATAAAAATATATACATGAGCAGCTGCAGCAACCTGAGACACTGAGCTGGACCCAGTTATCACTAATATTATTGACAGAATGGCAGTCGGGGTTCTTATTTGTTTGATGCCAAGATACAACATGGTCATTGTTTGTCAGCTGCAGTAGCAGCAAACCATAAAAATAAAAATAAAATGTGCAATGAGCCCTGCACAAAACCTCTACAGAGTGCAAAGAGTAGACTGCCATTGATGCCCTAATGCCCATCGCAGCCGTAAACATCAACAGCATTTCCTCGCTGACTACATTGCATTTCTCTGAAATACCCCAACTTTTAGAATCAAAAACTGTTTCAGTCATCACTAATTTGATGTGAAGTTGGGACTACAGCATGATCTAACTTTGTATGTTCTTGTGTGGGTTGCTATGCTATGCCCTCACCAGAAACACTAGAGGTGCAGTTGAGCATGGAATCATCATAGTTCATCAAGACTGGAGCATCTTGAGGGCTACCAATAGGAAAACAAGGTTGTGCACATTTTTTATTATTGCTTAATTCAGTTTATTCCAATTCAATGGGTTTCATTTATTCATTCTAGTTGCAAATCTAGGTAATGCAAAACAGGAGCAATGATCCCTGGTATAAGATAGACTTACTTAGAGGGTAAGAGCATTTAATCAGTGCTCACAGCTAATGGCTGCAGAGATATATTTTTTTTTTTTGTTTTTTTTCGTTCAACCCACTGGTTAAATGAAAAAAGAAACTGTACATATATATTAGAGATCGACCGATTATCGGCAAAGCCGATATATTTAGGGCCGATCTGCACTTTCCCAGATATATCGGAATCGGGCCCTGAGGTTACCGATATTGCCGATATTTCGGGAAAGTGCTGTACCGGAGTGATGCCTGAAGCTAGAGGCATCACCCGGGTATCGGCGTCCATACTCGACGGTCGGCTGTCTTGTAATGACAACCGATGCGGCTCAGAAGCCGCTCAGCTGTCATTACAAGGAGCGGGAAGGGACGTCCCCCCTCCCGCCGCCTTCCGCAGCTCACCTGGGTCTCTCGTCCCATCGGGAGAACCGGGCAACCATCCTGCAGGACCGCCCAAGAGAAGACCCGATCAAAGCCACATTCGGGTCTGATCGGGTCTCCTTGTAAAAACCCATGTCATGACATCACTTCTGGGTACTCGGCGCCAAATTAAGAAAAATTACAGCATTCAAAACAGCCAAACTTGGCATTTTGAATTTGTTTAAGTGCAGAGGAAGGATTTGGATCCCTCCACAAGAGTACCTGTAAAAAATTTTTTATAAAAATTTAATTTTTTTCTAATGTATGAAAATATCAGCCAATATTGGCCGATACCGATATGCGATGACCAAAATATCGGTATTGGCAATAAAAAAAACGATATCGGTCGATCATAATATATACCCTATAAAATGCCAAAAAAGACAGCGCTTGCAAGAATGTGCATATCCATAAAATAATAAATAAATTAAATCATGTAAAGTGCAATTGTATTGCAAATGTGCATACCCATATAACAATAAATTAAATCATGTAAGGTGCAATTGTGCTACGTCAGTAATGACAACTAACATCAATTCACAGAATAATTAAAGTGCAATGGTGCCAAAGCTATGATTTTGTGCATAAAGTGCAAAAGTGCTGATTATTACAGTGCAAAATTATGTCCAAAATTGGGTAAACAGTCCACTCCAAATATAACTTCAATAAAGTGCTGTAATCAAAGGAAAAGTGCTTGAGGTGCTCCACACGGTGGAAAGGTGCTTCAAAAAACCCTCTTGGGGATCCACTCACCAGAACTATATGGTTAATGAGCCTAGAACATGCAGTGGTCCTCCAACGTGGATGGATGAGCCTTTAAAGACGATGGGTCAACAAACCTCCAGCCTTCAATATAGTCACCCCCTCGATAGTCACTCAAAAAGAAGGGAATGGACCAAGAATAGTGAAGCCCGCAAGGTATTTTATTGTGCAAATGCCAGATTAAAAATACTCACATATATTAGAAATATAAAAGCGTTTAAAACCACTTAGAACAAACGATACACGTCTCCTTCCGGGAACGCCGTCAGCGTGCGTTCCACGAGATGTAGGAAGTGACGTTGTGTGGTTGCCGTCTGCCGGAAGTGCGCCGACGTGTTTCGTCTGCCTACAAAGGGGCGTTATCAAAGACATCACTTCCGCTTGTGGCAATACAATTTATAGTGTTCCTTCGGATACCATGGTGACCAAAGGACCAAAGAAGAGGAGAACTCCACCAGGATTGTATCACTTCCTGTTTACAACATTAAGAAGTGTCCCCGCATATATCACCGGAAGTTAAATTAATGATGTTATCCCGGGGCCAGTTGTATAGTCTAAGCAATAAATTAGATACCGAGGACAAAGGAATTTCTTTGTATGAAAGAATTAGAACACCACCTCACTTCCTACTTACAATTCATGTAAACAGCACAAAATCATAGCTTTGGCACCATTGCACTTTAATTATTCTGTGAATTGATGTTAGTTGTCATTACTGACGTAGCACAATTGCACCTTACATGATTTAATTTATTGTTATATGGGTATGCACATTTGCAATATAATTGCACTTTACATGATTTAATTTATTTATTATATAATGGATATGCACATTCTTGCAAGCGCTGTCTTTTTTGGCATTTTATTGATTTTCTTGGTTTTTACCTAGTGAACAGCATCTGCAGGATCACATTTTTTAGATAGTTCCAAGAGCGGGTTATAATTTTAATTTTTACACATAATTGGGGAGGGTTGGGGAAGATGCAAGTATAGAGGGAGTGGTTGAAGATGTGAGAAGTAAGTTAACGGGTGGAACCAGTGGAGAATGAAGAACAGAGTTAAAATGAAAGTAAACCCATTGACTTAACAGTTACATTCCCAGCATGCCAGGATTGCTCGCTATCACCATTTGCTTGTGCTGTCAATCAAACTGTCAAACCACCCAATGGCTGGTGTCATAACTGATAACATGTGCAGCATCATGGCAGTTGAAGATAAAATAAAGCCAAGATGGCAGCTTCCTTGGCTGAAAATGATAGGAGGGTTTACTTCCACTTTAAGGGTAGGAAAGAGTTGATGAAGAAAGCATGAGATGTTTAATGAGAATGATAAAATAGACCTATTGTATTTTTAGAGGGCAAATGTATACAGGGTGAAGTCTCCCTGGGATTCACTTTTACCGTACAGATGCTCGAGAGTGTGGCTAGGTCATCTGTTTGCCAAGGTTTTACCCAGGCCTGATTTGAGGAAGGACACATTCTGTATCCTCTACTCATAATTAAATCTCAGCTTGGCTTGGGCTTGCTATTTAAATCATGGTTTTGGCCAATTTAAGTTTTTAACTGATATTTTTTTTAAATCCTGTTTTTCTTAGTATTTATATAAATACAAGATGCCCCTATGACATTGGAGTGAGTCTTTTTTACAGAAAGAGAACAGCAGTAGCTTTCAGACTCCTTCTCTCTTTAAATACATGTTTCTGTGGAGCTTTGCAGAACAAGGTTGATTCACCTCTCTGCTTTATTCAACTGTATGTATAATAAGAGTTTCAGCCACTGCGCTCTTTGTGCATGCTTTTTTTTTTTTCAGAAAAGCAGTTATTATTTGCTTTTATATACATTATATTATATTCATCTGACAACTGTAAAATGTGTTAAAATGATTCTTCTAAGTCCTAAGACTCAATAGGGAAAATAAATACCAAATATTAAATTCCCTTCAATCGTATGTTGTGATGGAAAATCCAAGCCTCTCAAAGCTTGTTTCAAACCTATACTTAGCCCTGTAAAGGGTTAATTAAGTTTGCCCCGTGTGTTAGTCACCTAAAGCGTCTGCTCCTACCTTGCCTGTTATAAAACCTGCCAGCAAATGTAATGTAACGTTTACTTCAAGTTGTCTGATTCTGCTTTTTGACTTTTAATAGCATGAATTCTTTTTAGGCCTCTAGGAATGCACAAGTGTTCCATACATCCCCGTACAGGCAGTGCCACTGCTGTCTCATGCAGCAGATGCACAAACACAGCCGCTGCTCACAATGTGACATCCCTGCGAGTGCATGTGCATGGCCTCGAACACACCCTGGGTAAATGAAGCCTTAAACCAATGCATTAACATAATGCATTGTTGTGGATTAAGGCAGCCTGTTGATTTTGAATGGGCTGGTAGTCCTCCATAATGCATTAAAAATGGGAATTGTTTTGGTGCAGTGCACTGAGGTACCATCCACAAATGAATAGCAATGCACTGCTGTGTGCAGATGCATGCTACAGTAAGCATTATCCTACCCAACACTGTGTCTTGGCCTAGGCCGACAAAGCCCATGCATAAAGTGGCACTTTGTGGGCGGGGGGGGGGGGGAATTAGTCAGCAAAAAAGCCACTCTCACACTGAAAAAAAAGCTCCCCCTACTTCCGAGTCACAGGTCCCGACTCCTACACAAAAGCATGCCCCAGCTGGCAGCCAGCGGCTTGCTGTAGCGGGGCTGTTATTGGTGGTGACTGGGACTGGTGCCAGTTTTGGGATGTGCTTGGCCATGGGGGCAGGGACTGGCACCCCAATAAAGCGGCCGGTGACTGGCCAGACCGGCCGTACTTAAAGCAACTGGCAGAGGGAGGGCCTAATGCTCTGCCTACCCTCCTCCATGGCATCCCTACATGGAAACTTCCTCCCTGTTCCAACCCCCCCCCCGCCCTGTTTCTGTGTCGACGATAGGAGAGAGGAGGATGAGAAAAATCCCCAGCCCAGTGCAGTTATGATTCTTATACCTCTTGGGCACTTCATAGGTGATACCACTTCAGTTTATGTTATGATAAGGCTGCACTGATGGGGCTGCCCTGATGGACACTGATAAGGCTGCACTGACGGGCACTGATGAGGCTGCTTTGATGGGACTGTACTGATGGGCACTAATAAGGCTGCACTAATGGGCACTGATGAGTCGGCACTGACGGGTACTGATGAGGCGGCATTGATGGGCACTGATAAGGTGGCACTGATGGGCACTGATAAGGCTGCACTGATGGGCACTGATTAGGCAGACCTGATGGATCTTCACTTATGGACACTGATGCGACTGTACTGATGGGCATTGAAAGGCTGCACTGATGGGCACTCATAAGGCTGCACTGATGGCCACTGATGAGGCTGCACTGATGGGCACTAATAAACTGCACTGATGAGGCTGCACTGATAGGGCTGCACTGATGCGGCTGCACTGCTGAGGTGGCACTGATGAGGCGACACTGTTGGGCACTAATGAGGCGGCACTGATGGGCACTTTTGTACAGAGAGGAAGAGATGGAGCTCTAAGAGGAAAAGGTAGAGCCTTAAGAGGAATGGGTGTGGTTTACAGATGGCAGGGCGTGTCTTAAGCAGGAAGGGGTGTGGCCTTGATAGGAAGGGATGGGACATATTTAAATGAGGGAGTGCATGAGTTTAGTCAGGCCTAGGGCAGCACAAAACCTAAATACACCACGGACTATACCACAGCAGTGTAAAAGAAACAATAATGTAACTCATCCCTTGGATACAAATTATCTTATTTAAAGCTATCTAATTATTATTTAAAATGATCTAATTTTATTTTTTTTAAGAATGAAAACTGTTATGTTTGAGCAGCTATTATTGATTGTGATGTCAATCTCTTCTTGTTGAATTAGAGTTGGCAAATTTCTGTTTGGTGCCATCAAATAAATGTACATTAGTAAAGTAATAACAGTATGTCAACTTCATTGCAAGAAGGATAACTTTTTTTTTAAATTGTGTGTGCATAAAAGTCAAGTTGAATTCTTACATGTTTCCCTGTTTTTATTGTACTATGTTATCATTTTCTCTTAGAAAGTTCTTAAAAACAACTTTACTTGGTAAAAATAAATTTCCTGCTTTCCCCTTAAGTGCTGTGTGCTGTCAGAGATTAGACCTTGGATCCCGGTGGAGGTTTGGATGTCCCAGACTGCAGGAAGCATCCCACCGCTTGCAACCAATGTAACGGAACTGCAACTCACACTGTACTTGTGGACTTCCGTCAGTATACAGCTTCCTCCCAGTCATGAACATAGATATCAGATTTTCCCAGCCGCCCCCATACAAAGCTAGCCGACAACTTAGCTTGTATAGGTTTTGGAACCTTCCAGAATAAGAACTGTTTATTCAAACACAGGCACAAAGATATATACACTGTGAGACAACCCCCCCTACCCCTTAGCAGCCATTCCACATACACATATACATCCCATAATAGGTTGATCTTAAGGCAGACAGAAACAATAGAACAATGGGATTCAGGCACTTACTAATAACAAACCCCACCCCACCTCACTATCTTGCAAGGGTCTATGAGAGACTCCAACAATATTCAAGCAATCTGAAATGTCAAATTGTTTATCTTTATATATTTCTTGAGGGATATTGTTCAGAAATATTATTGTCCCAAGTGAAAGAGGCCCTTCATTCTTTCAACACAAAGTTAAAATCATGCCATCCTAGCAAGACCTTCTCTGACACTGGTCCCTTATGCTGTATTCTCATCTCTCCCAACCTCCTTCCGAATTCCTCTTCCATGGTGGCTGATATCTGTACCTCTCCTCTTTTGCTATCTGGACCTTGGATCCTGGTGGAGGTTTGGATTTCCCAGACTGCAGGAAGCATCCCACCGCTTGCCAATAATGTAATGGAACCGTAACCCACATTGTACTTGTGGACTTCCGTCAGTATACGGCTTCCTCCCAGTCGTGAACATAGATATCAGATTTTCCCAGCCGCCCCCATACAAAGCTAGCTGACAACTTAGCAAGTATAAGTTTTGTAACCTTCCAGAATAAGAACTGTTTATTCAAACACAGGCACAAAGAGATATACACTGTGAGACAACCCCCCCCCCCTCCCCCTTAGCAGCCATTCCACATACACATATACATCCCAAAATAGGTTGATCTTAAGGCAGACAGAAACAAAAGAACAATGGGATACAGGCACTTACCAATAACAAACCCCACCCACGTCACTATCTAGCAAGCGTCTATGAGAGACTCCAACAATATTCAAGCAATCTGAAAAGTCAAATTGTTTACTTTTATATATTTCTTGAGGGATATTGTTCAGAAATATTATTGTCCCAAGTGAAAGAGGCCCTTCATTCTTTCAACACAAGCCACACATATAGAACCCAGGATAACCGGGGTAACACGAAATGCGGTGTGGTTGTACAGCGAGTCTGATCAGTGCAGACCAGACTGGGGTTCTTGGTCACCCTGTGCCCCTAATAGACACAGGGTGACTTACACATAAGAGGGGCCGGGGAAGCTGGACAAGGAGTTTCCCGACCTCTCTAAAGTAATCTGGGTTCCACGAGGCCCCCACCCAAAGTGACTCCTATCACATAAACTTCCATGCGATCCGATTTCAGTGCAGGGAAAAAAAGTTTCCTGCAGCATTTTCGTGGGAATGCAATTTGAGTTCAGTCATACAACTGTGTGGCTGAATTCACATTGCACAGACTTTGCATGTGATCTGAACAGCAATATGGTGCGAATCACATGCGATGTCTGTGTTTGCAATAGTGTGAACCCAAGCTTAGACACACATCTGGAAAGTGAAAGTCAGACATGTATTGATCTGCTGCCTTCTACTATCTGTAATGTAATATGTGGTAAATAGCTGTTCTTTGTTATTTACCACAGATTTTTCGTTATAGATAGATAATTCGTGTCCCTGCAAGCTGGGATAGAAATCCTGATTGAAGGACTGTGATAAATATAAAGGGGAGTTTCCAGGAAACAGAAACAGAACCGAGCAACATGATCTTACACACACACAAGCTGCTGATGTATCACCCAGAACCGAGGCAGAGTCATTTCTTATAACCTCCCCCCAAAAATGGGCTACGCAAGTTAAATGAAGGTTGCTAATACAATGTCTATCAAATTGAATATCTCTTTCTGTAATTTCAATGGGGCCTTAAAGTGGAAATAAACCCCCCAAATTAACTGTTTCCTGAAACAAGTTACAATCAAGGCATACCTTAAATATTATTCATTACAGTTACTATTGTGCTCATGCCAACTTTTAACCAACCTGTGAAGCCATCAAATAGCTGGTGTCATAGCTGATCACATGTGCAGCACCAGGGAAACTGCAATCCAAACTGAGACTAAGATGGCGGCTACCTTGGCTGTAAAGCTTAGGAGGATTTATTTCCTCTTTAACTAACAAGCCTGCTTAAGTTTTAAGAAATATCCAGCTTAGGTTTCAGTGAGAATGGAACTAAACCTTTAATAGCAAAAATTGGAAGCAGGCAGCTTTTTATTGAAGAAGAGACATGCTGTTTCTCTTCTGCAAAAAACACACTTACCTGTCTTTTTGCACTGTTTTTATAAATATATACACTGAGCTGTGCATGAGCAGCTCAGCGTACATTTTTTGCATGGTGCCAGCTTGCCAGGATAAGTGACTCGTGGACAAGCGCAGGAGTTGTGTCATCCCCACTGGCTAATTAGGTGACCAAAAACCCAGCACCCGGCAGCAGCCTGGGGAAAATATGTTAGTAGCCAGTGAGGGACCAGCAGTTGCATCGCAGGGATGGACGTGAATATTCTCTGGACTTTAATTTTGCTTTAAAGGAGTTGTAAAGGCAGAAGATTTTTTATCTTAATGCTTTTTTTTATGATAAAAAAAACTTCTGTGTGCAGCAGCCTCCCCAGCACCCCCTAATACTTACCTGAGCCCCATCTCTATCCAGCAATGTCCACGTGTCCCTCAGCCACCCGGGACTCTCCATCCTAAATTGGCTGATACACAGCAGCGGCACCATTGGCTCCTGTGGCTGTCAATCAAAGTTAGTTAGCCAATTAGGAGAGAGAGGGGGCAGGGCCAAAAGGCAGCTCTGTGTCTTTATGGACACTCTGAGCTGCAGCTCGGCTCGGGTGCCCCCATAGCAAGCTGCTTGCTGTGAGGGCACCTGACAGGAGGGAGAGTCTAGGAGAGCCAAAAAGGGACTCGAGAAGAGGAGGATCCGGGCTGCCCTGTGCAAAACCACTTCACAGGGCAGGTAAGTATAACATGTTTGTTATTTATTTATTTATTTCTTACATGACTTTGCAATCATTTTAAGCTTTGAAAATGAAAACCAGAAGCTGATTGGTTGCCATACACATTTGCTCAAGATTCTGGCTGCTCCAGTCTTAGGAATGTCCTCCCATTATATGTACAAATAATCCTGTTTGTTGAACAACATTTTTTATTATACTAATTTAGACTGTATGAATATATGTATTCCTGTTTCCTAAACCAGTAAATGGCTGTAATGAATTGGGTGCATTTTCCACTTATTTAACTTCTGCTAAGACATGTGTTAAGTACCATGACTGAAGTCCATAGACATTTCCCATTTCCAGGTAAGAACGTCTGAGATGTATGCAAGTTATTGGAAATGGGCAGCTGTATTTAGGATGAAAAGGTACACATTGAAAACTACAGAATTGTACTGGTATAAAGATTACTGCTTGTATAAAAATATCAAATTCTGTCTGTCATAATTAATTAATTTGAATTATTGATTTATTCCTAAATATCAGTACAAATGAAAGACGGCACATTGCATAATTTATACATAGAAAAAGAAGGTCAAACAGATTATTAAAGCCATAGGCATTTAACTAATTAAAGTCTAATTAGTAAAAGTGTACTATTTGAGGGGTTAATATGCTAGTTTATATAACTAGCTAGTATGCCATGGTGCCTTGATATTGTTTGTGACCCCCTGTAAAGCTGTCCAAAGCCCTGTATACTAGCTGCAGTGTTTGTTTTCTCTGCTTGCTCTCTGCTACCTCATGAGTCTTACTTTAATTTATCATTAGAATAGGTGACCTCACCAACCAACGGTAAACCACATGAGATGGGTGCATACTGGTAAGCAACCTAAAAAACGGATCTTCTATTTGTAGTAGAGGACAGATCTAAGGTGGCATGCATTAAAGGGGTTCTAAAGGCAGAAGTTTTCTTTTTTTACCTTCTGTGTGCAGCAGCCTCCCCAGCACCCTTGATACTTACCTGAGCTCCATTTTTATCCAGCGGTGTTGCAGGAGTGTCTCAGCTGACTGGGACTCCCCTCCTCATTGGCTGAGACAGCAGCGTGGCGCGATTGGCTCCCCAAAGTCAGTCTGCCATTCAGGAGAGAGAGGGGGGTGAGGCCGGGCTGCGGCTCCGTGTCTGAATGGATACAGGGAGCTGTGACTCAGCTCAGGTGCCCCCACCACAAGCAGCTTGCTGTGGAGGCACTCAACAGGAGGAAGGGGCCAGGAGCGCAGAAGAGGGACCCAAGAAGAGGAGGATCTGGGCCACTCTGTTCAAAACCAACTGCACAGAGCATTTTAATACTGTATGCTTTAGTCTGCTGAAACTAGATTTTTTATTATTAGAAATGAATAAGAAAGTAAATATTTGTTTCAATGGAAAAAATGGAAAAAGCAGATATTAGACTTAAAGTGAAACTAAACCCTACTATCTTTTACAGCCATGGAAACTGTCATCCTAGCCTCTGTTTAAGATGCAGTTGTCATGGTGCTGCACAGGTAATTAGCTATGACACCAACCTTTTGATGGCTTGAAAGTTTTGTTTAGAGCACAAGCAACTGTGATAGTTATCATTCACAGCATGCCACAAATATACCTGTTTTAGAAAACCATTAAATCAGCTAGTTTACTTCAGCTTTCATTCACAAAGATTTTTAAAAAAGATACATAAATCATTTAGGCCATGTGTTTAACCACTTGAAGACCACCCACTATACATATACTGCAGCAGGGCGGCTGCTCTGCAACCGGATCACGTACCTAGCATGTGATCCGACACTTCTGGGTCTGGGGCACGCATGCACGCCACCGGCTACCCACCCCCTAACTGATCTGCGAGTACAACATAGTAGAGTAGAGTCAATACTTGCTGGCACCCTCTAATCATTGGGCAGGGAGCCAGAACAACGATCTGCCTATTTAAACAAGGCAGATTGCTGTTCTGTCGGTAGGGAAGGCATTGATCCTGTGTTCCTGCAAAGCAGGAATATGGATCATCGCCCCTAGTAAAATGACCTCCCACACAGTGCACAAACACTGGTTAGGCATACAGTTAACCCTGTGATAGCCCCTGATGTTTAACCTCCTTCCGGCCATTACCATTAGTACAGTGACCGTGCATATTTTTAGGACTGATCACTGTATTGGTGCCACTGGTACCCAAAAAGTTCAGTTAACGGTCTGCCGCAACATCGCAATCTCACTATAAGTCACTAATTGCCACCATTTCTAGTAAAATAATTAAATAAATAGAAATATATTGGGATTTTTTTTTACCAAAAAAGAGAGCAGAATACATATTGGCCTAAATTTATGAAGAAATTTGATTTTTTTATTTTTTTTTAATTGGATGTGTTTTATAGCAAAAAGTAAAAAATATATATATTTTTTTTTATTCAAAATTGGTATTTTTTTGTTTATAGCGCAAGAAATAAAAAACAGTGGTGATCAAATACCACCAAAAGAAAGCTCTATTTGTGGGGAAAAAAGGACATAAATTTTGTATGGGGAAATAGTCGCATGACCGCGCAACTATCAGTTTAATTAATGCAGTGCCGTATCGAAAAAAAAATGGCCTGGTCATGAAAGGGGGTAAATCTTCTGAAGGGCAAGTGGTTAATTGGGCTCTACTGAATTTCACTGACACTTTATTTTTAAAACAACTATCCTTATCCTGGTGTGTTAGCTTTTTGAATAGAGCCTATTGCCTGTCAACAGATTTACTTGATTAAAACTGAATTGTGATTGTTTGATGTGCATAGTGCACAACTGATCTTTGCATTGTTTTTCAATAAATTCCCATAGTTGTTAGCATAGAATTAGGGGAATCAGAACTAAACCAATTGATTTAACTGTTTTGCATCAATTTTATTTTCATTCTTAATGAGGAGCTCCAGGCTCCTTCACAAAAAAATTTGAAAATACTGTAGCTGCTTTTAATATTAGGATACTTACCTGTCCACGAATCCAGCGGTGTCTTCACCCCAGCCAATTTTTTCAATCTGCCCACGGGTGCTGCCACCACCGTTTCTTGTAAAGGAAACCGGCATTGAAGCCTTGCGGCTTTACAGCCGGTTCCCTAAAGCACCATAGCTCCCAACTGTCCCTGATTTTGAGGGACTATCCCTGATTTGGAGCACTGATTTCCTCTGTCCCTCCTCATTTTGGTCTGACCTCTATATTTGTAAATAAAATGCACTTTTTATCTTTTAAAAAAGTGTTTCCCAGTGCTAAACCTTTCAATCAATTTTTAAATTGTTGTATTTGTAAATTTTTAAAGCAAGTGAAAAAGGAATAGAAGTGGTAAAAAAAAGCACTTGTGGGTTTAACTAATCACTTTTTTTGTATATTTCTCCTTTAAGGGGGCATGGCAAGGGGTGTGCCCACTGCCCTATGCCTACATACTTTTTCTAATAGGTTTCCCACATTCCCATCTCAAAAAGGTGGCAGGTATGCTGCACATGGCCCAGGAGGAGGAGGGGGCCAAACTTCCAGGCGACTTTGCCGCGGCTAAGTCAACCGGAAGTGGGAGCAGGTACCTTTCAAACCAAGTACCCACTCCCCCCCACTGAAAGGTGCCAAATGTGGCAGCGGAGGGGGGGATGAGGCAAACAAGTGGAGCTTCCCCTCCTTTTGATGGAGCTCCACTTTAACAGGAATTTCCTTTTTTACATGATCGGATGATTTAATTAAATTTTCCTTCATTTTATTTAGGATAGATTCCCAACTTCTTTAGGAGTCTCAGTCTGTGTCTATGTGTGTTTACAGTATATGTATTAGATTTCTACACTTTTTAACTGGTAATTTGTCTAATGCATCTGCCCTACTTGTCCTAGGCTTCATGTACACCCTGCCTGCATTTACTGCGGCCACAGGAAAAAGCAGAATGTGGCAAAATCGGTTTTGCCACATTTTGCCTTTTCCCACAGCCGGCAGTCAAATCATTCTTATCCTGAACGCAATATTTCTGCACTCAGGAGAGGGAGGTGGAAGCTCACCTAACCGTGGTAGCTCCTAAACTCTGCTAAAAGCCTATGTGTACATTGTACATTGGATAAGGACAACTCTCCCTTGGCCTCACCAGATTGTTTGTGGAAGCAGTATCACTGCTTAAACAATACTGCCACATGTATGGAAAGGGTTAAGTCTCCTTGCTTTCTCTCCAGCAATAGACTTGGTGATCTACATTCTCTTCAGGACACTCACTTGCATCCCTTTATTGATGCTGGTCCACTGATTCTTCTAGTTGCAGGGGTGGCCTCCTCAGGTCAGTCCCCTTGACACAGATCTGTACTCAGTGTACTGCAGTTCCCTCAGTGAAGAGACAGAGGTAACAGTTGTTCGCATGCAGTGCACAAGGAACTTGGGGTTCTGTGAGGCCTATGCCACTAGAGTCCCAGATCTATCCCCACCTTGCACCTATGCCCGGGCTCGGCCACAGAATGCAGCCTACTCCAGTCAAGAAAGTGGAGACCCTGTACACGCCACCTGGGAGAGGAGACAGGTAAAAACTTCCCAGGTTCCAAACACTCACCTGGAGATAATAGAGGAAATTGGGCTTGGTGTAAAGAAGCCATCTTTCTATATGTCCCCAAGCCACACTGGAAACAATCCAAGCCTCATTTGTGCAACACCTTCCTGTCAATCAAGGTGCATTGGAATCTGGGGAGGTCCATCTACATTGACCGGGTAGAACCACTCAGATGGAAAAGGCCAAGCCTGTGCCCTCAGTATTCTGAGTCCTGAGGGCAAGACAGTCAGCAAACCTCATCCTGATCACTATTACTGAGGTGTGCCGAGTTCTTATTTCTGTTGGAAAGTTACCAAGGGGCTAGTTAGCCTGAAAAGTTTGATAGATTAACTGAAAAGAGTTACAAAGGGGCTGGTGTGCCCTAAGAGTCCCTTTGACACAAAAGTTGCTGTTAGGGCTGGAGGCCCTGTTCCCAAATCTCCTTCCCTTCTATCCTTGCAATAGAAGATGGGAATCAGCAAAACTGCTACAGTTTCTTCACCTGGGAGAAAGAGCTTTTGCCACAAAGAGCTTCTTCTGTTAAAGCCAGGGGCTAC
Organism: Pelophylax lessonae; assembly: GCF_965119305.1. Lineage (NCBI taxonomy): Eukaryota > Metazoa > Chordata > Amphibia > Anura > Ranidae > Pelophylax > Pelophylax lessonae. The sequence continues at coordinate 496,028,453 of NC_138769.1, read as the reverse complement.
TACCTGGAGAGGGCAAACCCCCTAGTTCACAGAAATATACTATCAAAAGGACCCTTTGTGAAGATCTTCTTGGCCTTGGGCCACTATTGCTGCTAAAGGGAGTGTTGAGAAAGGACACTATGTGAAGATACTTTGTTTAAAGGACAATTTGCAAAGATCCTTTGGGCAAGTGGGCCAGAGTAATGCTGAAGGAATCTTTGTGCGAGTTGCTACCCTGTGAGAGAAGGGTGGCAGCCCCTTGCCTTTTCAGAGAGAGGGATGCCAGAGTGAAGGATCCCTTGAAAAGTTCTTACAGAGACTCATAAGGTAGGCAAGCTTTGGTCAGGCTTCAGTAAGAGTAGCTTGCCGCCAGGAGAAGATGTCTTGCCTCAGTGTTACAGAAGGAAAAGGACACTGTGAACACCAGTCGGGTGGACTGTGCATTTCTTCATCCTAACTTGTGGGTCTGACTAGAATAAGAGAGAGTCAGTGCCCTGGTATCTGAGAGGGACTGTGCCTATTGCTAGTGAAAAATGGTTCGCAGATGGAACCTGTGATAATGTGTTAGTTAGATTGGCAGGAATTTTTCTGTTTTGGCTATTACAGGTGCACAACAGAGCGACAAGTCAAGCGTGCACTTAGGGGGCCAGCAGTGTTGGAGATCCCTACGGGAATGCTAGCGTCACAGATTTTGTGGGTGAGAAGGTCACCTCCATGGAGAGGGCAGTCTCACTGTAAGTATGTAAAATGTTTAAATTGAAATGTACTTACCCTTTCCTTTGTAGGTTTGCGGAGAACCTTCTGGCCTTGGAAAGGCCATCCGCTGTCTATATTTGTACATATGTAAAATTGTTATTTGTAGTTTAGTCAGTTAGGATGTTTTACTTTCACCTGTTAGACAGATTTTTGTTTGGCGGGGGGTGCATTGGTTCAAATGCACCCGGTACCTTCTTATGTGTAAATATTGTACAGCAGAGTCATATATTTTTTCACTTAATTTATTTTATTCACTGGCCACATATGCAGTATGCCCCATGGCCCTGTACATATGTTATTTCCCTTTTTCACCTTTCCCCCTTTCCAAGTGTAAATTTTGTACAAATATTTTTGTAGGGGCAGATGCCCAGAGCCAGTGAGGACATGGCTCAGTTTGGTGGGGGGTGGATGTAGCACCCTCCTAGGTATGTGCTAGGGAGACAAAGTATAGTTTTGAGTCCTGTCTGCTTACCAGAGGGATTGCAGATAAATCTATATTGTTCTCTGCCTACCAGATAGAAGGATCTGGTAGTGAGGTCTACTCAAGGTGCAACTCAGTCTGCCTGCAGAGTGTTTCACACTGGTCCAATAGGGAGGCATGTTGGACAGTGGGAGGAAACCTGACAAATGAGTACACAGGTGTTTAATACAGCCCTGGTCATTTGGCAGAGGAAAGTGCCTCAGGACATGCTGGGATACTGTATAAATGCCAGGAGCACATGTGTTTAGGATCTTTCATCTTGATAGCGGAGTCCCAGAGAGAGGGGCAGCTGCCTCCTCCTCTGTAGAGGTGCCATTCAGCCTCAGGTAGTCCACCTGAGAGCGTAAAGAGACCTAGAGAGAAACTGAACCCAGAGGTCCTGTAAAGCTGACTGAAAGGGGAGACACTGAGGGATCAGATTCTGCAGTATGCTGAGTACAGATCTGTGTCAATGGGCCTGACCTGAGGGGAGCCACCCCTGCAGCTAGAAGAGTCAGTGGATCGGTGTCAGTAAAGGGAATGCTAGTGAGTGTCCTGAAGAGAATGTAGATCACCAAGTCTATTGCTGGAGAGAGAGCAAGGAGACTTAGCCCTTTCCATACATGTGGCAGTATTAATTAAATAGTAAGACTGCTTCCACAAGCAATCTGGAGAGGCCACATGAGAGTTGTCCTTATCCAATGTACATAGTTCCAGTTGGAGTATCCCACTATTCTCTTCTCCCATCCAAGTTCCACAATAAATACTAAAAACCAATACCCCTCAGTTTCTCCCCTCTCAGTCAGCTTCCCAGGACCTCTGGGTTCAGTTCCTCTCTGGCTCTGCAATCCCTCTGGTAAGCAGACAGGATTCAAAACTATATTTTCTCTACTCCTACCTAGTAGAGTGCTACAGTTGTTTTTCAATCATTTGGGTTCTCTAGAATGCATGTTTTGGGTCATCTTTCTACTGGAGGACCCATGACCTGCAAATGAAAAAGAGCTGAGCATTATGTTTTACTCCAGACTGCCTTGATAATCTTCTGATATTATAGTGCCCTGGACATATTCAAGACACCCAGTGCCAGAGACCTGATGTAGATTCCTCAATGTTTCACAGTGGGGGTGGTGTTTCATTCTTTAAATTAAAATTAAATCTAAAAAGCTAAAAATATGTTAAATTTTTTGGTTTTTATGACAGAAGAGACCCTGTCAGCATTTGTGTACACTGGGGCTGGCATGCATGAGATTGCCAATCCAGTGGCGAATGAGTCAGAATCTGGACAAAATAATAGGAGAGTATGGAGGTGCCAGTGGCCATCTGGAATACTCACGGTGTAGCACTTGACAGCATCGGTTGTCTGCTAAGTCTGCCATAGTGTACTAGTATATTCAGCTCTAAAAGTATTGTTCTTCCTCTGTCAAGTTAGTTAAATTCATGCCTATGCCTGAAGAACTGCATGTGTGAACAGAGCTGTGCACCGATCTGTGCGCAGAATTAGAGCCATACATGTATCTGCATGCTTGCATTGATTGTGGTGCCCACCGGCCTGTTTAAAGCAGTGCAAGTATCAAGATAATTTCTGAGTGGTTTTAACTTGTCAGCTTCTGTGGCCTGTGAGCCTGTGACTGACCAGACCTCTTGTTCACATCTATGTTCTGACATGGCTTCGTTCTGACTCTGCTTGATGTACCTTATTTGGTACTTTTTCTGCTCACCTGATACAGACCTTGGCCTGACCCAGACTGTTTCTACTTCCTGATTCTGAACTTCTGCTGCCTATATTTTGCTGACTCCTTTCTACCTGATTACACCTATAAATCCTGCATCTACCAGTTTTTGGATTGCTTTCCTCATGGTTCCCAGGCCGGTGCTCCCTGCATCTCATGCACTACATGACATGTGACATTCCGAGATAATAGAGCTGCAGTGACCTAATACACAAAGCTCTGATTTTGTCTTTCTTCTCAAAAAGGCATTATCTCAGAAGGACTGTTATCAGTGTGGGAGAAGAGAGAGCGGCCAGCTCACACATGCTTTAGTCCACTCCTATTCCGTCTCCATTGGCCACAGCGGAGGGCCAATCAGAAGATCAGAAGATCCACATGCAGCACTATGGACAGGGCTCCACCCCTCTGCACTCGGCTCCTCCCCCAGGAGCCTGTAGTGAGCCTAATGTCTGAAGCTGTCCCCTGATGTGTCCTCATTCTGGAGCCTGACAAAGTAAGTGTCCCCAGACAGGGGAGATACTGTAATGTAAAGAAAGACTGTAGTGTGTGAGCAGACTGGGGGGTATTTGGGGGGGTGTGATCAGAGTGGGGTGGGGTATCTAGGTGGGGGAGTATCTAGGTGGTGTGTTTAGAGTGTGGTGGGTATCTGAAGGGGGGGGTTGGTCAGAGTGAGGGGGTATCTAAGGGGGTGTGATCAGAGTGGGGGCGGATATGGGGGTGTTTTCAGAGTATGGTGGGTATCTGGGGGCTGTGATCAAAGTGGGGGGGTATTTGGGGGGTATCAGCAGAGTGGGGGCTGGTATATGAGGGGTGTTTTCAGAATAGGGGGTATCTGAGCATGTGATCAGGGTGGGGGTATCTGGAGGTGTGTGATCGGGATGGAGGGGTATCTGGGGGGTATGATCAGGGTGGGGGAGGGTATCTGGGCATGTGATCAGAGTGGGGATATCTGGAGGTGTGTGATAAGGATGGAGGAGTATCTGGGGGGGGGGCGTGATCAGAGTAGGGGGTATGATCAGAGTGGGGGTAGCTGGGGGGCGTGTTCAGAGTGAGGGTATCTGGGCGTGTGATCAGGGTGGGTGGGTATCTGAGGGTGTGATCAGGGTGGGGGTATCTGCATTTGGTGGGCACCGGTAGGCTGCCTTTGGTGGGCTCTGCTAGGCTGCATTTGGTGGGCACTGGTAGGCTGCATTTGGTGGGCACTGATAAGCTGCATTTGGTGGGCACTGGAAGGCTGCATTTGGTGGACACTGATAAGGCTGCATTTGGTGGGCTCTGGTAAGCCGCATTTGGTGGGCTCTGGTAAGCCGCATTTGGTGGGCACTGATAAGGCTGCATTTGGTGGGCTCTGGTAGGCTGCATTTGGTGGACACTGGTAAGCTGCATTTGGTGGGCACTGGTAAGCTGCATTTGGTGGGCACTGATAAGGCTGCATTTGGTGGGCACTGATAAGGCTGCATTTGGTGGGCTCTGGTAGGCTGCATTTGGTGGGCACTGGTAAGCTGCATTTGGTGGGCACTGGTAAGCTGCATTTGGTGGGCACTGGTAGGCTGCATTTGGTGGGCACTGGTAGGCTGCCTTTGGTGGGCTCTGGTAGACTGCATTTGGTGGGCACTGGTAAGCTGCATTTTGTGGGGACTGGTAAGCTGCATTTGGTGGGCACTGGTAAGCTGCATTTGGTGGGCACCGATAAGGCTGCATTTGGTGGGCACTGGTAGGCTGCATTTGGTGGGCACTGATAAGGCTGCATTTGGTGGACACTGATAAGGCTGCATTTGGTGGGCTCTGGTAAGCTGCATTTGGTGGGCACTGATAAGGCTGCATTTGTTAGGCACTAATGTGGCTGCATCACAGCATTAATCTCTTGTATCATATCCACAGTCTCTGACCATATCTTGTATCAAGTCTGCAGTCTCATACCATGTTACCCCTTACCCCTGTCTGGGGGCTCTGTTTAACAGACTCTCTAACAGATGCCCTCTCTGTGTCCATTAGAGAGACCCCCCTCCAGTTCCCATTAGAGTACTCTGCTTCTCTTACTGTAATTTGTTTATTGTTAAGAGATCGTGGGAGGGTCCCGGGGTAAGGAAGACTTCTTAGGGGAGCATCTCTGTGTTTGAGTCATTGTCATAGAAACATGTGTAAAGGGGAGGAGCTAGAAAGATGACCAGGCCCATATGGGGCGCGCCAGAAAAATTTCTGCACCCAGGCGCCTGTGACCCTAGGATCGGCCCTGGTCATGCATTTTATAAATGCATGTCATGCCTGTCTTTCAGAAGTAACATCTTGCTGGGTCTTTTACCTTGGGAAGGCTACTTTCATTCAGACAAATGTTGCAACTTGATCATTTTATGTCTTCACCATGTACAGTAGGTCAGGCAGGGTCCATTTTAATGTTTTCTTTGGTTCTCCACCATTTTGGTTATACACCTGTTCAATTCCAGATCTATGTTCCTCTTCTGGCTACTTACAGGGGGTTGTCTACAGTCCAACGAACCTTAAACGTTTACAAAATATTTACAATCATGATCACAGGAACATTAATCTATTGGCTAGTTTGTTTTACCCCTACTAGACTGGGTTTTTTCTGCAAAGCTGCATATTTGGGTAACCCCCTTTGTGCACAGAGACTGGGGTCTCACAGTGAGCCCCAGGCGCCGTACCAACAATCGGGATCTGGAACTCGAGATTCCTCTGTGATCAGTCCCTGCCGCCCCTGTATTTTCTTTCTATGTGAATGGAGGCGAGAGATATGTTGTACTCTTAAGCCCCGTACACACGTACCGATTGTCGGCCGTAAATATTCGGCCGACGACCGATCGGCCGATTGTAGGCTTGTTAGTATGATGCTTCCGACAGCCGACAGCGCATTTTCGGCCGAACAGAATCTGTCGTGCAGACTTTAAAATATTTGTTGGCCGTCACCAGAACGGCCGATTGTTCGCCAGTCAGTACAGAATTCGGCCGACAAAGAGCAGATTTGCAAGACTGGGCATGCTCAGAAAAGAAAAAACACACGGAAAGTTAACCATCACATGACATCACTTCTGCAGTCGGCTGTTGTTGGCCGACAAAATTTGTGTGCAGTCTTTTGCAGTTTTCAACAGACACGACAGCCCTGGACAAAAGACGGCCGATCGTTCGGCCGACAATCAGTACGTGTGTACGGGGCTTATCTCTCTCTTACGTTGCAGAGAAATAAAAAAGCGTGTGTGAAAAAATTAAACAAAATAATAATAATAATAAAAAAATAAAAATACTTAGGCCAAGGTTTGATCTAGGTCAGTGCCAGGGTTAGTGTTTGGGTCAAGGACAGGGTCAGTTTTTTTTTTTTTTTTTGGACAGAATTAGCTTGTTCTTTGGTGGAAGGTTATGGTAGTATCAAGAAATATACAGCTAAATAAAAAAAAAAAATGTACTATTGTCGGCCAGTTTTCCATTGATAATAAAAATAAATTAGGAGATATCAAATACCATTTACCACCAAATGAAAGCCCAATTTGTCTTGAAAAAAAAAAGTTGCAAAATTGTGCTTAGACATTTAGATTTGTTTTACCCTTAGGCATGAAGTGGTTAAATTGGCATCCTGAGCTATTGAGTTTTGTAAATGAATTTTAGCAAAGCAAATAAAGAAACCCTGGGAACAAAGAAAAGAAAACTAGCCCTTCACCTGCAAGTGAAAAATAGAATACAAACTATTCATAAAAACTATTTTATATTTACTCAGCCTAAAGCTGTTTGGTAGTCACAGAACTTTCACGAAATAAAGTATGCTCCATATCCTGCAGGTTGATGATTTTTCTCTCTGGTGACGCCTGTCCTTTTCACATGGCTAAACTTTCCATTCTGCTGAAGTTAAATAATTTCAGATCTAGCATTAAAAAAAATATGGATACAGTATGCTCTATGAATGTAGGAGAGGCAAATAAATAGTAGGATCATCTCCCCCATTTCACATAATGTGTTGTATTCTGTGACAAAAATGCAAGGACTTTTGTCAATGGAGCAGAGGAAAGAAAGGAGAAGTTTGTCATGATCTGAGAATTGGAACACCTGGGACTGTAAAGCTCCAGGTCTAGAGACACAGTAAGAATGACTAAATGGGTGTGTCAGGGTACTGGTACTAGAAGATGCAGGAGCAGTGTGATTGCACACAAAATGAGGTGTGTCAGAGTCGCAGGATCTAAGGAGCCAACTGGTCACCAGAGCCACTGGAGGTATGGATGTTGCGCTGCAAGCCAGCCCCCTGGTTGTGCAGGCATAGTGCTAGCAAATAGCATACTGGAAGGACTCAGGGTACACACTGGATGCAAGGTACCAAGGAAAGACTATGGCAGAAAGGTAAGTAGAGACACAAAGGGGAGGATACAGGGAACAAATGTGAAGCACAGGAAAGCAGGGGAAGCTGGGCAAAAGTGCAGAGAGAGATTGATACAGCAAGCAGGAATGAGGAGAAGGAGGCAAAATGAAGAAACAATGCTGTGGCGAGCACACACAGCAACAGAAAATGAAGGGATACACAGACAGTCACCTAAGGCTCCATTCACACCTGGGCGTTTTCAGCTCCAAAAACGCTCAAAAGAAACGCTTCCAAAACGCCCAACAAGTAAAACCCCATTCATTTAAATGGCCCCTGTTCACATCTGAGCGTTTTGCAAAACGCCTGTAGCTGAAAAAAGTACATGAGCTTCTTTTTGGGCTGATTACCAGCGTTTTTGATAGATGTCAATGAAAAACGCCTGAAAAAATCGCGTTAAAATCGCGGTAAAAATCGCGGTAAAAATTGCGGTAAAATCGCGGTAAAAAACGCTACGCTCAAGTGTGAATGCAGCCTAAGGGAATAAGCGCTGCAAGAAAGAAAACACTGAGAACAGCGACAAGACTGAACAAACATACAGAATACAAGTATACTGAAGGAACAGCACGTGCCAGAGGAACAGGGAGGTCCTGCTTCAGCATTGAGACACGTTGCCCGAACACTAAACCACAGAGGCAAAAGCTTAATAATCTTGAGGTTCAAGGTGGATTGGCCGGAACCGGTACAGCTCGGACAAGGGTTAAAACCTGGCGCTGGATCGATGTACACAGACCTGTGAAAGAACCAAAGCTTTTCCAAACAAATTCATCAGCCATAAAATTATTTTGTTATCAAATAAATACAATATTCTTTCAGAAGAAATGGTGTAGCCCTCATAGTCAACAAAAGAGTGAGGAAAGCAGTAGTGGGGTACAATAATCCAAGCTTATGCAACAACCTCTGATGCTAAAGAAGCTGACATTGACCGATTTTATGGGGATCTACAACAACTTTTAGAACTAACTCCAAAAAAAGATATCCTTCTTATAATGGGAGATTGGAATGCTAAAGTAGGAAGTCAAAGCATATCCGGAATAACAGGTAAATATGGCCTTGGAGTACAAAATTAAGCAGAACAAAGGCTAATAGAGTTTTGTCCAGGAAAACACACTGGTAATAACAAACACTCTCTTCCAACAACCAAAGAGTCGACTCTACACATGAACCTCACCAAATGGTCAATAAAGAAATCAGATCAATATATTCTCTGCAGCCAAAGATGGAGGAGCTCTATACAGTCAGTCAAAAGAAGACCTGGAGCGGATTGTGGCTCTTATGGCATCATTTGGGCTTAAATTGAAAAAAAAAAAAACACTTGACATTTCAGATATGATCTAAATTAGATCCCTTGTGCATACTCAGTGGAGGTGATGAACATATTTAAGGGATTAGATCTGATAGACAGTGCCAGAGGAACTATTGAAGGAAGTGTGTAAAATCATACAAGATACAGCAATGAAAACTATCCCAAGGAAGAAGAAATGCAAAAAAGCACACTTGCAATCTGATGAGGCTATAAAAATAGCTGAACAAAAAAGGAAGGCAAAAGGTAATGGATAAAGGGGAAAATCTACCCAACTGAATGTAGACTTCCAGAGGATAGAAGGAAGAGACAAAAATACCTTCTTAAACAATCAATGCAAAGAATTAGAGGAAAACAGATTAGGAAAGAGCATTTCAAGAAAATATGAGATATCAAGGGAAAGTTTTGTGCAAAGATGTGAACAATAATAGACAAAAATGGCAAGGAACTGACCGAAGCAAAAGAGATAAAGAAGAGATGGCAAGAATACACAGAAGAACTATACAAAAAGATCTAAATGTCCCATTTAACCACGATGATGCAGTCACTGACCTTGAACCAGATATCCTGGAGAGTGAAGTCAAGTTGGCCTTAGAAAGCATTGTTAATAACAAAGCTAGTGGAAGTGATGGTATCCCAGCTGAGTCATTTAAAAACCTAAAATAAGATGCTGTAAAAGTGCTGCACTCAATATGACAACAAATTTGGAAAACTCAACGATAGACACAGGACTGGAAGAAGTCTGTTTACATTCTGATACCAAAAAAGGGCAGCACCAAAGAATGTTCCATCTACCATACGATTGCCCTCATCTCACATGCTAGCAAAATAAACGACACAAGGGCGCCAGGTCAGAGTAGTGTTTAAATTAAAAACAAATTTATTGCAATGCACTTACATTTAAGAGAATCAACATCAGCATTCAGGTGAAAAGGATGGATCCCCAACGATAGGTGCCGAGGGGTGGTTGGGACGCAAGCACCCAGCCACAGGTGTGTTCACAGATCCAGGGATGGAGGATGGGGAGTGGATGGTCCGGAGATCCCGAGGGAAGGGGATCTCGCTGTGCCTCCTCCTCCTGGGGACATCCGCGGCGCACAGCCGCAAGCCGGATGCAGCGTCACAAGACACTGCCGGTTCCTCCAGGGAAGCCGGCAGGAGACAGCTGAGACTGTGGAGAGGCCAGGCCGCAACGTCGTTTCAGAGGATCAACCTCCTTCGTCAGGCTGGCCCGCCCCTCCACTTGAGATGCTTTTATCACGCCACAGGGGAGTGACAGGAGTAGAATATTATCGCTAATTGGTACTACTAGGGAACTGCTATTGAGGGAAGGAAAAGGAGGTGTATGGACTTAAAAACAAGGAAGGCTAAAGGACTATAGGCAATATCTGAATGTGAAAATAATAATAAGGCGCACCTACTAAACAATGGTGTGTGCACCTGCATGTGTAAAAAGGAGGGGAAAAAGATGCCATGTCTAAATGAAAAACAATGAAATAAAATGAAAAATGGTCAACACTACAAAGTACATATTAAAAATGTATATACATGAAAGCATACATATGGAAAAAAAATGTATGTATATCTAAAAAAAAAAAAAAAAACGCTTGTTAAAATCACTAAAAACGCAAAAAAAAACGCATGTTAAAATCACTAAAAACGCAGAAAAATCAGAATGGAGGAAAATGGGGAAGGGGGGTTGTTTGGAGGGGGGAAGATTGTATACAAATTTATTAAGAATATGTAAAAAAATCAATATTATATGATGACGATGATACTGATATGATTTATGCTCATAAAGTGGTGCCTCGAACAACCATCGCCCATAAGAAAATCTCCAAACGAAATAGGGATCTAGCTGACTATCAACTTGATAGAGTACACACCTGGCCCTCAGATAAACGCACAAGATGATTGGCCCACATAAAGTCCACACGTATCTCAGGAAACTCCCATAGACCTTTTCCCATAATGAAGCATACTCACCCCACCACCTTGCCGGCTTTGCCTATTGCCTCAGCACAGCCTCTCCTGACTTCAGTGTTGGACACAGACCCCCACCAGCCCTACAACATCTCTCCACCAGTCACCTCCCCTGAGGCATTTCAGCCCACATTGGGCAGCAGACAGGGTCTTGCGGGTGGTGTCCATCCTGACATCGAACCCCCAGAGGGGTCCTCAGTTTCCCTTCCTGGCCTCCCCTCCATACATAATTCTCCCAGCGATTCAAATACATCATCTCCACCCACTCCAGCAGTTTCATCACCTAATCATCTGTTTCCCCCCATAGAAAGAATTGACAATGTCAGTATCCTCGTTCCATCGTCAGCTAATCTTCCTTCCTCGAGCGAGGGGAATTTTTTAGCTCTGACCCCACCTGCCTGCCCCTTGGAAAAATCCTCAAAAATAAATAAATGCGAAGAGGCAGACGAGGTGGGAAATCGAAACAAAAAGCAGCACAGAGACCACCCTTAGATTCTATAAAAATCTTCAATCTTTCATCCCACTCTCTCAGTGAGGATGAAACGTCCATCCTCAAAAAAGGTTTAAACTTTGCCCCAAATAACTTTCCCAAACCGTTTACCCTTTTTTGAGATTTTAACAGTTTTATACGGAAACTGACCTTAAAAAGATTTTTTTATATGAAAGGTAACATCCGAACCAACCATTGCTCTAGCGTCCCCCCACCTTGGGATACTGGAGATCTTAGAGTCTTTACAGGCCGAGGCCGTTGGAGAGGGATATCCCACCCTTACTCCAATATCTTTTGCCCCCATAACACACACGCATTTCAAGCCTCCATCTAATTTCTATCCCACTCAGGCCAAGGTCTCATTCATTGAGGCCTTCTACCATGTCACCTTCTCTGAATTGCGGCAGCACAAAACATCACAACCTTACCAAAGGCGAAAAATTGGCTCTTAACTCTCTGGCCAAAAACCCCAGTGTCACCATCAGACAGGAGGACAAGGGAGGAGGGCTTGTCATCCAGGACACCACGGATTACCTTCGGGAATCCAGTAACCTTTTGTCTGACTGTAAGACTTGCAGGAAACTAAAGAGAGACCCCCTAGATATCTACAAAACTGAGCTAAAATCCCTAGTAGACCTAGCCCTCCATGACAAGGTTATTAACAAAACAGAGTACCAATTTCTGTACAAGGAACTATACAAACATCTGTACTTTTACCATCTGCCAAAAGTACATAAACATCCCACCAACCCTCCAGGGAGACCGATTATCGCAGCTATGGAAAGCTTGACATCTGGTCTATCTTCATACATAGATTCCTTTTTGCAGCCCCTGGTACAGGCCCTTCCCTCTTATATCAGGGATTCCATCCATCTTTTGGACACCTTGTCCCAATACAGTTGGGACAATTTGTACACTTGGCTCTCCTTGGACGTTACATCCCTGTACACCTCCATTCCTCACGATGTAGGCATCGCAGCAGTCAGTTACTTTTTGGCCAGGGAATCCAACAGTAACCATCGGCAAGCCCAGTTTATAATTGAGGGGACTCAATTCTGTCTTGAACACAATTATTTCAAGTTTTCAGGTGAATACTACCTCCAGGTGCATGGCACTGCCATGGGTGCCTCCTTTGCGCCGTCCTTCGCCAACCTCACCATGGGTTGGTGGGAAGACACCTGCATATGGAAGAACAATCCCTTTGCTTCTTGTCCAGTGTTCTACGGGAGATACATTGACGATGTGGTTATCATCTGGGACGGACCCCCCTCCACCATAGCCCCTTTCATTGATTATTGCAATACAACACTATGGGCATCTCCTTCACTCATGTCTCTGACCCATCTCTTTTGATTTTCCTGGATCTAGAGCTGTTCCATCTTGAGGGCCAAATTGTGTCCAAGACACATTTTAAGCCCTCAGCAGGAAACTCATACCTAACAGCTACCATCATCCCAATTGGATACGGAATATCCCCAAGGGAAAGTTTAGCAGACTTAGGAAAAATTGTTCCCTTGAAAAGGATTATGAAGAACAGGGCCAAATTCTAACTACCAGATTTCTTGATAAGGGATATGATCCTGCCCTAGTCCATGCAGCATTTGAGGAATGTAGAAATCCCTCCCACAACCACAAAAAATCTACCTCCACTCTGACGGCTTATGGGGATGTCAAATTCATCACCCAGTACCATTATGCCCACAGAGAAATGGAGAATATTATCAGACGCCATTGGGGCATACTTCAGGAACACCCAAAATTGGCCCCTGTCCTTCCAGTGCGCACCCGGGTTATCTACAGAAATCCTAGGAGCATCAAAAACATCACAGCCCCCAGCAAAATTCCTGTGCCCAAGACACCTACACAGAATTTGATCTCCTTTTGCAATTTAGTAGGTATGTTCCAGTGCAAGAAGATATTGTGCAAAATGTGTCCATACGTCACGCACAGACAAAAATGGTTCTTGGACTCCTCTGGGAAAAAATACACTTTCAAACAATTCCACAGTTGCTCTACGGAGTTTGTAGTGTATGGTTTGACATGCCCCTGTGGTCTCCTCTACGTGGGCCGCACTATCCGCACAGTGTGGGCCCATTTTGGGGACCACAGGAGACTCATAGAAAAGGGTTCTGATGAACATAGCGTTCCCAGACACTTCCTTCTACATCACAACAAGTCCACAGAGGGCTTGCGTGTTTGGGTCATTGATTCTCTTAAATGTAAATGCATTGAAATAAATTTGTTTTTAATTTAAACACTACTCTGACCTGGCGCCCTTGTTTTGTTTATTCTGCATGTCTGGAGGGATCCCTCTTCTCTTCTAGGAGCAGGCGGTCTTGCACCTCAACATAATTGGACTCCCTCCCCCACATATACTAGAGAGACCACAGGAGACTCATAGAAAAGGGTTCTGATGAACATAGCATTCCCAGACACTTCCTTCTACATCACAACAAGTCCACAGAGGGCTTGCGTGTTTGGGTCATTGAGGCCATCCCTCCCTGCGACTCGGTGGCTGAACGGTTTGAGACCCTATGTCGCAGGGAAACTTTTTGGATATTCACCCTGAATTCATTGTCGCCCGGAGGACTCAACGAAGATTTGGAGATAAACACGATCCTCTGATGTGACCTTATTAACTTACTCTTCCCTTCTTCCTTCCTTCCCCCTTCTCTTACTTTTTATTGTTCGAGGCACCACTATATGAGCATAAATCATATCAGTATCATCGTCATCATATTATATTGATTTTTTTACACATTCTTAATAAATGTGTATACAATCTTTCCCCCCTTCAAACCCCCCCCCCCTTCCCGATATTTTCCTCCATTCAGATTTTTCTGCGTTTTTAGTGATTTTAACATGCGGTTTTTTTGGGGGGTTTTTTCTGCGTTATTAGTGATTTTTAACATGCTTTCTTTTTTTTTTTTTTTTAGATATACATACATTTTTTCCATATGTATGCTTTCATGTGTATATATGTATATACATTTTTACATGGCATCTTTTTCCCCTCCTTTTTACACATGCAGGTGCACACACCATTGTTTAGTAGGTGCACCTTATTATTATTTTCACATTCAGATATTGCCTATAGTCCCTTAGCCTTCCTTGTTTTTAAGTCCATACACCTCCTTTTCCTTCCCTCAATAGCAGTTCCCTAGTAGTACCAATTAGCGATAATATTCTACTCCTGTCACTCCCCTGTGGTGTGATAAAAGCATCTCAAGTGGAGGGGCGGGCCAGCCTGACGATGGAGGTTGTTCCTCTGAAACGACGTTGCCCTCTCCACAGTCTCAGCTGTCTCCTGCCGGCTTCCGTGGAGGAACCGGCAGTGTCTTGTGACGCTGCATCCGGCTTGCGGCTGTGCGCCGCGGATGTCCCCAGGAGGAGGGGGCACAGCGAGATCCCCTTCCCTCGGGATCTCTGGACCATCCACTCACCATCCTCCATCCCTGGATCTGTGAACACACCTGTGGCTGGGTGCTTGCCTCCCAACCACCCCTCGGCACCTATCGTTGGGGATCCATGCTTTTCACCTGAATGCTGATGTTGATTCTCTGACCTACTCTTACCTGGCGCCCTTGTTTCGTTTATTCTGCATGTCTGGAGGGATCCCTCTTCTCTTCTAGGAGCAGGCGGTCTTGCACCTCAACATAATTGGACTCCCTCCCCCACATATACTACAGAGACCATCTCATCTTTCAAGCCAGGACACCACACTGAAGCACACCTGCAGACAGTTTTTTTGGATTTATGACTAAAATATTAGGGATGGAGGTGTTTACAATTGCTAGTGTTAGACCATTCCCTTTTTTACATATATAACATTATGTACAGTCCTTCATTATGTGATTGCAATGAGCACTGATCCGTGGATCCTGGTCGGTGTAGTATTGCTTCACATGCTAGCAAGGTTATGCAGAAAATTCTACAAGCTAGGCTTGAGCAGCATGTGAACTGAAAGCAACCACAAGAACTAGAGATCAAATTGCCAACATTCGCTGGATTATGGAGTTCCAGAAGAAAGTCTACTTTTGCTTTATTAACTACAGTAAAGCCTTTGATTGTGTGGATCACAACAAGATGTGGCAAATAGTGAAAGAAATGGGAATACCAGACCACCTCACCTGTCTTCTGAAAAACTTGTATGCAAGTCAAGAAGCAACAGTTAGAACAGGACATGGAACAACTGACTTGTTCAAAATTGAGAAAGGAGTGCGGCAAAGATATATATTGTCACCCTACTTACTTAATCTATATGCAGAGTACATCATGCGAAATGCCAAGATCGGCAAATCACAAGCCGGAATTAAGAACGCAGGGAGCAATATCAACAACCTGAGATATGCAGATGATACCACACTAATGGCAGAAAGTGAAGAAGAACTAAAGAGTCTCCTAATGAAGGTGAAAGAGGAGAGCACAAAAGCTGGCCTGAAATTGAACATTAAGAAAACCTTAAGCCTGGCGCTATGGTTTATGAGGTCATAAAGAGTCAGACACGACTAAACGACTGAACAACAGCAACAGATACATTAATTGCAGTTTAAGAATACTGTTAAACAAAGTAAGTAACACAGTCTCCACACACCCTCCCCATAATAGGTATGACTCATTTTTAGATTTACAAATCAGCTATTAACCTCAACCAGAAACCACAGTCTACAACCAGACATTGCTTCTGACCTCAGAGTTGGCAGAAGCAACACATAATGGGCATGCATGGCCTTCTCTTCTTCGGGCCTACTTGAGATGCCGCCTACTTAATTAGGCAAGAAACCACTGGCTAGGAGGCGGATGGCATAGACCCACACTCCTCCTCCAGGTGGCGACTGATCTCTGCTATGTACAAGGATATATGTAGCATGGAAGGGTATTAGGCTTGAGTGTATCTAAACCCCAAAACAAAATTGTAATACTTTGAAGCTTACTAGTTCTTAGATGTGGTGGTTGCATTAGTTCCTTTTTTTCAGGCTAAGAATGTTTTTAGCAACCTAAAAAATTATTGTAGATCTTGTCAGAAATACAATGTCCTTGTCACTTCCTTTGAGCTGAAAAAGCAGCATAAACAATTTCCAGGAATTAGGTCGTTCCCTGTCCCTGCGTGTCTACATTCACTTCTCTGTTGTATTTATGGGGGCAACAATGGTGTTCACACAAACTGGACTTTGAATTCTATATATATTTCACCCTTCTTTCTATATCTTCTTGCTCTACATTTGAAAGTTTTCCTGTGATTTGTAGATGGTGACAATTTCTTTGTACCAGGTAGCTGCAGTGTGTCTTCAAGAGATCTGCAAATGGCAGTCAAAAATTGGACAAGACCGTGAAACCGTTTTCATCATGTAGCTCACATTACAGAAGTATAAAACGTACCATTTTATAAAGTTTGAAAGAATCTACAAGACTCTGGAGTATGCTGTCCAGTTCTGGGCACCGGTCCTCAGGAAGGATGTACTGGAACTGGAGAGAGTCCAGAGAAGGGCAACAAAAATAATTAGGGGAATGGAGGACATCAGCTATGAGCAAAGACTACAAGCATTGAACTTATTCTCTCTGGAGAAGAGACGATTGAGGGGGGATGTGATATCAATGTACAAATACTGTACTGGCGACCCTAGCACAAGGAACAAACTTTTTAGAGAAAGGGAATTCAATAAGACTCGTGGCCACTCACTAAAACTAGAGGAAAAACGGTTTAACCTTAAAATTCGTAAGGGGTTCTTCACTGTCAGAGCAGTAAGGATGTGGAATTCGCTTCCACAGGCAGTCCTATTAGCAGGGAGCATCGATAGTTTCAAAAACTATTAGATGGGCACCTTAAAGACCACAACACACAATGTACGGTTAACAGCAAACACGCACGCGCATCATAGGTTGAACTGGATGGACTGATGTCTTTTTTCAGCCTCACAAACTATGTAACTATGCAATTTGGAGATGTATTGAATTGTCATTTTGAAAAATGTTGTTTGAAATGAGAAGAAAAGGCACAGTAAGGACAACATGTTAATAGTTCAACAAATGCTAAAACAATCAATACATCAAATTAGTAGAATTAATTTTATCTCTGCTATGTCTGGAAAGGTAGACATAGTTTTTAAATAATGTATGCATTGACCTAATTATATAACTATTGATTTGTTGTGCATGAATACTTTCTAAGACTTTTCATAATTGTATTGTCGATATTTGTTTCAAGTAATAACATTACATTTGGACTCAGTAATTGTAACAGATGAAAGAATGAAGTGAACTTATGGAGACTAAATTAGGTGATTTGCGAACAAAGCACTAACTCATAAATAAAATTGTAATTTTCTTTTTCTCTTTTAAAAATGCTTAACTTTTATGTGCTAATTTATTGATCAAAGCAAAACAGAAAAAAAAATAGCATTTTGTTTTTGTAGGAAACCTGACATGTCAAATGCTGGAGCCCTACATGCTTGCTAAAGTTTGCATTTAACATGTTAATAACCTTGTTGATGTATAGTACCAGGGGGGAGCTGGTCATTATCTCTCTTATCTCATCAACCTGGATAAAAGCCAAGAATTTAGGAACCAATGGGCATCATATGGTTTTATTTAAAGACTAACACAGTTATTTACAGGTATCGCAAAGTCCCTAAACTTTAGTATTGGTGTAAACTGCGGTGCAAACAGATTAACTTTAAAGGTGGTGTAAAATCTCCTTTTCGCCAATCAGTAAGAAGCTTTGTCACAGCTGATATTTGCTCATCTTAAACCAATGCTTAGTATGTGGTGAGTTTGGGAAAATTTGACTTGTTTCTTATGTATTATGTTAAAGATTTCTGAATAATATCCTGACTATGTTTACTGATTGCACGTTTTAGAAATGATTATCTCCAGGTAGAGTGAGACATCCTATCAGTCTTAATAGGTGGTGGTCCACAAAGTTTATTTAGGGTAAACATGTTTAAATGTTTAATAAATCCAGTTTTACATGATAACTGTGCCAGATAGGCAACCATTTGTAGACAATAGATGCCTCAACACTCTATAAATAACATGGCACTGTTCTGATAAAAGGTTGAAGGGCACTAAGGTTCACAGAGTCAAACACATACATGGTCATATACTTTTGTAACCCTTAAAATATATCTTGTAATGCAAGTGTTATGCTAAAAGTTTGAGCCTTGCAGAATGCAGATATATTTTTTTTTCTTTAAGGGAAACCTATACAAAGAAAAATACTGTATGTAGACTGTCTTTGCTGAACTCCTTCTGAAATTGCTGGCTGTTATGGTGGTCCGGTGGCTTTCATATTTTCTTTTCTCATGGACAAGGACCATTCGACAGCTAAGGAAAGTCAGAATCAAAGTAGAACTATTGCCTCCTATTAAAAAAATAAAAAATAAAATGTACTGCAGAACTTAATTAAACATGCATCTGCACTTACACTTTTTTTATTAGGTCCCTCACAAAGTCCCACAAATACCTGTTGAGCCTCCCAGTGGGGTTAACCTAATGTAGCTTCCTGTGATGGTAGAGCAACTGCTCCTGAATTTAGAGCACAGTTGTCACACTCATAAAAAATGGCTATTATCACTGTCACTGCACTAACAAGCCCATAGCTTTTTGGATTAAAATACAGACATTTGGCTAGTTTAGGAACTAGCTTAATTTTGGTACTTGTGTACTCCTCTGCTCAATAGAAGCCAGTCTACCGACTGGCATGTACCTGGTGGAAAACAAGCATTCAATCATTGCTTACAGCACTTTGGGGGGGGGGCGCAGTCCCCTCTTTTAGAAAACAATATTGCAACGGGGGAGATTCCTGGTTCCAAAACGCTTGTGCTGATGCAAGGATCTGTAAAATTTTTTATGCAGCCCACTGGTTCAACAAAAAAACTATGCATGTATACCCTGCTTAACAGCGCTGCCTCTGTTGCTGAAACCCTCCCAATGTGAGCTGCAGTGTCTGGGAGGGAAAGCATTTGTGGCACAAATAAATGAGCAGTTGGCCCAGTCAAGGAAGATAAAGTAAATTTTTGAGTACTTTGAGACCTGTGCACTGCATAGTAACTGGTTTTGACGCTTGTTTAGGGTATCCTACAGGAGCCTTTAATTTTGTACTTTAAATCAAAACTTCTGATCTGCATACTTCCTATTTCAGAAATTTGAAAACATTAATATAGCATGACAACCAGATAACTGACATTTTCAAAAGAATAAGTCAGCAATGAAAGCGTTCATTATTATTTGGTACAGGTTTCCTTTAACCCTTTTGCTGCCCCCCGACGTACATCATATGTCTGCGTACATTCGCCACCCTCTGTGGCCCTGTCATGTTTCCTGGGCTCCATTTTTCCCACCTGTGGGCCATGGCAGGTATCTTTGGGTAGAGGCGAAAGAGACCAGTGAATGTTCGTTTGTGTGTCTTCCTACCTAGTAGCAAAATGCAATACATCCCTTCTGCATTTGCCTGTCACTTTCTCTGCCTGCCATGGCAGTGGAGAAAGCCAATGGAGTGTTATCTGAACTCCAATAACTTTAATGGAGAGCAGGTGAGACCTCAGGAGTCTGATATCCCCCTGTTGTCTCAAAAACTAGAATCTGCCACAAGAAAATTGTATCACGTAGCTGACTTTTAGTCCCCTATGTGATTATAAAGTTTTAGTGAAAGTTTTTTGTAAACAAAATAGCTACACCCAAGCACTTACAGCCCCCCAAACAAAATGTTGAGCCCACCCCATCCCACCTACATGCACATACAAAAGAAAACACATAAGTTGGGGGCACCTACATATGAAAATGTTGATTATCCAACATGTTAGTTATTGCCGCTAATGCCAGAGTGAGAGCAATACTAGACCCATTAATCACATTAACTCTGCATTGATGACCTGTAGGGACTTTTAATGTGGTAATTATATAGCGTACATAAGTTTGTCGCCATTCACAGGTACGCACAATTTTAAAGCTGGACATGTTGGGTATCCACTCACTGCAACCTCATAGTTATATTTATCAAAAAAATGGGGTAATATCTTGTGTTAGTGTGTCTTAAAAGTAACTTTAGTGGATTTTTTACTAACCATTTGTGCTTGATAAGCCGTTGTACAAATATGTGGCTTAAAAAAACTACCGCAACTACCACAATTTTCTTCTCCAGGGTCTCTGTTTCAGAAAATATATACTGTGTGGGAGTTTTAACTAAACCTCGTGTCTAAAATGTTTTTTAAACGTGTGAAAAAGCAGAAAAATGTCTCTAGCAGGGAAAAGGTTAAAGTACATCTGTCAAGAAAACCTTTCAAACATTTCACTGACCACAAACATGTTTGAAATGATCATAGTTATTTCAACAATCTTTTTCTACATACAAATTGCAGGTTATTGACTGAGAGGTATTTAATCCTTGAAAATATAAAAAAGCCAGTAAACAATCCTTTTCAAAAGAAGATTAGCAATGGGAGTCATGTATTTTTTTCATAACATTTCCATTAAATGGGGTAACAAAGGATAATATTAGCTACTTGAAACAAAAATGTCAGAGCATTCACATAAAACAGCTGCAAGCCACACACTGGGATCAATACATAAAAAACAGCATAGTTAGCTTGTTTTATGTCCTTCATGTAGTTGTCACATTAACATTTATAACATTTACTTTAATGACAGATTTTTTGGATGTGCGACCTAGGTGCATAAAAGTTTGGGCTTGCAATTTTGCTGATTTTTCAATAATTCGATCAACTTTTTCTATATTTCTATTTTCCACTTTTTCAGTTCAACAGGAAGGCATTCATCACCCCTTCCCAATTCCCTCACATATCCCCATATCTTGTTTCACTTTTATTGGCCCAATCCTTTTTAGCGTGTAGGTGGAGTTTTGAGAGGTAGACCCTTATTTTCTTGGGGCCTTTTCTTTGCCACTGGGCCAAAATTGAAAAAAAAAGAAAAGTAAATTTATCATGTCAAATTCTTCTGGAAAGGTAATGTTCAGACTTTCTTGCCTCATTTGAAATCTGTCAAAAATGGGTTGAATCTTGGACTTAATGAAACTTCCCAAAAAAATGAACCATTTTGTCACTGTCAGGGGTCAGGCTCGGAGACCAGTAGCTATTTCAGTAGAGAGGCTTCCGCCAACCAGCTAGATAAATACAGAAGCAGGTCACCCTGCTGGAAGACACTGGCTCACTTGAGACACAGGGTCTAAACACTAACCAGTGTTTGCCAGATGTAGAGATGGGTAGAGATGCATTTTACTGCATGTTAGTGCCAGGTTGCGGTCCGAAGGATCACCCTACTAGGAGATAGGCAAACTGAGGTCCAGTAGCAAAAATAGCAGATAGGGATCAAGCAGACACCTAGTCAGTAACAAGCCAAAAGTTGGTAACAAGTGGTTGCAATTTGGGACCAAGCAGAATCGTAGTTGAAAAACAAGCCACAGGTCCATAACGAGTGGTAGTGTAAATACAAACAACAGCAGGGGTGACAAGAGCAAGATATTGACTGGAGAGAGCACAATCATCTGGCAAACAGGACCTGCAAATACATGGCAAAAATAGCAAGTTCATGGGAGGAGCAAAGGATTTAATGTTCAAGAGAAACAAGGTTCAATTGAAGATTGTTCAATAAGTTGTCTATGCTGCTAGGTGGCTCAACAAGAAGAGACACTGCCAGACACAGCAGAGGTTGCAGGTTCAAACTGGGGTTCTTATACATGAACTACTTAACACATCAATCAACTTCTTAAGCAGTGGTATTATCAGAATAGAGGTATTCACCGAGGCCGAGATGCCGAGAGCGGTTCGCTGTTGCGACTAAGCGCACTCCGCCCCTCTGGAGGTGATACAGAGGGTGGATGGCACAAAGAGGCACAAGCTACCAGCAGGCAGGGTAGAGCTTGCGTGGAGGTCCTGTAGAGCTGGAGCAGAGACTGATCAGGATCCAGCAGTAAAAGTCCGGAGCAGGCTGAGGGTCAAACACAGGTAAGCAGACAATCCAGGTCACAGGCTGAGGGTCAAGGCACTGGAGATAGGAGACAAGACTTGGTCACAAGCAGAGGGTCAAGGCACAGGAGACTGAAGGTAAATCCGGGTCGCAGGCAGAGGGTCAAACACAGGTAAGCAAAAGCAAAGTCCGTAAAACAAGCCAAGGTCGGGTCCAGGAGAAGAGCAGAGCAGGTCAGGGTCAATCCGGGTCACAGCAGGTAAACGATCACACAGGAAACAGGAACTCAGGTACAGGAAGCTGAAAGACAAACCAGCAATTCCTCTGAGCACTTGCTCAGCTTTTATAGGCAGCCAGGAAGTCATGTGGAAGTCATGTGGTGCTTGTCATGTGATGACCAGTCTGCAGCTGAAGGTTTCTCTGACAGGTATTTAGTTTAAGAACACATTGTTGA
This sequence comes from Pelophylax lessonae, assembly GCF_965119305.1. Lineage (NCBI taxonomy): Eukaryota > Metazoa > Chordata > Amphibia > Anura > Ranidae > Pelophylax > Pelophylax lessonae. Next base: position 496,006,021 of record NC_138769.1, on the reverse strand, counting down.
ATGTTTCTCAGTAGGAATAACATGAAAAGCAAGCAGAAATTTGAGAAGATCTCATAGTAGTAACATCTGTCTTCTTAAGAATTTTTCAATATATTCATAGAACCAGAAGCATGTATGTTTATATTACAATGCATTGTCAATGTTTTTACATTTTTTAAATACAAAAATATAGGAATTGGATTCAAATTCCTTATATTCCATGTGGTGCAACAGTGGGTGTCACACCCTGATCCTCTTTTAACTTTAATTTTCCAAGAATAATTATATACTGCCTGTGGTAGTAGTTTTACTCATGTTACCAATATATTCTAACGCACCTCAAACTGTTAGGCCAGTCTGTCTACAGAGAAATAACAGGAAATGAGCTAACAGTCTAAGATGTTTCTAAAGCAGTTGTTAGTTATGCTTAAAAAATAAAGCAATTTCTGACATCACTCTAAACCCTACTGGCATATATACTGTAATTTCTGTCTGTAGTGTGTGATTAAATATTTAAATTTTTATTCCATCAGGGAAATGGGAAGGTCTGTTTATCAACTGGGCTGTAAATTCTGAGCTGCTTAGTTATTCAGAAAATCACATTAGGCTGCTGTAGTGTAGGCTAATGAACATTTGGAATAAAGTGGAAAGTTTTTGTTTGTGATAAAAATAAATGAACTTATTTGCATGGTGCCTAGATTTCATCATTACTGCAAAGTCAGTACACTTAAAATAAATGTTGTAGGAATGAAAATTGTGCTTTCTAATTCTTAAGTCATTTAATGGAGCTCTGAGTTTAGTTTGTGATAATGCCTATTTGTATTGGAAATCTCATAGTTTGAGAAATTTTAATTTCTATATAACATTCTCTGTATAAGATACAGTAAGTTAAAATGTAGCATAGCCAAGATACTTTATTTTAAAGGTAGTTCTATTTTTTAAATGTAGCATATAATGCATACATGGTGAACTTATCCTAATAAAATAACTCAATTTGTAATTGTATGTGTTGGTCATAATAAAGTGATTGTAAAGTCTCATTTTTTTATATATACTTTGCTCTGTGAAGTGGTTTTGCATAGGGAAGCCCAGATCTTCCTCTTCTCGGGTCCCTCCTTGCTGATCCTAGCCCCTCCCTCCTGTCGAGTGCCCCCACAGCAAGCAGCTTGCTATGGGGGCACCTAAGCCAAGCGGCAGCTCCATGTGGCCATTCAGACACAGAGCTGCCATTCGGCACTGCCCCCTTCTCTCCTGATTAGCTAACTAACTTTGATTGACAGCCACGGGAGACAATGGTGTCACGGCTGTGTCTCAGCCTATGGGGATTAGAGATGGAGCTCAGGTAAGATTACGGGGTGCTGGAGGCTGCTGCACACAGAAGGCTTTTTATCTTAATTCATAGAATGCATTAAGATAAAAAACCCTCTGACTTTACAAATCCTTTAAAATAAAATACCTTGGTTAGCTGGCCAAATTATTTTATTTGTTTGAACAAGATGGCTAAAGTAGGTCATTGGAGAAATGTAAGGCTCTGCTGATCCACTAGCCTCAGTACTTTTTGAGTCACTGACCTGTGGCAAGAAGTCAGTAAAGTTGGAAAAAAGCCACGAGCCCTTTTTCACACAAAGATCAGTGACTAAAAGAGCTTTATTTACTAAATGAATAGAAATTAATCACTCTGCAAGTGAATGTCCTCCAAGGCTACAAAATAACTTTTTTTTTTTTTTTTTAAATTCTCATTGAACACAGGTTCATCTTTTTTACTAATTTTTACTTTGGAAAGTGAGCAAACATTTTTCAAAGTGAACATTAACTTTGCTAACTGTCCATTTTCAGCTCCTTTAGTAAATCAGCCTAAAAGTACTGAAGCAAAAGATTTAACATGACATTTAGGCAGCTACAAGCGTTCTAGCGTAGATGTTCTAAATAGACATGTGCCCTCAGCATAACACTCTTATTATTACAGATCCTTATACTGTCAATTTAGGCAGTGCTTTACATATATATATATATATATATATATATATATTGGACATGCCCATCAGTCCCTGCTCTCAATGAGCTTACAATCTGAGGTCCCTAACTCACAATAATGCATTCACTAGGGCCAATTTACCTACCAGCATGTTTTTGGAGTGTGGGGGGGGGGGGGGAGGAACCAGAGTACCTGGAGAAAACCCAAACAAGAACAAGGAGAACATACAAACTGCAGGGAGGTAGTGCCATGATTGGGATTCAAACCAGCAAAGGCTAGGCACAATTAACAAGAATCCAGGGCAAAGATTGTTTCTTGTGCACAAAGCCAGTTCCACACACTTATGAATCTACCATTTAGGCAACTGTCAAGTTTCTCTCATGACTGCCTAATATTAACCACTTAAGCCCCGGAAGATTTTTCCCCCATTCCGACCAGGGGGTATTTTGCGATTCGGCACTGCGCGACTTTAACGGACAATTGCGCGGTCGTGCGATGCTGTACCTAAACAAATTTGGCGTCCTTTTTTTCCCACAAACAGAGCTTTCTTTTGGCGGTATTTGATCACCTGTGCGATTTTTTGATCACGCGCTATAAACAAAAAAAGAGCGTCAATTTTGCAAAAATAACAATATTTTTCACATTTTTTTATATGAAATTTCCCCCCAAAAAAAAGTAAAAATCAAAATTTTTTAACATTTTCGGCCAATTTGTTTTATGCTACCTATGTTTGGTAAAAAAAATCGCAAAAAGCGTATTTTGATTGGTTTGCGCAAAAGTTATCGCGTTTACTAACAAAGGGAAAGATTTTTGTCATTTTTGTTGTTTTTTTTTTTTAACGCGTAATGGCGGCGATCTGCGATTTTTTTTGCGGTACTGCGACATTGGGGCGGACAGATCGGACCCTTGACTGACATTTGTGACACTTTTGGGGTTACCAGTGACATTTCTACAGTAATCAGTGCTATATATATGCACTGTTACTGTAAAAATACACTGGTAGTGAAGGGGTTAACTTTATTTGGGAGGGAGGGGCTGTGTGTATCCCTAGGGGCGTGCTTTCTACTGTGATTGGCTGTGGCTTGAGCTGTAAGGACACTGATCAATGGATCTACATACTAGATCCGTGTGATCAGTGTCTTTACAGAGAGGAGAATGACAGGTGGCTTGTTTACACAAGCTGCCTGACTTTCTCCCTCTCCCCCGCCGATCGCCGAGTGACCGGCGGACATCGGGTCCGCTGGTCACACGCGCGGGGGGGTCCGTGACCACGCGGGAGCGGGAGCGCGCCTCCGGCGGCGCGCGCTCGCTCCCTAGACCCTCACAAGCTAGTAACGTAGCCCTACGTCACTTTGCCTGTGAGGGGCTGACTGCCGACGTAGATCGGCGTTAGGCAGTCGGCAAGTGGTTAAAGTGCTTCTAAAGCCTTAACATGTTTTAGCTTAATGCATTAAAGTGTTACTAAACCCACAACTGTAAAATCAGTGTGTATATGCAGTAAAGCATGCTTTTTATACTCACATAAGGGGTTAATCCTTTGCATTGTGTATAAAGACTGTTTGATCCTGTCTCTCTGATCCTCCTTTTCTTTCACTGTCTCCAAAAAATGACCTGATATTTACAGAGCCAGGGGACAGGCTGCACATGCTCAGTTTGGTGTGTATTGCTAGAGAGTTTTTTTTTTTTTTTTTTGGGAGAGTGCATGTGATCAGCACAGGGCCAATCAGCACTGTCCAGACAGAGAGTCAGGGGAAAATGAAAACTCCTCCTACAAGCTTTACTAGGAACTGATACAAGTCACAAGGCTGCAGTATACTGCTAATAAGAACAGGTATTTATCAATTTATATTTACTAAAATAATTGCATTTCCATGTTCTGTGTACTGTAGGAGACCAGATATGCAGGTTCTGGGTTTAGTAACACTTTAAGGTAAAAAATATTTAGTTAGTAATATTGGTAAGTATAACATGTTTGGTATTAAAAAAAATAAACTTTACAATTACTTTAAAGTGTACCTAAGCCAAAGAACAAACATTTTATATATTTTGGATTACCAGTCCTTAGATGTGGTGGCTGTGTTTCTTTGCTTTTATCAGACTTTTTTCTCCCTTAATTTTACCTGGTGGTTTTGTTGGTAACACACTTCCTATCTTAGGGTGAGAATGCTCACTTACCTTTTTTTTTAAGGATCACCAAATAGGCAGAGTAGGTACCGGCCTATGAGTCCCATGTCCTTTAACGATCACCATCTAGCAGCTGACGTGCACACTACTCAGTTCATTGTTATCCCACTAAGGCTCGGTTCACACTTATGCAATGCGGGAAGGCTGCGAATCCGCAGCCTGTTCCCGCATCGCAAACGCACCCCCGGCAGTTCACACTGCCATATGCGATATGCTGGGGGTGTCAATGTAATCTTAACGACACCCCCAGTTTGATCGCATATCGCAGTGCGATCTTGCAGTTTGCACAGGATCGGATCGCACAAGTGTGAACCGCTGTGCGATCCGATCCTGATGCGGCTGCAAAAAAGGGTCCTGTGCGTGTTTGCTGCGGACCGCACAGCCGATCGCATGTAATGAAGGAGCAGTGCGCTCCGATATTACATGCGATCGGCGCAGCCGCATCAGTGTGAACCAGGACTGAAACACATGCACGTGAAACCCATATAAAGGAAGACTTCTGTGAGTTAGTGTGTTGCAAGTTCCCACTGACTCCAGATCTTAGTTGAATATTCGCTTGTAGAAGCTTCAAGAACGCCAAAGTAAATGAGCTTTTCTGAGTTATAATGAGGTTCGATTAACTTCACTAACAGCATCAACTGCATAAAAAAAATAAAAAAGGAATGATATTTGCGCTTAAGACAAAAAATACTAAGACCCATTTATGACCTGCATAGGTCTCAGCCAAAAATTTGTAAAACAGTGCCAGCAGCGCAATCATATTCAATTTTTGAAAATAAGGTGCAATCAACTGTCCCTAATGGTATGACAGCCTTAAAAATGTATAGGTGTCTCATGATCATGAACGATACTGGTGAATGAACCTTCTTGGGGTTAAAACTGCTGAAAAGTTGTCATTGATTTTCAATGACACAAGAACGGCTGAATTCACATCCCATTATGGCCATGGAAAATTACATCTTAGATATCCTGAAAGATTTCACCACAAAAAAATTGTTTATTTATGAAAACTAACAATTTCTTTCTTTTTGTTTAACCACTTCTGGACTGGGAGGATTTGCCCCCCAATGACCAGGCCATTTTTTGCGATCCGGCACTGCGTTCATTTAACGGACAATTGCAAGGTTGTGAATGCTGTACCTAAATAAAATGTATGTCCTTTTTTTCCCCACAAATAGAACTTTCTTTTGGTGGTATTTGATCACCTGTATGATTTTTATTTATTGTGCTATAAACAAAAAAGAAGTGACAATTCTGAAAAAAACAAACAAATATTTTTCACATTCTGCTATATAATATCCCCCCCCCCCCCAAAAAAAAATGTAAAAATCAAATTTTTTTCCTTCTTTTAGGCCAATTTGTATTCTGCTATGTATTTTTGATAAAAAAAATCCCAAAAAGCGTATTTTGATTGGTTTGCACAAAATATATCACGTCTACAAACTAGGGGAAGGATTTATGTCACTTTTATTTTTTATTTTGTTTTTACTAGTAATGGCAGTGATCTGGGATTTTTAGAGAGACTGCGACATTGCGGCAGACAGATCGGACACCTAACTGACATTTTTGACACTTTTGTGGGGACCAGTGACATCACTACAGTAATCAATGCTAAAATATGCACTGTTACTGTACTAATGACAGTGGCAGGGAAGGAAGGGGTTAACCCAGGGGTGCTCAAAGGGTTAAGTGTGAGCCTAGGGGAGTGTTTACTAAATGTATGGGGGAGTGGACTTTGTTAATGAACATTAAATAGGAGCTAACCTAAATAGGAGGATCACAGGTGCTCTGTGTTCATTTCGGAGAGAACAGCGGTCAGCTGTGTTTACAACAGCAGACCGTCATTCTCTCTCAGCGGGGAGCGATCGCGGGTACCCGGTGGCAATTGCGGCCGCCGGCTCTGTGGATCGGCGTCCCCGTTGCCTAGGTATGGTGGTTTACGCAGCTGAGCCAACCTGCTGCAGTATATCTGGGGCGGGTGGTCGGCAAGTGGTTAATAATAATATGTAATATTGTTTAATAATGGTTAATTATTATTGTTTAATAACATAATATGTTTATTTTGTTTTATAACCTTAAAAAAATTGTTAATGTTTGTACAGTGTAAAAAAAAAATGTTTTATATTGGTTTAATTTGTTGGTTGCTAAAATTAAAAATGTATTAGGAGATAATTTGCAAGGGGGACCCCAAGGTTTCGACTGCCTAGAGGCCTCCACAGTGTTTAATCTGACACTGATGAAAGAGCTCTCACCCTAAGAGCCGGTTCAAACTGCCGGAGCGACTTTTTACCGCGATTTTACAGCGGTTTTACCGCGACTTTACTTCAGCGCGACATGTGAATTATTTTGCGCGACTTATATGACAGACGACTTTATGTTTGGCCAATCAGAATATGATGTGTTGTGACCTAATTCCCCTTTTCTATTTTTTTTACTCATTTCCTCATTGCCCACCAGTGCCACGTATCAGTGTCCACCAGTGCCACTGCCCACCAGTGCCACGTATGTGTCCACCAGTGCCACGTATCACTTTCCACCAGTGCCACTACCCACCAGTGCCACGTATGTGTCCACCAGTGCCACGAATCAGTGTCCACCAGTGCCACATATCAGTGCCACGAATCAGTGTCCACCAGTTCCACATATCAGTGCCACAAATCAGTGCCACGAATCAGTGTCCACCAGTGCCACATATCAGTGCCACGAATCAGTGTCCACCAGTGCCACGTATCAGTGCCACGAATCAGTGTCCACCAGTGCCACATATCAGTGCCACAAATCAGTGTCCACCAGTGCCACGTATCAGTGCCATGTATCAGTGTCACGAATCAGTGTCCACCAGTGCAACATATCAGTGCCACGTATCAGTGTCCACCAGTGCCACGTATCAGTGCCACGTATCAGTGTCCACCAGTGCCACATATCAGTGCCATGAATCAGTGTCCACCAGTGCCACGTATCAGTGCCATGTATCAGTGTCACAAATCAGTGTCCACCAGTGCCACATATCAGTGCCACGAATCAGTGTCCACCAGTGCCACATATTAGTGCCACATATCAGTGTCACGAATCAGTGTTCACCAGTGCAACGTATCAGTGCCACGTATCAGTGCCATGTATCAGTGTCCACCAGTGCCACATATCAGTGCCACGAATCAGTGTCCACCAGTGCCACGTATCAGTGTCCACCAGTGCCACGTATCAGTGCCACGTATCAGTGCCACGTATCAGTGCCACGAATCAGTGTCCACCAGTGCCACATATCAGTGCCATGAATCAGTATCCACCAGTGCCACTAATCAGTGTCCACCAGTGCCACGTATCAGTGCCACGTATCAGTGCCAATAATCAGTGTCCACCAGTGCAACGTATCAGTGCCACGTATCAGTGCCACAAATCAGTGTCCACCAGTGCCACGTATCAGTGCCATGAATCAGTGTCCACCAGTGCCACGTATCAGTGCCACGTATCAGTGCCCTGAATCAGTGTCCACCAGTGCCACGTATCACGAATGCCTGGCTAATCTCTTTCTTCTTCCTGGAAAGTCTGATAACAAGTCGCTTCAATTAAGATAAGGAGGCGACTCCCATTGAACTATATGGGACAGTCGGATCACAGGTCGCTTCAAAGTAGTACAGGACCCTTTTCTGAAGTCGGAGCAACTTCAGTAGTGCCAATTAAGACGGCACTGATTGATTAACATTGCTTTTGTTATGTCAAGCGACCTGGGGCAACACAAGTTGCCTCACAAGTCGTGCTAGTGTGAATGGGCTCTAAGACTTCAAAACATGTCTCTGTAGACAGAGAGAGTTTGGAACAATGCAAACTCATAACAGTCAGTACAGGCAGTAAACACAAATAGCTCACAAGATTTTTAGTAGGACCAACAGGTAACTTTTTTTTTTTTTTACATTTATTTCTACCTGCTATAACAGAATGCTTTCAATAGTATATTTAACAGGCCAAAAGGGAACAACTTAGGCCCCTTTCACATGGGTGTTCTATTCGTCAGTTTTTTCCTTAGTCTATTGATGGATGAAAATTGGACATCCATGTATTTATATGGACAAGCGGATGATCATCCATTGACATCCACTGACATCCGCCTTTGTTAACATCCATTTTTTGAAATGGAAGAGGGCCCTATTTTTTTTTTCTGTTAAAAAAAACGGAAGCGGACCTAAATGGATGTCAAAAGACAAATGGTCTGTTTTTGCTGGCACCTGCCAGCATCCTAACAACTATTGACTCATCAGCTGTCAGCAGTGTTCCCCACTGATAGCTGAATGTAAAGACAATTGCCAGAAATAAAAAAAATTGTGAAATAAACAGTGTGGGGGTCCCCCCCCCCCCACAATCCGTACCAAGCCCAAACCTCAGATTTTTTTAAAAAATGGCATGGGGTCCACCCCAAAATCGATACCAGACCCTTGTCCTAGCATGCAGCCCAGCCGGCCAGGAAAGGGAGGTGACGAGCGAGCGCCCCCCCTCCTGAAACATACCAGGCCCCATACCCTCAACAGGTGGGGGGGTGCTTTGAGGCAGGGGGGCTCTGCCTCCCCAAAGCGCCCAGATCCCGGCCCCCTATGTGAATGAGTATGGGGTACAGAGAGGCAGCTTTCTACAATTCCTTTTTTTAGAAAAAACAAACAAAAACAATGTTCCCCGAAGTAAATCTAGTGCCATTTACTGAACACCGCCACTGCTGCCAATTAAAAAAAATAAAAATAGGTTTGCACCTGACTAAGGCTGTCTTCTGCCTGTCTTCTGAAAGCTCTTAAATAACTAAGGTGCGGGGCCACCTGATGATGTCCCCGGGTGACCTCGCCCCTTGTGATATCATCGATTGGGCGAATGCAGCGTCCATGACATCACAAGGGGCAGGGTCATCCAGGGACATCATTGAGTGGCACCCTCTCTTAGGTATTTAAGACGGCGGAGATGTAAGATGGTAGGAGCCTTTGTCGAGTGCAGAACTCTTTTTTTCTTTTTTTTCGGGTCTGCTGTATTGTGACTGCCAATGGATCTACACCGGGGAACATTGTTTTTTTGTTTTTTAATAAAGGACTTTTCAAAAATGGCATACTGTCTTTTTTTACACTGCACTTTTTTTGGGTGAAAAAGTAGAAAAAGTGCACCCCATACTCATTCACATGGGAGGGGGGGCAGAATATAAGGGGTGTACTTGTTAAAGGGGGCTTTTATATTCTGATAAGCCCCCCGCCTGCAGACCCTCACAGCCACCGGCCAGGGTTATGGGGAAGAGGCCCTTGCCCCCATCAACATGGGGAAAAGGTGTTTTGGGGCAGGGGAGGCTTTGTGGCCTAGTATGGTTAAGTAGGGGGGCCTGGTATGGTTCAGGAGGGGGGCTGCTCGCTCATCCCCCCTTTCCTGTTCTGCCAGGCTGCATGCTGAGAAGTGTCTGGTATAGGTTTTGGGGGGCCCCACACCATTTTTTTTTAACCACTTAAGCCTCTGAAGATTTTACCCCCTTCCTGACCAGGGGTTATTTTGCGATTCGGCACTGTGTGACTTTAATGGACAATTGCGCGGTCGTGCGACGCTGTATCTAAACGAATTTGGCGTCCTTTTTTCCCACAAACAGAGCTTTCTTTTGGTGGTATTTGATCACCTGTGCGATTTTTTGATCACACGCTATAAACAAAAAAAGAGCGTAAATTTTGCAAAAATAGCAATATTTTTCACATTTTTTTATATGAAATTCCCCCCCAAAAAAATGTAAAAATCTAAATTTTTTAACATTTTCGGCCAATTTGTTTTATGCTACATATGTTTGGTAAAAAAAAATCGCAAAAAGCGTATTTTGATTGGTTTGCGCAAAAGTTATCGCGTTTACTAACAAAGGGAAAGATTTTTGTCATTTTTGTTGGGTTTTTTTTAACGCGTTATGGCGGCGATCTGCGATTTTTTTTGCGGTACTGCGACATTGCAGCGGACAGATCGGACCCTTGACTGACATTTTTGACACTTTTGGGGTTACCAGTGACATTTCTACAGTAATCAGTGCTATACATATGCACTGTTACTGTAAAAATACACTGGCAGTGAAGGGGTTAACTTTTTTTTGATAGGGAGGGGCTATGTGTGTCCCTAGGGGCGTGCTTTCTACTGTGATTGGCTGTGGCTTCAGATGTATGAAGAGTGATCAACGGTTCTACATAGTAGAACCGTATGATCATCCTTCATACACAGGGGAGAATGACAGGCAGCTTGTTTACACAAGCCGCCTGACTTTCTCCCTCTCCCCCGCCGATCGCGTGGGGGGGTCCGTGACCATGCGGGAGCGGGAGCGCACCTCCGGGGGCGCGCGCTCGCTCGCTCCCTAGACCCTCACAAGCTAGTGACGTAGCCCTACGTCACTTTGCCTGTGAGGGGCTGACTGCCGACGTAGATCGGCGTTAGGCAGTCGGCAAGTGGTTAAATTGGGGCATGGGATTACCCTTAAAATGTATACAAAACCCAAAGGGCCTAGGACGGATTGAGTGAACCCCCACGCTTTTTTTTCACATTTTTTTTTATTGCCGGCCATGGTTTATTGTTACATCTGTCAGTGGGCAATTCCTCTGACAGCTGATGACTCATCGGTTGTTAGGGATGTGACACCCAGCTTGCCGGCCAACTCCTTAGCAACCAGCTATTCTTCAAATAGAATTAGGATCGGTCGATCGATTTTCAATCCAAATTCAAATTATTCCCAAAATTAGAAATTTGTTACAAAATGGATGTAAAAAGGGATGTAAAAAAATTAAGTCCTGTTCTGTTTTTCTTCTGGAAAGGGACATAAGAGAAGTTACTTTGTTTTTGCACATACATTTTAAGCTATAAAATAAGACTTAAAAAAAAATAAAAACATTTATTGTGGCATTCTATGGGTGTACTCAGCAGAGGGAGGAGCCAGGAGCACCGGCAGAGGACTCGAGAAGAAAAGGATCGGGGCTGCTTTGTGCAAAACCATTGGAAGGGAAGGCAGGTAAGTTATTAGTATTATTTTTAAAAAAATAAGCTTTATTATCACTTTAATACATTTTGTCTTTGCCCAAGTGAGGTTCAGTGTCATTTACACTACATTCTTCACCAAATTTACAATCAAATGTGTATTCAATCTCGCAAGGACAGTGATGGCATCGCATCGCATCGATGGAACGCATCACCGGAACGCTTCATTTTCAGGTAAGTATACCATAATGTACTAGTATGCGATGCATATTAGCACATTATGCCTTTGCCATGCAGATAAGAAAAAAAAAAGTGCAGCAGTTTACCACCGCTTTAAAAAAACAATCTCTCCCAATGTACATCCACTGTCAGTGACATCATTCAGTGATGTAGGCCCACGTCAATCGCGAATGATGCCTGTCGACCCGCACAAAAAAAAAAAAATGACTGCTCCACTTTCCGTAAACAAAGGGGTGGGGTTACCCAGCAATGTCACTGGGTAACCCCAACTCTTTTATTATTTCAGCGGCAGGGAAGCAGAGCTGTCATTGGTCCCCAACACTGATGTAAACAAAAGGGTGGGGTCACACATGACATCATCAGGTGACCCCACAGCCAATTGACAGGTCAGCTTCCTCCACAGCTAAATTAAACAAAGGGGCAAGATCACCCAGGGACATCACCAAGTGACCCCATCCTGTTGTGACATCATCAAATAGATATGGATATGTTGCTTACTTTAACATCTGACGCTGACAAGCCATGGGAGCGGTCGAGTTTGGTGGGTTTTTTTGTTTAGTTGGCGGCCATCATTTATCATGATTGACGTGAACCTACATCGCTGGACAACGTGATTAATGTACATCAGGGGACACATTTTTTTTAAAAAAAGAACTTGTTAAAAACCTGTACATTTATTTTCTTGACTTTTCTTAATGAAAGGATAGTGGATAGACTCTCCAGACAACTTTGCAGTTGGAAATAGCCTTCTTGTAAATTTGTTACAGCTTACGCGAGGGCTGCTACTTGTTGGCACAGAGCCTGTAATGGAGACGCACCTCTGTTGGCTTCACACATTTATTGGCTGACTGGTACTGTTATGTATCTGGTTCTGAATCTGAAATGCTGAGAGGACTCTCCTTGTGGCTGAGTGCATGGTATCCCTGAAGATGGAAACAGGGAACACAAAGCCCAAAGAAGCAGGGATTGTCGGATTAGCCACAGATGAGAGATTCAGGTGTGGAGATCTCTGCGTAGGTGGATATCTGATGAGGTGAGCAGTAGGATGCGGTGCAGCTGATAATGGTGTGGACTGCACACAGCAGGAAACAGGCTGCAGTGAAAAGTGCAGCAGGCTGGATACAGCAAGTAGGTATTGCAGGCTGGAGCAGCAGGTAAGTAGTGCAGGTAGATACCACAGGCTGGGTGCTGCAGGTAGACACCAGGGCTGATTACAGCAGACAGGGCGAAGCAGGAGGCATAGTCAGGGATGGATGCCAAGGTCGGTAGGCTAGTGGTCAGCAGACAGAAGAACAGAGACGTGGTTAGGCAAGCTGAAGTCATACACAGGACAGGAGACAAGAGCAGATCCGTGGGCAATCCAAGGTCAGAGCTGGAAGAGAGACATGAAGTATCCAAGGGCAGACCGGGTCAGTAACAGGAAATCAGAAGCATAAACACACACAGGAACAGGAAGCAGGAAGCTGAAGACCAGTCAGCAACGTCCATCAGCCACAGTCACTCTTTTAAAGACCAAAGGGCACTGGTGATTGATGATGGATTTACATTGGGGGACATTGTTTTTTATTTTTAATAAAAGAATTGTCAAAAACTGTGTGTGTTTTTTTTCTTTTTGACACTTTTTTGGTAAAAAGGTATGGGTACACAACCACCGCCCAGGGTTGTCAGGAAGAGGCCCTTATCCCAATCAACATGAGGACAAGGTGCTTTGGGGTGGGGGGGGGCAGAGCCACCCTGGTTAAAAGCACCCCCCATGTTGAGGGCATTTGTATGGCCTGTTATGGTTCAGGAGGAGGAGTGGCGCTCACTCGCCATCCCCTTTTCCAGTCCTGCCAGGCTGCATATTCGGATAAGGGTCTGGTATGTATTTTGGGGGGGGGGGGCACACGCTGTTTTTTTTTTATTTATTTGGCGAGGGGGTTCCCTTTAAATTCCATACCAGACCTTAAGGGCTTGATATGGATTGGGGGGTACCCCCACGCCATTTCTTTTCCTTTTTTTCTATTGCCGGCAATGTTTTTTCATTCAGCTGTCATCGGGGAAAGCTTTGCCCAATCAGTACTTAGAATGCACTGTGCAGTGCATTGTGGGGTGCTCAGTGGGCGAACATCCCGCTGAGCACCCCACAAGTTTCGGTTTTTCCCCACATGGGTGAGCTGGTGATGTTCAGGCCAAACTTTTGCTTGGCTCGAACTGTTTGCCCAACTCTATATTTTTGTATGGAAGCTTTGCCCCTTCTTGCAGCAACACAGCAACAAGTTTTAAATTGGAGGGCATCACCTTCAATTGTCATTTTTAGCCATGATATAGTGTGCTAATATAGTAACTTTTTGTTAAAAGCCCAACTCCAGAAAACGTGAATATTCTCTCTTGCAGTGTGACTGTGCCGCCACTGGTAGGGCTAAGTGCTTGTTTAAGTCTAAGGGCATGTAAAAGAAGATTTAATTACTTGATCATCTGCTTTTCTACATTGCTACACCAGTCCCCACAGTGTCTTCCCACACATAGTGCGGCTGTCTAAGGTCCTAACATCAATAAGACTGTCGCAAGGTCCGCAGCCATGCATAGGAAGTGATGGAGCCCAGAGACAGTCCACCACTGGAGCATGAGGGAGTGGAATATTGGGTAAGTAAAAGCGCCTTTACTGTACTCTAGAGTAAAAGAGCAGGTAACCCTTTCAGCCCTATTGCAAGTAAGAATTTTCAAATTTCTCAGAGCTGGGCTTAAATTTGTTGAACTGCAATATTCTAGTGAGGTTCCCAACAAAAATCAAAGGTTTTATTTAAAAGTTCCTAGGGGTGATAAAATATTAGCAAGATGTTGAGTGAATTTTGCCAGGCAATTGGGCATACCTAAAATTGTTTCCAGCTCTGAATAGTTTTCAGGTGATCTCCTTTGAGGGATTGCCGCAATTATATTTGGATAAGGTTTTCTGGCTTTCTGATGACAAAATGCGGCTACTATAAAATACTTGACTTCCCTTGCTCTCAGTATGCATTTTTCTGCATTAACTTTAACGTCTTTTTCCCTGAATCTTTAAAGCGTGGATTTCAGATTGGAATCACATTCTTCAATAGTACTGCATAACACTAAGAAACCATCCACATAACTAACTACCTTTTGGATCCTTCATGTTTCAGCTTTGCTTTGAAACACTTCCTTTAAAGAATGAATGTCAAACAATAGGCTGGTAAAGCAGTACTATATGGTGCAATATGGAAGGTTAAATGTTGTAACCATGGAACAGTCCTTTTTGCAATAGCAAGGAAAGAGACTTTAAAGGTGCCATAACAATATCAACAACAAAATGTCAATATTTATTGTACATAGACACTAAAAATATATGAATACATATGAATGTTAAAATCAAGCAAAGAATATCGTATACAGACTCTTATGTTGTAGACAAATGCTCATCACCCAACATGTTTTGGCAATTAACTTCTTCAGCAGCTGAAAAGCATTATATATATTGTCACAACTATCAAGACATAAATACAATGTAATAAGACACAGTTTTTCTTGCACTTATTTCAACAAACACAATATAAATTTGGAAAACCGGAGAGAAAAAAGAAGAAAATACTCAAATAACCATTCAACATTACAATATGCTTGATATTATTGTATTATTGATCTGTTATTTGTATTCTGTTTTTGAAATAAGTGTGTCCTAATACATCGTATTTATGTCTTCATAGTTATGACAATACATATAATGCTTTGCAGCTCCTGAAGAAACCAACTGTAAAAACATGTTGGGCGATGAGCATTTGTCAACAAAATACCAAAATCATTTGGTGGCGGGGGGGATAATGGTGTGGGTTTGTTTTTCTGGGGTTGGGTTTGGCCCCTTAGTTCCAGTGAAGAGAACTCTTAAGGCGTCAGCATACCAAGACATTTTGGACAATTTCATGCTCCCAACTTTGTGGGAACAGTTTGGGGATGGCCCCTTCCTGTTCCAACATGACTGCACTAGTGCACAAATCAAGGTCCATAAAGACATGGATGAGGTGGAGGAACTTCACTGTTTGGGATGAGGAACTTCACTGGCCTGCTTCGAGTCCTGACCCTAAGCTTATAGTGTAGATGTTTGTTAGATCTTTTGCTATCCAGTCTTATTTAAGTCTCGATGGTCCAGGAAAATACATACATCTCCTGGAACTGTATTTACCCATTTATGGGTTAATCATATTTGCTAAACACTTTACATTTTCCATCTTGCCATTGTCTGCAAATTCTTCTTTTAGTGCTAGGATTAGCCAAGGAACATATTTTTAATTGGTCAAGCCTTTCCCTAGGTCATGTTTTCTGTGTAAAACTTTAACCTTTGTTTTTTGCCATTGTAAGACAAATCAAAGCGCACATACCTTTTACATTCAGTCGCTTTCTACCATATTCATAAAGCTTATGTTGGTAGAAAACAAAACCCACTTCGAAAACCTTTTCTCTGTATATACCTATGAGCATGATATTTACTTGTGCACCACTGCCCTATTTGATTGGGCTTAGTTTTTTCTCCACTGCAATTTTATGTGACATCCTGAATTTTATTGAATATACAAAGTATTCCAACTACGCAACAATATTGCCCAAATAGGACAGTCATATCGGCAAGGATTCTCTTTGCTAACCTCCTCAGCATTACAAGTGTGAGGTGCAGTGTGCAGAGGAAGCCACACTCTCTTTGAACATGGGTGTCCTCTCTGAAGAGGCACATTGCCACTTTACCTGTACAGGCTACTTTACCAGTTTATTAGTTCATCTAAACCTTTGTTCGAAGCACGTTGGCCAATCTGTGGCAAAGTCTAATTTTCTTAAAACTGTTTACTTATGCACAATTTCCTGAGTTTAAACATGCATTTCTGGTAATAGACTATATTCCGGGTTTACTTTTATATTTACCCACCCCCCACATGTCCTTGGTGTATTTATCTTTTCAAATTATTTATCATGTATTAAAAAAAAACACCAATTTTGCACCTTAGTAGGTGGGGTCTTTCAGAATAAATAACTCTTTAAGAGCCGGTTCACACTGGGGCGACTTGTCAGGCGACTCGGTCGCCTGACAAGTCGTCGTGGGACGCCTGCCATAGATTAGCACAGGACCCATTCTAATAGGAGCGACACAAGTCGGTCCGACTTAGAAAAAGGGTCCTGTACTACTTTGGGGCGACCTGGAGCGACCTGCATTGACTTTAATGATATGAAGTCCGTGCATGTCTCTCCGAGGTCGTGGTGCGCGCTGTGCACCGCGACTTCACAGGTCGCCCCCCGGCAAGTCGGATCGCCTCAGTGTGAACTGGCTCTAAATGTTAAAGAACTTCACTGTTGTAAGACGCAATTGCTTTGCTTTCAGACAGCCATTTAGTACATTATTTGTTAACAGCGGAGAAAAACGAAATGTTTGATACTTTCTTTCTCTCATTTTCTTATCTAAAATAGGAAAACCAGACAAAACTAAATGCACTTGCATTTAAAATGTTTTATTCGTTTTGTCTTTGAATGGCAGTCCTGGGAATTCCTCTGTAACATGGACAGTCTCTGTAAACTGTTGCAGTTTTTATGTGGAGAGTCTAAATTATCAGAACCCTCTAGCAGTCTCTTTGTATCCTAAGAGGGCTGTTTTTATAACCAGTATCCACATAGCATTGACGTTATCTTGCAATCTTTCTGTATGAAGAATCTCTCCCAGTCTTTTTATACCTTAGCAGTCTCTTGTAATACGGCAACTTTCTCTGTTCTTTAACATGTCAATAATAAAAAAAAGGGGTTTCAGGTACTAACTTCATGGGTATGGCAAGGTTGTGGGCACAATGGGATTCAAACGTGGATTGTGGATAAGGTGGGTCTGGGTTGTCTATACCTCTTTGTCATTACTGCATCAGATGGCTGATAATCTTTGACCAGAAGAGCACTGGAAACCATCGGCAACAACAAAGAAAAATAACCATGCTGCAAACAGTTGAGGGTGGGGCCTAAGGTGCCCCTGGGGGAAACTGTGGAACTGCACTTGCTAATGCCTAAACCTCAGGAAGGAGCTGCGGTCATGTGAAAGCAACATTAGGCAGGACTTCAAACTTAGAAGTGAGTGATACACTTGCACAGCTAACTCATTGAAAGCTGTGGCCATACTTCTTACACTGTTAACAATAAGCACTTTGGACACAACTTCAGTTAGAAAATACCTCTCCCTTCAGGTGTGCAGCATTTCCCAGAAGATACTGCGGAGCTTGTACCGATCTCCACAAACTCAGCAGTCCTGTCACCCCACTCCCAGTGATAATCATCTGTAAGTTACTGTTGGATACAGAAAACACCCTTCTCCATAACTCCATGCGTGTTCTCCTTACTGGGGCCTCCACTAGATCCCTCTCTCTCTCTTCAGGATGGCCAGTCCCAGTAAATAGGGAACTGGCCATTAGTGAAAGGGCCAAGCATAACACCCCTTCACTGCCAAAGTAACTGTCACCTTTGCTATGTCACCCTTTTCCTAGCTGGTTGGTTGCATTAGCAAGTTACATATATATGGTATTCCTTAGCAATGGCAATACAGCCTTCTCCGGACTGCATTCTGCTCATTAGACTTCTGTACTGTATCTTGTCTAACCTCTTAAATCCCCTAGTTGTAAGCCCTGTTCTTTTTATGCTGTGCGCATGCACCCTTTTAAACACTTCAGCCTAGGAAGTTTAGATGAACAAATATGGATCATTTACTGAAGTAGTTCCAGGTAAGAAGTAACAGTTCTCAAAGACATCTTCCACACGCTTTCCTATACAAAGCTCTCTAGTACCCCATTAAGTAGTCATTGCTTGGGCAGATGGCTATATCCATGAAGAGTCCTTCTCAAGGTAAGAGTCCATTATAGGCAGTAAATCCACAAGAGGTAGCAAAAATCTTTAGCGGAGTTTGGTTAGGGTAACATAAGTCCATGTAAGTACATAGGTTCCAGACACTACTGGGAACCCTAACTGGGCTCCCCCCCAGGAATGGTTCAGACTGACACCATGACAGCTACATTTTGGCAGTCTTTCCCCTAATCAACTTTCAAGAGCACTAATGAGCCCCTATTTATATTGTATGGCCGGCAAGGCCGGTAACCTTCCTGAAAAGAGCAGGAGAAAATTGCCCAGACTGTAGTCAAGTATGCATTGATTGCCAACCTTACTTTCCCTCAGCCTAGACTGACAAATACACATTGATTACTGGCCCACAACGACATCCAAAAGTCTAGATTTATACTTCCCCTACAACCCCACCTCTAGAAAAATTTTTTTTTTTTTTAATTGCTTGCTTATGCCCCCTCTTTGTTGCTCTGAGTTGTCCCCCTTATCTTTCCACCAGTACATAAATATGGGACCTCACTCCGAGTCAGATAGATCAGTATCTAGTGTAGCTATGTCTTAGCCAGAAAACATCATGTAAATAATACATTTAAATAGGATCGAGTTCTCCTATCCCATTCCTGTTTGCATGAATTTAATTAACCACTTGCCGACCGCCCCATGCAGATTTACTGCAGCAGGGCGGCTTGGCTGTGCATAATCAGGTAGATCTACGTGAGTATGTGCACCCGGTCTCTGCGGAGGTGATTAGACACAGCGGGAGCCAGACCGCAGGAGGAGCACGATCAACGCTGGCCTCCCGCAATCTTCAGAGAAACTGACAGGCGGCAGCTCAAATCAAGGCAGGTGGCTCTCCTGTCAGACAGGCACAATGAGATTGTGTGTCTCAGCTAAGATGAAACACTGATCTCTGTGTGCCCGTCACAGAACTTCCCCCCCTCCACAGTTAGTAAGCACAATTTAGGCTCACACTTAACCCCTTGATCACTCCCAGTTTTAGCCCCTTCACTGCCAGTGTCATTTATACAGTAACAGTGCAAATTATTTAGCACTGATCACTGTATTGGTGTCACTGGTCCCCAAAAAGTGTCAGATTTTTCCGCCCCAATGTCGCAGTCCCACTAAAAATCGCTGATCACTGCCACTACCATCTATCCTATAGTTTGTAAACGCTATAACTTTTGCGCAGACAATTAATATACGCTTTTTGGGATTTATTTTACCAAAAATATGTAGAAGAATACAAATTTGCCTAAACTGATAAAAAATTTTGATTTTTTTAATTTTTTTATTGGGAATGTTTTATAGCAGAAAGTAAAAAATGTTTTTTTTTTTTTTTTTTTTCAAAATTGTCGCTATTTTTTTGTTTATAGCGCAAAATATAAAAATCGCACAGGTGATCAAATACCACCAAAAGAAAGCTCTATTTGTAGGAAAAAAAGGACATCAATTTTATTTGGGTACTTGTCAGTTAAAGCAACGCAGTGCCAAATCGCAAAAAATAGCCTGGTCATTAAGGGGGCTGAAGTGGTTGATGATATACTGTATTGTTTCACATTTTTTTTAAATTCACAATAACAATTGTTGCATTGATGCTTAACTGAGTATAATAATAGAAATAACATTGTTTTTGTATAACCTTATACTGAATATAATCATAGATCGGTGCAAAATAAGTACCCTTGTTTATCAGACACTGATGTTTGTTTGCAAATAAAACATTTTAATGCAGTGTGGTCAGTATAACAGCAAAAGTGATACCATTAAATAAAATAATAAAAGTGCTTTACAAACATATATTAGGTTATGTTTGAGTGTAAAACATGAACAAATTATATTTTGAATAACACTACATATTGAATTTGAGAATGGATATATATGAAACTGATAGTTTTGTTTCTTATACACTGATTCTGGCTGACAAATAATAAATGTTGATACAGATTTTATATTATGTCTGACAGCAGCAACAGTAATGCAAATATAATATTGAATGTATTCTTCAAACACACACTGCAGTATTTTCTAGTGATATTCAATGGACTGTGAAAAGTTAAAGAACATTTTGTTTGTTGAGAATGCATATGCAAAACTGCCAAGGTACATGTAGCATACATATGATGGCTTTCTTCTCCAACACTGACACTTGCTGCAAGTGGTACCAGAGCACTACATTCTCAGTACTGACAGTTTGTTCCTAGTAGTCTTTATAGCAGCATACTCTATTCCAAAAACATGTATAAATTCAGCAGCTCACCTAATTGCTCCTATGTTGCAATGTGTACCTAACACCAAAGCACTCCATATTACTTAAAGCAAATCTATATACATATATATTTTTTTATCAACACAAAGCAGGTGCCTGCCAGGTCTTTCTTCTGCGTAACCATCCTTGAATGCCTAAGTGCTATGAAATGCACTTATTTACTGGGTAAACTTAGCTCATTCCCTCTTAAGCTTCACTTTTGGTGATTAAGGCTTCTCATCAGAATACCATAGTTGCCAACACTCACGGATTTGCCGGGACATTCATGGATTTTGGTCAAATGTCCTGGCATGGCCTTGTCCCGGCCAAAGTCCAGAAAATCCGCCTGATCACGGATACCGGCTGCCACAACTATGCAGACATTGCATTGCTTCTTATGTGGACAATCAGAAATCGGGACAAATCTCCTCCCCCTAGCAGTAACTTTCATTAGCCGGGCTCTGTGTGGTGGAGGTCTCATAGAACATCTCATAGGGCAGTGGTTCTCAACTCCTGTCCTCAGGACCCACTAACAGGCCAGATTTGCAAGAAAACTGAAATACATCACAGGTAATATCATTTGCTTCCCAGTGATTGCAGTATTCTAGTCTGCATCTCCCCAAGGTAATACCTAAAATCTGGCCTGTTAGTGGGTCCTGAGGACTGGAGTTGAGAACCACTGCTCTAGGGGGAGCCTGTCTTTTCCTTACTGCCTATGCTGTGTGAGTGGGCGGGGATGGGGACACAGCTATCCTGTATTATAAAGGCTCCATTGGTGACGTCAGTGAGAGGTCAGTCCAGTGAGAGTCAGTGTGCCATTCCCACAGTATTTTCAACTTCCTCTTATGCTTGGCACATGACCGCAGTATGGTGGCTGGAGTCCCAGCACAGACTATTCTGCTCTCCACTGCAGTGCTTCCCTCATCTCTCAGGTTGTAAGAAGATCCATTGTTGTTTCCATCTGCCCAGACTCCTCCTCACCTGCCCTGTGATGTCTGATCTAGAACGTGATGGTCTCTTATTTCCTCCTCTCCTTCCCCACTTTGCAGAGTTCTAGTACTTGTGGGGCTCTGAATGTAAAGGGGGGCTCTGAATGTAAACGGGGGCTCTGATGTAGTGGAGGACTCTAAATGTAAAGGGGGGCTCTGAATGTAAAGGGGGGCTCTGATGGTAATGGAGGACTCTGAATGTAAAGGGGGGCTCAGAATGGTAAGGGGGCTCTGAATGTAAAGGGGGACACTGATGGTAATGAAGGACTCTGAATGTAAAGGAGGACTCTGAATGAAAGGGGGGCTCTGAATGTAAAGGAGGACTCTGAATGTAAAGGGGGGGTCTGATGGTAATCTGATGATAAGTAGGCGGATATTAATTATGTGGAGTGGGCGGAGCTTCAGAGAAGTGGGTGTGGTAAATTTTGAAGTAAGTAATTGATAGCTGTGCTGCAAAGTGTCCCTGGAAATTTTATTCAAATGTTGGCAACTATGTAATACTAGGCCTAAAGTGAGGCTTAGGAGACAGGAAAGGGAGGGGACAGTAAAGGTATTTCAGACCAGCCAGGCATTCTTGACATCTGGGGTAGTTGGAATGATGTAGAGCCATTAAACCTCCCCCTCTAAAACGTAATCCTGTACTTAAAAATATTTGAGGAGGAGGATTTGTGCTAAGAGGGAGGATTTGTGCTAGGTAGAGTGATTTTTTTTCTTGGGGGGGGGGGGGCTGGCTGTAATTCGGAATGCGGAGAGAGAGCTCATTGAAACAGAATAAACTAAACAAAAATATTGTTAATTCATCAGGAAAAAAAACTTAAAAAAACCTTACAATGGTAGAAAACATATGCCTGGAATTATCTTTACCCACCCCCAAAAAAATTAAAAAGACCTTACCCTACATGGGGGTTTTTCAGGGTTGAAGTCAAAGGTATAAATGGTCAAAAAAGACCACCTTGGAGTAACCTCCTATTTATTATAGACTATAAATAATGATGACAAGGTAGTGATCACAGGATCTTTATAGATATCACATATCAAGACCTAAAATGTTTCAAATCCATCCACATTCTTCATCATATTGCAATTACATACTTTTTATATCATAGATTAGTTGGTGTCAGAGACAGTTCTAGGAGCAAACCCAGGACTTTGTTATATCAGACTTGCTTTCCAGCAGACATACAGCCAGTTTAGATATTTCTAAATATTTCACTTGGTGTCATGGGCATTGATAACATTCTAAATGTTAGCTGAAAAAATGGCCTGGTCGTGAAGGGGGTAAATCTTCTGGAGGTCAAGTGGTTAAAAAGAGAAATATTTTATCTATCTATCTATCTATCTATCTATCTATCTATCTATCTATCTATCTATCTATCTATCTATCTATCTATCTATCTATCTATCTATCTATCTATCTATCTATCTATCTATCTATCTATCTATCTATCTATCTATCTGTCTATATGTATATATATATATATATATATATATATATATACAGTATCTGCACATTGAGCATTTATTTTCAGCAATGCCTGACATTCTTATTTCATAAGAAGTCTTTGGGATCAGATGATTGTTGTGTTACTGGAGGTATATCCTGGAATATACCTAGGGTGATACCTTCATGGTAGCTGATATCATATAGTCACATTTTACTAAGTATTTTATGATCATTGTAAAGGTGATGACTGTTTAACTCTGTAGTATATGAAAGTTGTAATATCCTAGTGGTATTGATGCAGCTATATATAGATATAAGGTTGTTTAGTGCAATTGGTTAGGTAGAGCGCATAAATTATTGTTTTGTTTTTTTTTACTTTAGATGGAACAGATGAAATGTCAACGTTAGCTCAGAACCATGGCAGTTGCCAGGGCCGGCCTTAGGTGTTCAGGCGCCCTGTGCGAGCTAATCCTGTGGCGCCCCCCCCCCCCCATCTTCACCCCTCGCCCCCTGGTTACATGCATACATTACATGCATACATTACATACATACATTACATGCATGCATTACATTACTTACATACATTACATACATACATTACATTACATACATGTATACATTACATTACATACATACATTACATACATTACATTACATGCATACATTACATACTTAACATACATTACATACATAACTTACATTACATACATACAGTACATTACATACATGTATACATTACATTACATAAATACATTACATTACATACATGTATACATTACATTACATACATACATTACATACATGTATACATTACATACTTACATTACATACATGTATACATTACATTACATACATACATTACATACATGTATACATTACATACATACATACATTACATTACATACATACATACATTACATACATGTATACATGACATTACATACATACATTACATTACATACATGTATACATTACATATATACATTACATTACATGCATGCATTACATTACTTACATACATTACATACATACATTACATTACATGTATACATTACATTACATACATACATTACATTACATGCATGTATACATTACATTACATACATTACATTACATACATACATTACATTACATACATGCATGCATTACATTGCTTACATACATTACATACATACATTACATTACATACATGTATACATTACATTACATACATACATACATTACATTACATGCATGTATACATTACATTACATACATACATTACATACATGTATACATTACATTACATACATACATTACATTACATACATTACATACATAACATTACATACATGTATACATTACATTACATACATTACATACATTACATGCATTACATTACATTCATACATTACATACATACAGTACATTACATTACATGCATACATTACATTACATACTTAACATACATTACATACATAACATGCATTACATTACATACATACATGTATACATTACATACATACATTACATACATGTATACATTACACACATGTATGTAACTGCCATTACCAATGCAATTGTGTAGTAAACATATTATTTTTATGTATTAATTTATTGTATTTTACTTCTTTTTTTTTTTTCCTTATGTTAAGACATTTAAGTCCCTTATATCCTCCCCTTCATTGTCAATAAAATAAAAAGTATAGTATTTAGCCTAATTTGTCTTAAAGAGTACTGTAGATACACACAGCAGACAGCAGTGACACTTACCGTTCTGTGGACGGACGGTGGCTTTGCATTTAAAAATGGCGCCTCCCGGCGCTTAGACGCCACTGCGCATGCGCCATCTGCCCGAGAATAGCCGAGGTTTTCCCGAACAGCGGCGCCTGTGCAGTGTGCCTTTCGGGAGCCGGCAGCAGCAGCCATTTTTTTTTTTTTTCATGTGCCGATCCGATGCGATGCTCTTCACCCAGTCCCAGGGCAGGGGGACCTGGCAGCGCCTGCTAGTATGACTCGTCTCGTTCGGACTCCACTCCACTGATATGAGTAACTGTCTGCAACTCACAGTCTGTGAGCTGTGATGGCCGCACGGCGCCCCTGTTGCCCATGGCGCCCCGTGCGGCCGCACAGCTCGCACACCCCAAAGGCCGGCCCTGGCAGTTGCTGGTCTCTGCTTTTCTATGTAGGGAGTTGTTCCTCATGAAACAAACCATACTGATTGACTGATGCCAACTGTCTCATTAAACAAACAGTATTGTTTGGGTTCAGCCAAGGGCATGTCCCGGAGAGGCTTTTTAAATATATAGGGACTATGGGGGAAGCCACCTAAAAGTCCACTTATAGGTGGAGGTGAAAACAGCACCAAACCTTTGGCTCAAACTCAAACTCAGATTTCAAGCCTCCAGGGTACCATTCTAATCCCTGTACTGTCACTAGCCACAAGGACTATATATCTATCTATCTATATATATATATATCTATCTATCTATCTATATATATATATATATATATATATATATATATATATATATATATATATATATATATCTATATATATATATAGATATATATATCTACTATATATGTATGTAGTCCTTATGCCTAGTGATAGTACAGGGATTAGAATGGTACCCTGGAGGCAGAGGCTTGTAATCTTTGAACAGTTTGAGCCAAAGGTTTGGTGCTGTTTTCACCTCCACCTATAAGTGGACTTATATATATATATATATATATATATATATATATATATATATATATATATATATATATATATATATATATATATATATATATATATCCTTTTTTTTTTACTAATACTGTAGCTCATAGACAAGGAAAGGAATGGCTAGAGAAATGCAGGTGGACAAGAGGATGAAATGCCTTCTGTTCTTTGTCTCCGGTTATCAGCCATCTTTTTGCTGCCTACATTTTTGGGTGGCTGCAGAGGAAGGGGGGGGGGGGGGGAGATACCATGTCCAACTTCGTAGCTAGGCTTACAAAGCACATGGAACATGGGTTGAAGTACTGGTACATTGTCCTCTGGAACATAGACCACTGAGAAAAATTGAAATGAGGGTTCTTCTTTAGGCTCACGGGGTGCTAGGGCTCTAATGGAACTTTGGTAGACGTTTGATGGTACTTGCAAGTTATACCACAATAACCATTAAAAGAATACTGAAACAATTAATTATTATTATTATTATTATTATACAGGATTTATATAGCGCCAACAGTTTACGAAGCCCTTTAAAAAATAAAAGTGAGACATTACAGTTACAATACAATAAAATACAAGAGGATTAAGAGGGCCATGCTCAGAAGAGCTTACAATCTAATAGATTACTAAAACAGTTAATTTTACAGAGCTTACATTTTAGTTAGTAAATTTTTACAGAGTACAAAAATAATATTATATGTGTATCTATTCTTGACAAGACAGAAACTGCCATGATTTTTAGATCTTTGATCTGCTTTATTGAAAGAATCCAGTAATGCATAATCTACAGGGGCAAATTCACAGACTATGATTAATGCTCAGTGTAAATTGTTTATTTTACTGCGCTTCTCAAGCAAGCAGCATATTGATTGTATTTTGAAACCTCTGGTTTACTTGTTACCTTAGAGACATACCACATATTAAAATTACAGCACTGCTGCCCGTACCTTAGTGACCTTGGAAATACCTTCATTCTGCAGAAATATTGATCAATCAATTGGAATTCAGGCAAATTCATTTTGGTTAGGGCATTATACCTAAATAGCCTGTCAGGTTAAAAGATGATCATATTCTTTGGTATTACATAGATAAATGCTGAATTAACTACTTTACATCATGACATAAACATTAATCACTGCACATTCAACGTTTGTAAATAGGTACCTTAGATGTCCACATCTTGCTGTCCTTTATCTATAGATAGAGGATCATCTGCAGATTAACCCCATATTAACACACACCACAAGTGTAAATAAGAGCTATTTAGTAGTAATGATGAAAAGAAGAGAGATGAGTGATTGAAACAATACATACAGATTAGAATATGCTATGCATCTGGCCTTTTTTGCTTGAATCAGATGTTTATGGATAGTAACCCACTTCATTGTTTTTGCACCATTTTGCAGATACAGCTGCAAGGTCTGTGACATTGATTAAGCTGTCCTCAGTCCCCACCATCCTATCAGACCTTAAAAACAGTATTTTAACCTCCTGCCAGGGCCATCCTAATAGCATCATGGGCCCCTGGGCAAAGTAATATACTAGGGGCCCCTACCAGCCCTCCCCAATTTCGGGAACCTACTCTCAATAATAACTGTATAAATAGTTACATAGTTACATAGTAGGTGAGGTTGAATAAAGACAACCGTGTGGCCGTGTGGCCGTAATTATCTCACATACCCCTGAATGTTCTGATCCTTGAGATGTAAGTCTAAGAGTCTTTTTAAAGCCACCATACTTCCCGCAGAAACCACCTCTTGTGGTAGAGAATTCCACAATCTTGTAGCCCTAACAGTAAAGAACCTCCCACGTTGCCTGAGTTTAAAACGCTTCTCCTCTAATCGCATTGTATGCCCTCGAGTCCTCATGCAATCCCTTCAGTTGAATAGCTGTTTTTCAATGCCGAGATCACCATTGAGATATTTATAAATTGCTATCATGTCCCCTCTCAGGCGTCTCTTCTCCAGGGAGAATAAATCAAGCGATTGCAGACGCTCTTCATATTTAGGGTCCTTCAATCCCCTAATTAGTTTAGTTGCCCTTCTCTGGACAGTTGATAGAATTAAACATACATTAGTTAGTACTTTAAATTAAATCAGCTTAAAACAATGAGAAAACATGCCATAAATCAAAGACTTATCAACACAAAGGGTACAGTACAGGGGGAGGGAGGCAGAAAGTCACAGTACAGGGGAGGTCAGGAGGGCACAGAACAGGCACTGGGATGCTGCCGAGGCATGGCCATCCTGGTACAGTTTAGTAAAAAGTGTGACTGTCCCAACAAATCTAGGACAATTGGCAAGAATGATGTAATGCAATGTTATCATGAGCCCCCATGCATCTGGGGGCCCTGGGCAGTGCCCAGAGTGCTCATGCATTAAGATGGCCCTGCCTCCAGCCATTGTACAGGGTAAAAGGTATGGGAATTCCCCCATATAAAACCCAGTAGCACATTGTCACAGATTGCAATTTCATGTGTTGTGTGGCTGCTGTTGAATCAGGCATAGACACACAAACAGGTGGTGAAGAGGATACCGTGTCGCAGTGTCATGGAGCACCAAGATGCCAGACTCCATCGCTGCCACCTGTATTAGCTGGAGAGGCGTGTGTGGGAATTGAAGTGATGTTGGGAGGGGCAGGGTTTACTCTGCTCAATTATAATCCATAAATGTAGCAAGCAGGATAGGGAGTCAGCTATACCGAGGACAGACAGCGCTGATCTACTACTGCTCATCCCATACCATGCTACTGCACTATACTGCAAACAACTGAGTCAGACGCATGATGATCTAGCAACCCACTAGACCTCTACAGGAAGCTGATATACTCATGACAGCTTCCGAGCACACACATGCCCACTCTGAGCACTGGTATCTCTCTGTATGCCAGCTCAGAATGTGTCTTTATTACCACAAGTTTCCTAATCTGCAAACTGTCACTAATTATTTTTGAACCTGACACAGCCACAGTGACAGCTTCTTAAAGTGGTGGTAATAAAAAATACCTAAATATATCGCACACGTCAAATTGCAAATTAAACTGGGGTCCCTAGAAAAGTGTAAATTCTGTATTGAACTCCCCCCAATGTATTTAATTGCAGATGCTCGTAATATATCACTATTGGTATACAGTATTTATTGATACAAACTGTTCAACATTGTGTTTGGAAATTGGTATACATGTGTAGCGCTATGCCCAGGGGAGCCACTGGATTGCTTGGGTCCTCCTGCCCCACTCCATTGGTTGCCCACCCTGCACCTGGACTTGAGTGACACAGAGACACCTGGAACTTTTGAAAAGCCTTGTAAGGTTGGTTTTGCAATACAGGAAGAGACCATACAAAGACAATCAAGGCCAAATAGCACAGTATGAGAAAACAGGTGTGATTGTCTATGTATTAGTGTCAACTCTGGGACATACCTAGAATGCAAAAAGTCAGAGGCCCTGCCTAAATCACTTCCCAGTGTAGATATAAGCATGCTGGCATTGGGGCCCTTGAGTTCCATGGTAGAGCACTCACTCACAAATAACATTATACCAATTGCAACAAGGACAAATGAAGGACTGCAAAGTGGCAAATAGGCATCTGATCCTCATGGAAATCTGGCCACATCCACCAGAATGGTAGCGACTCTGGAACAGCAGCTCTTCAGCAACAGTTCTGTGGAATAATAACATCTTTGGAATAATAGTGAATCTGGAACAATAGAAGCTCTGAAACAGTAGCGCAATCTCTGTTATAGTTATCTTTGCACAGGTCTAATCAGGGATAGAAAAATGTGCAAACAGCAGTCATGTGACTTTGCGTTTCTCTCCCTTAGAACAGCACAGCACAGCTCACTCACCACATGGCTCTCAGTAACAGAATCGTCTATAGCTTTCTCCAGGCAGAAGCCAGTCCTCCTTGTCCCCCCACATGTACTAAGTGGGGCTAAACACAGGTTCCACCTGCACCCAATCAGAATCCACCTCTGCTCTGTTACTAGGAGCAAGCTTCCAGGGTGCAGCAACAGCCAATGAAAATTCTTTCTTTGCAGCTGTCTATCGAGCAAGGAAGGGAGCAGCAAGTTCTGCAGTGAGGCAGCAGCGATCTGCTGGGTGGCTTAACCACTTAAGCCCCAGCCCTATTTCGGACACTTTTTGTTTACAAGTTTAAATCAGTATTTTTTCCTAGAAAACTACTTAGAACCCCCAAACATTATATATATTTTTTTAGCAAAGACTCTGGAGAATAAAATGTCGGTCATTGTAATATTTTTTATCACGCGGTATTTGCGCAGCGGTCTTTAAAGCGCCATTTTTTTGGAAAATTTTTGAAAAATCACATTTCACTAATTTTAAAAAATACTAAACAGTAAAGTTAGCCCATTTTTTTTGTATATTGTGAAAGAACATGTCACGCCGAGTAAATAGATACCCAACATGTTACGGTTTAAAATTGCGCCCCCCCGTGGGATCGCGACAAACTACGGTCAAAAGAGATCTCAATCTGCGACGCTTTAAATTTATTTAACGGTTACAAGTTTTGAGTTAGAGTGTAGCTCTTTTTTTTAAATTATTGCTCACGCTCTGGCGATCGCGGCGATACCTCACATGTGTGGTTTGAACAGCGATTTCATTTGCGGCTCGACTTCCATATACGTTTTTTTTTGTGCGCGAGCTAACGGTGACGGGGGCGGCTAAATTTTTTTTTTTTTTTCCATTTATTTTATTTATTTTTTTAACTTTATTAAAGTTTTAAAAAAAAATAAAAATCTGATCACTTTTATTGCTGTCACAAGCAATGTAAACATCCCTTGTGACACCAATATGTAGTGACAGGTCTAAAAGACCCTAGACCCCTCCACTACACTTCCCTGTATGCAAAACGCCGAAAACGGCATTTTTGCATACAGCCGTTTTTCAAATTTGCCGCCTTTTGCAGCACAGTAACCCGGAAGTGACGTCATGGACGCCGCCTCCGGGTTACGTCATCGGAGACCCGATCGATGCCGTTTCCGGCATTCATCGGGACTCCATCCAGCCGGCGGACGTGCCAGCTGGGTGCTCGGGGCTCCCGGTGGAACGGGAGCCCCGGGCAAAGCCACGGAAGGCGGCGGGAGGGGGGGGGACGTCCCCTCCCGCCCCCCCGGGTACCGATCAAGCGGCTCCCGAGCCGCATCGGTCGGTACCGACGGAAAGCCAACCGTCGGCTCTAAACCACGGTACCGGGATGGTGCCTCTAGCTAGAGGCATCATCCCGGTACACTACCGCAAAGTTTACCGACGTAGACCTACGTTAGTATGCGGTAAGTGGTTAAAGGGCCTGTCACCCCAGTAGGTGCTACACTTGAGAGAAAAGCGAAATACTTAAGTTTATGTGGTAAAATACACAAGTGTGTTATCATGCAAAGTGCTTTATTACCCACTGAGGAAGTCACTTGTGATCGATGCAATGTGTAAGGGCGGAGCTAGTGATGTCAGTGAGTTTTGTTCAGAGCGTAGCCACTGAGCCAAGTTCCTTAAGGGGAAAGTGTATGTGATTTTACCTGTAGTGCACTGGTTTTGTTCAAAATGAATTGTGAGTGGTATTTTAATATGTTTTAATAACAATGATAACATAGTTACATAGTTAGTCAGGTTGAAAAAAGACACAAGTCCATCTGGCTCAACCAATAAAAAACAAAAAACAGTAAAGAAAACCCAACCATACAATCCCATATACACAATCCTTTACCCGCAGTTGATCCAGAGGAAGGCAAAGCATGATCCAATTTGCTACAGCAGGGGAAACAATTCCTTCCTGATCCCCCGAGAGGCAACTGGATATTCCCTGGATCAGCTTTACCTGTAAATCTTAGTAGCCATTTATATTATGTACACCTAGGAAAGAATCCAAGCATTTATTAAAGCAATCTAGTGAGCTGGCCAGTACCACCTCTGGAGGGAGTCTATCCCACATTTTCACAGCTCATACGGTGAAGCTACCTATCCGTATTTAAAGACAAAATCTCTTTTCCTCTAGCCGTAAAGAGTGCCCCCTTGTCCTCTGTGTTGACCTTAAAATGAACAACTCAACACCAAGTCCACTATATGGACCCCTTATGTATTTATACATGTTGATCATATCCCCCCCTTAATCTCCTCTCAAGAGAGAATAAATTCAGTTCCTCTAATCTTTTCTTATAGCTGAGGTTCTCCATGCCTCTTATCAGTTTGGTTGCCCTTCTCTGCACTTTCTCCAGTTCCCCGATATCCTTTTTGAGAACTGGTGCCCAAAACTAAACTGCATATTCCAGAAGAGGTCTTACTAATGATTTGTACAGGGGCAAAATTATATCACTCTCTGGGGTCCATGCCTCTGTTAATACAATAAAGGACTTTGCTTGCTTTGGAAACTGCAGCTTGGCCTTGCATGCTATTATTAAACTTATGATCTACCAGAACACCCAGATCCTTCTCTGCTATGGATTCCCCCAGTTCTACTCTGCCTAGAATGTATGATACATGCATATTCTTAGCCCCCAAGTGCATAACTTTACATTGATCAACACTGAACCTCATTTGCCACATAGTTGCCCAATGAAACAGTGCATTGAGGTTGGCTTGTAAGTTGGAGACATCCTGTAAGGAAGTTATTCCACTGCAAAGCTTGGTGTCATCTACAAATGTAGAAAAAATGGCTGCACTCCAGGGATGATCAAAATCCAGGTTTTTTAGCTGAACATCCCAATGTGACAGATGTGGCAAGGTAGACACGTTTCACACACTAGTATGTGTGCTTCATCATCTACAAAGACTGAAATGGTACGTTTAATCCCAGACCCTATAAAATGTATAAAGATATTAAAAAGTAAGGGTCCCAGCACTGAACCTTGGGGTACACCACTGATAAGCTTAGACCATTCAGAGTAAGAATCATTAACTACTACTCTCTGAATTCTTTCTTTTAACCAATTTTCTATCCGTTTAGAAACCAATCTTTCCAAGCCTGTAAACTTTACCTTACACATTAGCCGTGTGTGGGGAACTGTGTCAAACACTTTTTGCAAAATCCAAGTATACTACGTCCACAGCCACCCCTCTATCCAAGGTTTTACTTACCTCATAAAAAAAAATCAGGTTTGTTTGACAACTTCTGTCTCTCATGAATCCATGCTGTCTGTTGCTTAAAATATTTTTTTCCAGCAAGAACTCATCTATGTGGTCTTTTATTAAACTCTCCAGTATCTTCCTGATTATAGAAGTTAAACTAACAGGTCTATAGTTACTTGGCAAAGACTTTGATTCCTTTTTAAATATAGGCACCACATTGGCCCTACGCCAATCCAGCGGTACTATTCCAGTCCTTAACGAGTCCCTAAAAAATAGAAACAAAGGCTTTGAAATTACAGACCTCAATTCTTTTAGGATGCATGGATGGATGCCATCTGGTCAAATGGAAAATTTGCTCTCTTAAAGTTAAGTGTTTTTATATTTCCTGATAACATTTTAGCAGAAAATACTGTGATTATTTTATTTCTTCTCTGAGCACCTATTGTGGGGAATAGAATGGGGTTTGATTCAGAAAAGGTCCATTGCTGTGCAATGGCCATTTTGATTTTTGATTTCTGAGCACTATGCAATGAACACATTATTTTATTACCTCTGATAACGCTGCATTTTAGGTGGCGAAACATGTTAGGTTTTTCTGATTTATTATTTTGATTTTTTTAAGGCACTTTAGTTTGGAGGGTGCTTTATTTCTATTTTGATTGGGGTTCATGCCCAAGCAGAGGAAACATTACAAAGATGACCAAAGTGATAAGGAGAATAGTGAGGTAAGATAGGACATTTATTGCAGTGAGATATTATGGGTGGCATTTTAGGAGACTTTGACATTCTCAGATAGAAAATAGTATACTCTAAAGATGCCCTTAGATACACAACATTAGCTACTCTGCGATATGGCAACTATGATATAGATAGTAAGCAGAGATCTACTGAGAGAAAATCTGAGCATAAAGATCTATGAGATTCTTCTATCTATACCAGCTAGACAAATGAGGATCATCTTAACAAAGAAATATATGAAGTGCCGAGACATCTTTATCCATAGCATTCAGACAACTAAGATCAGTCTGATGAGGTAGTATAGTCTGAGACTGTATCCTCATATAATTTTAGGGGAAGCGATAACAAAATATGTGATCTCTAAGGCTTCCTATATAGACAGTATATCAAGTAGTTCCATATTACTAATGTAGAGGAAATCTCTCTGGACTGAACCTCTGATTAATTAAAACACAAGAACGTCATGAAAATTATTTTTGAATCCTGGAATGAGATTGTTACCTGATAAAATCAAAAGTTGCAAAAGCACCCATCAAAAATAGAAAATAGTGTAGAAAAATACCACACCACTTTGCCTTAATTTTGTAAAAGTAAAAAGGGATATTACACTGATAAGCCTAAACATGTATATGGGGGATGCATGTCCTACCTTTTATGCAAAAGCATGTGATATTTGAAATTCTGGGTTCCGAGTAGATTGAAATTTACAACAAAATCTTCTGCAAAATTTTCTGACATGTTGCAATTAGTGTTGAGCGAACACGGACTGTATTATTCGTGTTCGTACCGAATAATTGGATTTTTTTACCCGAACACGGACACGGACACTTTACTGTATGTTCGGGTAAAAATCCGTGTTCGGTCGTTTTATTTCCGGGTTTTGCATGCTTTGGCGCTCTTTTCATGGCGGGCTTTCAACAGCCAATCAACAATCGTTTAACTGGTGTGCCTTAAGCCATCCCAGCCATGCCTGCAAATGTCTTAGTAGCTGTGATTGGCCGTCTGAAGCATGTGACCAAGTCTTTATAAGTTCGAGGCAGCCGCCGCAGCAGCGTCATTCTGCTGCTTAGCTAAGGGACAGAGCACACATCAATGTGCTGGCTGCTGATTAGGGAAAGATAGGCAGGAAAAAACCATTTGTGTCCGGATAGAATTGAGGGACAGGTCGGAGTGTTTAGGCAGGGCGAGTTGTAGGCATTTTAGGGATAGAGTCTGCTGAATTATAGGGTCAGTGTCTTCTACAAACTACAATCGATATTGCTGTGTGGGGGGTGGGGTGAATCTGCACTCAATCCTGATCTACGATCTCTTCTCAATCCTGTTAGGGACAGAGTCTGCTGAATTTTAGGGAAACTGTGTTCTACAAACTACAATCGATATTGCTGTGTGGTGTGGGATTGGAGATAGGCAGGTGTCAGTGATCCACATCCATTTTTCTGTGTGTGAGCTGCAGTGAACACAATCTTTTTGGGCTGCAGTGAACACAATCTTTTTGGGCTGCAGTGAACACAATCTTTTTGGGCTGCAGTGAACACAATCTTTTTGGGGTGCAGTGAACAAAATCTTTTTGGGGTGCAGTGAACACAATCCTTTTTGGTGTGCAGTGAACACAATCTTTGTGGGGTGCAGTGAACAAAATCCTTTGTGGGGTGCAGTGAACACAATCTTTTTGGGGTGCAGTGAACAAAATCCTTTTTGGGGTGCAGTGAACAACATCCTTTTTGGGGTGCAGTGAACACAATCTTTTTGGGGTGCAGTGAACAAAATCCTTTGTGGGGTGCAGTGAACACAATCTTTTTGGGGTGCAGTGAACACAATCTTTTTGGGGTGGAGTGAACAACATCCTTTTTGGGGTGCAGTGAACAAAATCCTTTTTGGGGTGCAGTGAACAAAATCATTTTTGGGGTGCAGTGAACACAATCTTTTTGGGGTGCAGTGAACACAATCTTTGTGGGGTGCAGTGAACACAATCTTTTTGGGGTGGAGTGAACAACATCCTTTTTGGGGTGCAGTGAACAACATCCTTTTTGGGGTGCAGTGAACACAATCTTTTTGGGGTGCAGTGAACACAATCTTTGTGGGGTACAGTGAACAGAATCTTTGTGGGGTGCAGTGAACACAATCTTTGGGGGGTACAGTGAACACAATCTTTTTGGGGTGCAGTGAACACAATCTTTGTGGGGTGCAGTGAACACAATCTTTTTGGGGTGGAGTGAACAAAATCATTTTTGGGGTGCAGTGAACAACATCCTTTTTGGGGTGCAGTGATCCAAATCCTTTTTGGGGTGCAGTGAACACAATCTTTTTGGGGTGCAGTGAACAAAATCCTTTGTGGGGTGCAGTGAACAGAATCTTTGTGGGGTGCAGTGAACACAATCTTTGGGGGGGTACAGTGAACACAATCTTTTTGGGGTGCAGTGAACACAATCTTTGTGGGGTACAGTGAACAGAATCTTTGTGGGGTGCAGTGAACACAATCTTTGGGGGGTACAGTGAACACAATCTTTTTGGGGTGCAGTGAACACAATCTTTGGGGGGTACAGTGAACACAATCTTTTTGGGGTGCAGTGAACACAATCTTTGTGGGGTGCAGTGAACACAATCTTTGGGGGGGTACAGTGAACACAATCTTTGGGGGGGTACAGTGAACACAATCTTTTTGGGGTGCAGTGAACAACATCCTTTTAGGGTGCAGTGAACACAATCTTTGTGGGGTGCAGTGAACAACATCCTTTTAGGGTGCAGTGAACACAATCTTTGTGGGGTACAGTGAACAGAATCTTTGTGGGGTGCAGTGAACACAATCTTTGGGGGGTACAGTGAACACAATCTTTGTGAGGTGCAGTGAACACAATCTTTGTGGGGTGCAGTGAACACAATCATTGTGGGGTGCAGTGAACTCAATCTTTGTGGGGTACAGTGAACACAATCTCATACTTCTGAAGATTTGAGGGTGCTGCCTGTTCCATACTCCCCCTACTCCTCATCTAGCCTTTTAGGGGTACAAACAATAGTAATTGGGGCCTAGTGTGGTTGTGTACGTGTGATATACATACACTTTTTTTGGATCATATTTTCTATTCCGCTATTTAATCAAAAACCTTTGGGGATCAGTTAAATTGGGGGATAGTCTGTGTTGGTACGTGTGAGAGAGATCCACCTTTCCAAGTTGTTGGGGTTCATCTCATACTTCTGAAGGTTTGAGGGTGCTGCCTGTTCCATACTCCCCCTACTCCTAGCCTTTTAGGGGTACAAACAATAGTAATTGGGGCCTAGTGTGGTTGTGTACGTGTGATATACATACACTTTTTTTGGATCATATTTTCTATTCCGCTATTTAATCAAAAACCTTTGGGGATCAGTTAAATTGGGGGATAGTCTGTGTTGGTACGTGTGAGAGAGATCCACCTTTCCAAGTTGTTGGGGTTCATCTCATACTTCTGAAGGTTTGAGGGTGCTGCCTGTTCCATACCCCCCCTACTCCTCATCTAGCCTTTTAGGGGTACAAACAATAGTAATTGGGGCCTAGTGTGGTTGTGTACGTGTGATATACATACACTTTTTTTGGATCATATTTTCTATTCCGCTATTTAATCAAAAACCTTTGGGGATCAGTTAAATTGGGGGATAGTCTGTGTTGGTACGTGTGAGAGAGATCCACCTTTCCAAGTTGTTGGGGTTCATCTCATACTTCTGAAGGTTTGAGGGTGCTGCCTGTTCCATACCCCCCCTACTCCTCATCTAGCCTTTTAGGGGTACAAACAATAGTAATTGGGGCCTAGTGTGGTTGTGTACGTGTGATATACATACACTTTTTTTGGATCATATTTTCTATTCCGCTATTTAATCAAAAACCTTTGGGGATCAGTTAAATTGGGGGATAGTCTGTGTTGGTACGTGTGAGAGAGATCCACCTTTCCAAGTTGTTGGGGTTCATCTCATACTTCTGAAGGTTTGAGGGTGCTGCCTGTTCCATACCCCCCCTACTCCTCATCTAGCCTTTTAGGGGTACAAACAATAGTAATTGGGGCCTAGTGTGGTTGTGTACGTGTGATATACATACACTTTTTTTGGATCATATTTTCTATTCCGCTATTTAATCAAAAACCTTTGGGGATCAGTTAAATTGGGGGATAGTCTGTGTTGGTACGTGTGAGAGAGATCCACCTTTCCAAGTTGTTGGGGTTCATCTCATACTTCTGAAGGTTTGAGGGTGCTGCCTGTTCCATACCCCCCCTACTCCTCATCTAGCCTTTTAGGGGTACAAACAATAGTAATTGGGGCCTAGTGTGGTTGTGTACGAGTGATATACATACACTTTTTTTGGATCATATTTTCTATTCCGCTATTTAATCAAAAACCTTTGGGGATCAGTTAAATTGGGGGATAGTCTGTGTTGGTACGTGTGAGAGAGATCCACCTTTCCAAGTTGTTGGGGTTCATCTCATACTTCTGAAGGTTTGAGGGTGCTGCCTGTTCCATACCCCCCCTACTCCTCATCTAGCCTTTTAGGGGTACAAACAATAGTAATTGAGGCCTAGTGTGGTTGTGTACGTGTGATATACATACACTTTTTTTGGATCATATTTTCTATTCCGCTATTTAATCAAAAACCTTTGGGGATCAGTTAAATTGGGGGATAGTCTGTGTTGGTACGTGTGAGAGAGATCCACCTTTCCAAGTTGTTGGGGTTCATCTCATACTTCTGAAGGTTTGAGGGTGCTGCCTGTTCCATACCCCCCCTACTCCTCATCTAGCCTTTTAGGGGTACAAACAATAGTAATTGGGGCCTAGTGTGGTTGTGTACGTGTGATATACATACACTTTTTTTGGATCATATTTTCTATTCCGCTATTTAATCAAAAACCTTTGGGGATCAGTTAAATTGGGGGATAGTCTGTGTTGGTACGTGTGAGAGAGATCCACCTTTCCAAGTTGTTGGGGTTCATCTCATACTTCTGAAGGTTTGAGGGTGCTGCCTGTTCCATACCCCCCCTACTCCTCATCTAGCCTTTTAGGGGTACAAACAATAGTAATTGGGGCCTAGTGTGGTTGTGTACGTGTGATATACATACACTTTTTTTGGATCATATTTTCTATTCCGCTATTTAATCAAAAACCTTTGGGGATCAGTTAAATTGGGGGATAGTCTGTGTTGGTACGTGTGAGAGAGATCCACCTTTCCAAGTTGTTGGGGTTCATCTCATACTTCTGAAGGTTTGAGGGTGCTGCCTGTTCCATACCCCCCCTACTCCTCATCTAGCCTTTTAGGGGTACAAACAATAGTAATTGGGGCCTAGTGTGGTTGTGTACGTGTGATATACATACACTTTTTTTGGATCATATTTTCTATTCCGCTATTTAATCAAAAACCTTTGGGGATCAGTTAAATTGGGGGATAGTCTGTGTTGGTACGTGTGAGAGAGATCCACCTTTCCAAGTTGTTGGGGTTCATCTCATACTTCTGAAGGTTTGAGGGTGCTGCCTGTTCCATACTCCCCCTACTCCTCATCTAGCCTTTTAGGGGTACAAACAATAGTAATTGGGGCCCAGTGTGGTTGTGTACGTGTGATATACATACACTTTTTTTGGATCATATTTTCTATTCCGCTATTTAATCAAAAACCTTTGGGGATCAGTTAAATTGGGGGATAGTCTGTGTTGGTACGTGTGAGAGAGATCCACCTTTCCAAGTTGTTGGGGTTCATCTCATACTTCTGAAGGTTTGAGGGTGCTGCCTGTTCCATACTCCCCCTACTCCTAGCCTTTTAGGGGTACAAACAATAGTAATTGGGGCCTAGTGTGGTTGTGTACGTGTGATATACATACACTTTTTTTGGATCATATTTTCTATTCCGCTATTTAATCAAAAACCTTTGGGGATCAGTTAAATTGGGGGATAGTCTGTGTTGGTACGTGTGAGAGAGATCCACCTTTCCAAGTTGTTGGGGTTCATCTCATACTTCTGAAGGTTTGAGGGTGCTGCCTGTTCCATACCCCCCCTACTCCTCATCTAGCCTTTTAGGGGTACAAACAATAGTAATTGGTGCCTAGTGTGGTTGTGTACGTGTGATATACATACACTTTTTTTGGATCATATTTTCTATTCCGCTATTTAATCAAAAACCTTTGGGGATCAGTTAAATTGGGGGATAGTCTGTGTTGGTACGTGTGAGAGAGATCCACCTTTCCAAGTTGTTGGGGTTCATCTCATACTTCTGAAGGTTTGAGGGTGCTGCCTGTTCCATACTCCCCCTACTCCTCATCTAGCCTTTTAGGGGTACAAACAATAGTAATTGGGGCCCAGTGTGGTTGTGTACGTGTGATATACATACACTTTTTTTGGATCATATTTTCTATTCCGCTATTTAATCAAAAACCTTTGGGGATCAGTTAAATTGGGGGATAGTCTGTGTTGGTACGTGTGAGAGAGATCCACCTTTCCAAGTTGTTGGGGTTCATCTCATACTTCTGAAGGTTTGAGGGTGCTGCCTGTTCCATACCCCCCCTACTCCTCATCTAGCCTTTTAGGGGTACAAACAATAGTAATTGGGGCCTAGTGTGGTTGTGTACGTGTGATATACATACACTTTTTTTGGATCATATTTTCTATTCCGCTATTTAATCAAAAACCTTTGGGGATCAGTTAAATTGGGGGATAGTCTGTGTTGGTACGTGTGAGAGAGATCCACCTTTCCAAGTTGTTGGGGTTCATCTCATACTTCTGAAGGTTTGAGGGTGCTGCCTGTTCCATACTCCCCCTACTCCTCATCTAGCCTTTTAGGGGTACAAACAATAGTAATTGGGGCCCAGTGTGGTTGTGTACGTGTGATATACATACACTTTTTTTGGATCATATTTTCTATTCCGCTATTTAATCAAAAACCTTTGGGGATCAGTTAAATTGGGGGATAGTCTGTGTTGGTACGTGTGAGAGAGATCCACCTTTCCAAGTTGTTGGGGTTCATCTCATACTTCTGAAGGTTTGAGGGTGCTGCCTGTTCCATACCCCCCCTACTCCTCATCTAGCCTTTTAGGGGTACAAACAATAGTAATTGGGGCCTAGTGTGGTTGTGTACGTGTGATATACATACACTTTTTTTGGATCATATTTTCTATTCCGCTATTTAATCAAAAACCTTTGGGGATCAGTTAAATTGGGGGATAGTCTGTGTTGGTACGTGTGAGAGAGATCCACCTTTCCAAGTTGTTGGGGTTCATCTCATACTTCTGAAGGTTTGAGGGTGCTGCCTGTTCCATACCCCCCCTACTCCTCATCTAGCCTTT
This sequence comes from Pelophylax lessonae, assembly GCF_965119305.1. Classification (NCBI taxonomy): domain Eukaryota; kingdom Metazoa; phylum Chordata; class Amphibia; order Anura; family Ranidae; genus Pelophylax; species Pelophylax lessonae. The sequence goes on along the minus strand of NC_138769.1, from coordinate 495,965,365 downwards.
TAGGGGTACAAACAATAGTAATTGGGGCCTAGTGTGGTTGTGTACGTGTGATATACATACACTTTTTTTGGATCATATTTTCTATTCCGCTATTTAATCAAAAACCTTTGGGGATCAGTTAAATTGGGGGATAGTCTGTGTTGGTACGTGTGAGAGAGATCCACCTTTCCAAGTTGTTGGGGTTCATCTCATACTTCTGAAGGTTTGAGGGTGCTGCCTGTTCCATACTCCCCCTACTCCTCATCTAGCCTTTTAGGGGTACAAACAATAGTAATTGGGGCCCAGTGTGGTTGTGTACGTGTGATATACATACACTTTTTTTGGATCATATTTTCTATTCCGCTATTTAATCAAAAACCTTTGGGGATCAGTTAAATTGGGGGATAGTCTGTGTTGGTACGTGTGAGAGAGATCCACCTTTCCAAGTTGTTGGGGTTCATCTCATACTTCTGAAGGTTTGAGGGTGCTGCCTGTTCCATACCCCCCCTACTCCTCATCTAGCCTTTTAGGGGTACAAACAATAGTAATTGGGGCCTAGTGTGGTTGTGTACGTGTGATATACATACACTTTTTTTGGATCATATTTTCTATTCCGCTATTTAATCAAAAACCTTTGGGGATCAGTTAAATTGGGGGATAGTCTGTGTTGGTACGTGTGAGAGAGATCCACCTTTCCAAGTTGTTGGGGTTCATCTCATACTTCTGAAGGTTTGAGGGTGCTGCCTGTTCCATACCCCCCCTACTCCTCATCTAGCCTTTTAGGGGTACAAACAATAGTAATTGGGGCCTAGTGTGGTTGTGTACGTGTGATATACATACACTTTTTTTGGATCATATTTTCTATTCCGCTATTTAATCAAAAACCTTTGGGGATCAGTTAAATTGGGGGATAGTCTGTGTTGGTACGTGTGAGAGAGATCCACCTTTCCAAGTTGTTGGGGTTCATCTCATACTTCTGAAGGTTTGAGGGTGCTGCCTGTTCCATACTCCCCCTACTCCTCATCTAGCCTTTTAGGGGTACAAACAATAGTAATTGGGGCCCAGTGTGGTTGTGTACGTGTGATATACATACACTTTTTTTGGATCATATTTTCTATTCCGCTATTTAATTTAACTGGGCCTCCATGCGAGACCTGTGTGCCTTGTTGCGCTGTTTTGAGTACTCCACCAACATGGCCAGTGGCAATGACGCCGTTCTCAGCTTAACTATCCCACTTCTATGCCTCCTTGAAAAAACAATTCGGGCGATGATGGAAGAGGATGTGGCACAGGATGAGGAGGAGGAGGAGGATGAAGAGGTAACATTTCCAAGGCTTTCAGGGCAGTCATTCGCAAGGGGCTCCGAGGGTGGGTTCCTGCACACGCAAACGCCAGGGACGCAATTGTCCAGCAGGGGCACAGTTCTGGAGGATGAGGAGGATGAGGAGGAGGAGGAGCTGGAGGAGGAGATGGAACCATGTTCACAGCAGGGTGGCACCCAGGCCAGCTCATGGCCATCACTGGTGCGTGGCTGGGGGGATACAGAGGACACGGACGATACACCTCCCACAGAGGACAGCCTTTCGTTGCCTCTGGGCAGCCTGGCACACATGAGCGATTACATGCTGCAGTGTCTCCACAACGACCGCCGAGTTGCCCACATTCTAACTTGTGCTGATTACTGGGTGGCCACGCTGCTGGATCCCCGTTACAAGGACAACGTACCGTCCTTAATTCACTCACTGGAGCGCGATCGCAAGATGCGCGAGTACAAGCGCACGCTGGTAGACGCCATGCTGCTGGCATTCCCATCTGACAGCGGGGCCACAGTGGAAGCACAAGGCAGAGGAGGAGGAGGAGGAGGTCGCCAACGCAACCAGGGCACCGCCAGCACCTCAGAAGGCAGGGTTAGCATGGCCGAAATGTGGAAAAGCTTTGTCAGCACGCCACAACAAACAGCAGCACCAGCAGCTCAGATGGAACGTCTTAGCAGGAGGCAGCATTTTACCAACATGGTGGAGCAGTATGTGTGCACACGCCTACATGTAGTGAATGACGGGTCTGCCCCCTTCAACTTCTGGGTCTCCAAATTGGGCACATGGCCTGAGCTTGCCCTTTACGCCTTGGAGGTGCTGGCGTGCCCTGCAGCCAGTGTATTATCTGAACGGGTATTTAGCACGGCTGGGGGCGTTATAACAGACAAGCGCAGCCGCCTGTCCAGAGACAATGTGGACAAGCTCACGTTCATTAAAATGAACCAGGCATGGATCCCACGGGACTTTTCCGTACCTTATGCAGAATAGCAATGGATACCGACCTTACCCACCCATTGTTCCATTTTTGCTCTTTCTCACTCTTTTGGGGTGTACCCTCATTTAAAATTTTTGAAAAGAAGCAGTGTTGGCTACCTCGTCCTCCTCCTCAGGGCCAGATTAATGTAGGGGCTATTGGAGCTGCAGCTCCAGGCCCCTACCTTTTATATAGGCCCCGGGTTGGCCATATTCACTGTTACCGCTCTTCTGTCACTTGTAAACACAGAAGTCTGGCTTCTATGCTCGCTTCCCCAGGCAGCACCCTCAGAACCTCCCCACACAGCGTGAAGGCCGGACAAGGAGGGACAGTTGGCGATGCATGGATGTGTTTATGGGCTTCAGAGACAGCATCCCATGTTGAATTAGGCATGCATGGCTGCACCCTTCCTCCTCTGGGTGCATGGCAAGGCACGGCCCTTAAGGCCCTTCAAAATCCTCAGCACCAAGCCCATGATGCTGTTAATCCGGCCCTGGTCCTCCTCCACCGCCGCTTCCACCTACACCGCCCATAGGTGTGCGCAGCCTATTGCATTAAGGTGTGCACCCCAAAGTTGAAATACACATGCATGTGTTTGCCAGCAGGGAGAGTAATGTATCGGGGCCATGTACCTGTAGGCAAGGAGAAATAGAGCAGAGCAGGTCCCAGGGAGATCTTTCCCATCTCCTCACTGGCAATGCTATGTGCCCTAGGTGATTAGGGTGTGCCCAGGCACACCCAGCACACCCTGTGCGCACGCCTATGTCACCGCCACATCCACCACCACCTCAACCTCCCTCCTACTCCATATGGGCCTCGTCCTTCAGAGATGAAGAAGAACATTGTTTTATTTTTCTGTTTTTTTTTGTTGTTTTAAGTTATTTCCCTATCCACATTTGTTTGCAGAGCACTTGCCATGCTCTTAATTACGTTTTGCTGCCATTTGCAGCACTCTAGCCCTTTCCTTTGGTGTTTTAGAGCCATTTTAGTGCCTTAAAGTTCGGGTCCCCATTGACTTCAATGGGGTTCGGTGTCCGGGAAAAGTTCGGTAAAAGTCCGGGACACGGACCCGGACTTTTTTTTAAAGTTCGGCCGAACCCGTCGAACACGGACATCTAGGTGTCCGCTCAACCCTAGTTGCAATAGTTTTTCCAGTAGGTCCATTCCATTGAATTTGTGTGTTTGCTCTTTAGACACTGAAATCTCAGAGTAATATTCCTGCCATTGTTTGTATGTATTGTCTGGTGTTTGTTACCCCAAGGCAACACAGAACACTTTAAATCAGACTAAAACAGAATAAAAGAAAAGCAGTCACCATAGGCCACTTTACTGCATTAAATCTTCATTCTTGAATTTTTATAATAGCACAACCTTACTTTTCAGGGAACTACTCAATTTTGTTTGATTTATTGTTTTCTCCCTGTCAAAGCAGAAGTGTTAAGTGTTTTTAGCTGGAAGGCTGTCCTATCTCTCGCCTGAGTTCATTGCTGATAACAGACACTAAAAAAACTGTCATATAACAAATATGCTGTGAGTATTACATGAAAGAAAACAAAAACCTCCGCTAATTGACAGTTTAAGTTTACACTTGCTAAAAATACTAATGCTGACAGTAATGCGAATCAACGCGCCTATAGCGTTAACACTTGTTTTTGATGCGTTTAACGTGTGTTCACTGCATATTTATGGCACATTACAAAATGCAACACATAGGGAAGTTATGTATAAAACATGGGACTGCTTATAACAACTCATTTTGTATTCTGTATTATGATGTGGATACTGTATGCTGTGTAACCCATGATATTACTGATATACCTTCAGATTGCTGAAGACAGGTTTTTTTGTTCTTTTTCTATAATATATATATATTATTATTATTATTTTGGGTACTTATATAGCGCTGTCAATTTACGCAGCGCTTTACATATACATTGCACATTCACATCAGTCCCTGCCCTCAAGGAGCGTACAATCTAAGGTTCCTAACTCACATACATACACAGTAGGGCCAATTTTATACAGGATCCAATTAACCTACCAGCATGTCTTTGGAACAATATGATATATACAGTGGGTACGGAAAGTATTCAGACCCCCTTAAATTTTTCACTCTTTGTTATATTGCAGCCATTTGCTAAAATCATTTAAGTTCATTCTTCTTCCTCATGAATGTACACATAGCAGCCCATACTGACAGAAAAACACAGAATTGTTGACATTGTTGCAGATTTATTAAAAAAGAAAAACTGAAATATCACATGGTCCTAAGTATTCAGACCCTTTGATGTGACACTCATATATTTAACTCAGGTGCTTTCGATTTCTTCTGATCATCCTTGAGATGGTTCTACACCTTCATTTGAGTCCAGCTGTGTTTGATTATACTGATTGGACTTGATTAGGAAAGCCACACACCTGTCTATATAAGACCTTCCAGATCACAATGAATGTCAGAGCAAATGAGAATCATGAGGTCAAAGGAACTGCCTGAAGAGCTCAGAGACAGAATTGTGGCAAGGCACAGATCTGGCCAAGGTTACAAAAAGATTTCTGCTGCACTTAAGGTTCTTAAGAGCACAATGGCCTCCATAATCCTCAAATGGAAGATGTTTGGGACGACCAGAACCCTTCCTAGAGCTGGCCGTCCGGCCAAACTGAGCTATCGGAGGAGAAGAGCCTTGGTGAGAGAGGTAAAGAAGAACCCAAAGATCACTGTGGCTGAGCTCCAGAGATGCAGTCAGGAGATGGGAGAAAGTTGTAGAAAGTCAACCATCACTGCAGCCTTCCACCAGTCGGGGCTTTATGGCAGAGTGGCCCGACGGAAGCCTCTCCTCAGTGTAAGACACATGAAAGCCCGCATGGAGTTTGCTAAAAAACACCTGAAGGACTCCAAGATGGTGAGAAATAAGATTCTCTGGTCTGATGAGACCAAAATAGAACTTTTTGGCCTTAATTCTAAGCGGTATGTGTGGAGAAAACCAGGCACTGCTCATCACCTGTCCAATACAGTCCCAACAGTGAAGCATGGTGGTGGCAGCATCATGCTGTGCGGGTGTTTTTCAGCTGCAGGGACAGGACGACTGGTTGCAATTGAGGGAAAGATGAATGCGGCCAAGTACAGGGATATCCTGGACAAAAACCTTCTCCAGAGTGCTCTGGACCTCAGACTGGGCCGAAGGTTTACCTTCCAACAAGACAATGACCCTAAGCACACAGCTAAAATAACGAAGGAGTGGCTTCACAACAACTCCGTGACTGTTCTTGAATGGCCCAGCCAGAGCCCTGACTTAAACCCAATTGAGCATCTCTGGAGAGACCTAAAAATGGCTGTCCACCAACGTTTACCATCCAACCTGACAGAACTGGAGAGGATCTGCAAGGAGGAATGGCAGAGGATCCCCAAATCCAGGTGTGAAAGACTTGTTTCATCTTTCCCAAAAAGACTCCTGGCTGTATTAGATCAAAAGGGGGCTTCTACTAAATACTGAGCAAAGGGTCTGAATACTTAGGACCATGTGATATTTCAGTTTTTCTTTTTTAATAAATCTGCAACAATGTCCACAATTCTGTGTTTTTCTGTCAGTATGGGGTGCTATGTTTACATTCATGAGGAAGAAGAATGAACTTAAATGATTTTAGCAAATGGCTGCAATATAACAAAGAGTGAAAAATTTAAGGGGGTCTGAATACATTCCGTACCCACTGTATATAGATAGATATATATATATGGACATATCTATATATATACAGTATCTATATATATATATATCTATATATCTATCTATCTATCTATATATATATATATATATATATATATATATATATATATATATATATATATATATATATATATATATATATATCATATTCTTTTTGATGGGACATTTAAAAAAAAAATTGATTACATTGATTACAAAAATAAAATGCTCCCCAGACACCCTCTAAGTGATTTTTGTTCCACCTCACTGGTACTTGATAAACGTTTGTCAAATGGACTGTAAAGCTACAGGAACATTTACGGTGGGTTACCATAGACTTGAATGGAAGGGATTGACAAGTTTCAACTCCTCATAGACTCTACGTGTAGTTTAATTTTTTCCACACAGTGGCAGGAAGCGATGCAAGTGCTACATGTTTTTCAAATGTGAACAGAACTGTCTGCTGTCCATAATATTCATTGCAGGCTACTTTACTAGGTGTGCGAAGAGCAGCAAAATGGCACCCCGAATGCCTGTTTCCAATGCCAGTTTAAACAGGGCCTTACAGCTTGCACAGTGTTTTAGATAGTTGCTTTGAGCTGAGGCTGGATGCAGATCAACCTCTATGATGGCCTTACAGCCTGATACTAGGCCTACATTTCTGCCCCGTCTGATAGACAGATAATAATAAATACCATAATCATAAATACAACTATAATTGTATCTTTAGCGGTATCCAAGTGAGAGGGAGTAGGTGACGGCTGCTGCAGTGTACTTTTGGAGGATATATACCATGCGAGTTTGCTTACCCATGAGAGTGGATGGGCATAAATTTCTGGTGAGTTCTCAATCTCTCTGGAGTGAATAGCACATTGGTGGAGGACTAGAAGGTGGTTCCTTTCAAGTTATACACTGGGATATCAGTTTTCTCTATCTTGGAGTTTCTAGCATCTCTACACTTATAGACTTTCTTATAAGACATGAATATTGGATGGACTGTATTTCCGCTTGTTAACCTTAACCTTACTTTATGAGGTGTATAATTATTTAATGTACTAATTATGACCATGGTGTGTTTGCGCTGCTGATGCCATTTTTTCTACATGGATGAGTTGGTGTTTTTTATTAATAAATACAACAATAACTGCACACACACTTATCCCTGAGACCTACAGTAAAGCTGGCAACAGACGGGTCAAATTTGAGCCAGTTCAGCCAGGACCGGCCAAGTTGCGCTCAGCATGTGTCCATCCCTGAAAGAAAGAAGTAGATTGTTAGCCTGACTTTTGATGAGAAGATAAGTTGGAAAACTTTTGATAGTGCTGGGTCCCGCTGGCAGAATACAACATCCTGATGGGGGGATTCCTCTTTCCACCTCATTTGTCTCATAGGAGGAATCATTGCCCAGCTTAAGGCTGCTCTAGCATAACATTTAGGTTTCTTACAAACTCCCACTCCTAATTTCTGTTTCTCTTTAAAGGACACAGGAATTAGATATATATCATCTAATAGCTACTAAGACATATAAGCTTGGCAAAACAACTATATTGTGGTCCTAATTTTTAGCTATAGTTGTTTTCTTGTTCCACTTGGATTGATGTATTGTGCAGTGTGTTTACCCTTTAGAGTTCTCTGGCTAATTTCTGCTGTTTCCTACACATATCTGCTACCTGTTGATATTATGCCAGTTACTGCACAGCAATTTTTTAGCAAAAAAAAAAAGATGATTTAAAAAAAAAAAAACTGGATCTTTTGCCCAAACATGTATAGATATAGGAGTATAGCAATATATTTTTTAGGTTTTTATGCCTTATTTTTTTAGTGGTAAAGATAGTAGACTTGTTTATAAGTTTTCTGTGTATCTTAGCATTTTGCTTTTGTCCTATTTTGTCCTATTAAAAGTTTAAAAAAAAACACCCAAAGATTGTCAGGCTTTAAAGTTTTTTCATTTTGGACAGAGCGGAGATAAAGTAGAAAAACTATGATTTTTTTTGTTGTTGTCTGTACCTCTGTTAGATTAAACCTTTCAATTTGACCTATTTACTATTATCATTAAAAGTGAAAGTAAAAAAAAAAATCACAAATTTTGGGTTGTCCCTAGAAAAGTTCTTGTCAGTTTTACTATCAACATTAAAAATAAAAGTTAAAAATAAATCACTAAATTTGGGTTGTCAAAAGAAAAGTAATAGAGGGGAAATCTGGGGTGCTGAAAGGAATTCCCTTAACCACTTGCCGACCGTCAGCAGTAGATATACCGTGGCAGGTCGGCTATGTCCCAGGAAACAACGTAACTGTACGTCGCTTCGCGGGGCCGCAAATAGGGGAGCGTGTCCATTCTCCACAGGGGAAGTTGATCTGCGGGTCCGGCGGCCGCGTATGCTGCGGGGCACTCGCAATCGCTCCCTGTGGAGACAGAACGGCGGTCTGCCATTGTAAAGACAGTAGACCGCTGTTCTGTCAGCAATGAACACAGGGCTCCTATGCTCCTCTTATTTAGGAACACAGGTCTCTGTGTTCATTCCATAAGTACTTCCCCCCCAACAGTTAGAAAGCACCCCGTAAGGACACATTTAACCCTTTGATCGCCCCTGCTGTTAACCCTTTCCCTGCCAGTGTCATTAGTACAGTAACAGTGCATATTTGTAGCACTGATTATTGTAGTAATGTCACTGGTCCCCCCAAAAGTGTCAAAAATGTCAATTAGGTGTCCGATTTGTCTGCCGCAATGTCGCAGTCCCGCTAAAAATCGCATGTCAGCCCAATATGGCTGGCACTCCTCTGCAGCCTTAAGTGGGACACGCGATACTGACAGAGCAGCCTGCCCTACCTCTTGTCTCCCCAGGGGAGGAAGATGTAGGGCAAATCTGGAAAATCGTTTGCGCAGAAATAATCTGCGTGTCATTGGAGCCCTGGAATCATTTATAGCGGCATCACTACCCAACTTATGCTCCACCCGCATACCCCAGGCCCTGGGTCTGTCACCGCCATGCACAGTTGAAAGATCTCATAGACTGGGCCCCCCCTTCCAACGATAGGCACACACCCCGCCCTATTATAGTGCGCTACCTAAATTATGCTGTCAGGGATGCCGTAATGCTAAATCATTGCAAGTGGATAGCCATAGGGCTCTTTCACATGGTCCGCCTCCGTAGGCGGATCCGTGCTGCTCAGCGGGGATCGATCCGCTGATCCCCGCTGAGCCGGCGGATGACAGCTCCGTCTCCGCTTGCAGTGCGGAGAGGGAGGTGTCACAGCTCCCGCTGCTCTCTATGGGGGAATTGGATGAGAGTGGACCGCCTGTCCGCTCTCATCCGATCCCATCCGATCCGATCCCCAGGACGGATGGAAAATAGGGTTTCCATCAGTCCGGATTTCACTGACAGGATCGGATGCGGATGGCAGCGGGTGTCAGCGGAGGTGTCTCCGCTGACATCTGCTGCTCCATAGGGTTGAATGGGCATCCGATCAGATCCGCCTAAAAAACTGACAGGCGGATCTGATCGGAACGCCCGTGTGAAAGAGCCCATGAACTCCTTTTGTTCCCAGATTACTCTCAGGAAGTTCAATCATCTTGTGCTGCATTATTCCAAAAAGGAATAAAATTCATGGCTATCTTACGCTTCACGATCGCTTTGGGAGAATCAAAAGCATTTTCACATGAATGATGAGGCCAACAACTACCTCCAGGCACACCTGCAAATCCCAATGGACGCCCAAGATTCGTCCACACCCCTGACGTCCCCGGGTAACAGAGATCTCCACAGCCCCAGAAAGGACTCCCCTAAACGGGCACGTTATGCCTCTAAATCACGCAATGACCGGCAACGTTGAAGTCCTATATACTTGCTTCTAATCTGCATAACCTTTCCTCCGAAATGATCCTGGCTGGTAATGTACAACGGACCACACTTGCTATATCGCTTTTGGTGATTCAAAATTCTGTGTTGATCTCGTCAAATCCCTGTTTAGTATGATCTTATTATTCTTATGTCTAGTTATGATGTTACTGTCATTTGCCTAATGTCTGCTCTCCCCCCTCGCAGATTTATCAGAGCAGTCGGGTTTGGCTTCCTGGTGCCCTCTCTCCAGGGATCTGTGGGACTCTAGTTCATGGACTGCCCATTTGAGAAGGTCTCTAGCAATACCTGGATGGGTCACCCCCTGGACTCTGATCTACCCCAGTGTTGGAGCTGAGCTTTCGACTGACCCGATAACACCGTGTAGGAGAAATGGATCTCGTCAGGAAAAAAATCGAAGTCCAAGACTTCTTTGGTATGTGTTACTTTTTTCCTCTTATCTTTGTGACTACTGTTTTTTGTTTAACCATTTGGGTTACCTTTCTTAACCAATTTTTGCAAAAGGCATGCTTACTTGGAATCCCCTACCACATTTCAGTTGTATCCCCCCCAACAACTAAAAGAAATTGCTACAAGACCCCTCTCCCTACACCCTCCTTGATTTCAAATTGATTTCATAGAATGTCAAGGGTCTGCGTTCCCCTCATAAATGGATGGCGGTTCTCCACCAACTAATGAGACTGAAACCAGACATCGCCTTGTTGCAAGAATCACATCTTAGGTCCCAAGACCTCCATAGACTCCACAAACTTTGGGTGGGCCAGGTATATGGATCTGACTCAGTTAAACACAAGGCTGGTGTTCTCATCCTCATCAGAAAACACCTCCCTTGTGAATTTATGTCCATTGATACTGACAGGGACGTCAGGCTCCTCATCTTGACAGTTAAAATTAATGATACCACCCTTGTTATAACCAATGTGTATGCCCCTAACTTCCCCACTAAATCATATTTCCAAATATTGACCTCTCATCTTGCCCTCTATGTTCATCTCCCCCTCTGGGTAGGTGGGGACTTTAATTCCGCAATGAACCCAGTGGAGGACAAATCCAAGGAATTTCCTTTCCTCATCTTCCTCCTACACCTTCCTCTGCTCTCTCAGATTTTGCACACGCTCTCTCCCTTACTGATGCCTGGAGTCTCTCCAACCCATTGGGTAGGGAATTTACATTTTGTCCCCATTCACACGATAGTCTGTCCAAGATAGATTATATGTTTTGCAATCAGGCCCTACTCCGGCACTCCTTTGACCGCCTGATTGTGGTAATAGCAATTTCCGACCACGCTCCTGTCTCTATAGTGCTCACTGACTGAACAGGCAAACCCTCTTCGAGACTCTGGCGATTTCCCTCCTATTTAGCAGACAATAAGGAATTGCAGTCTATACTGCAGACTACATGGTCAGAATTTTTAAGGGAAAATGCCCAACACGTTGAAGACCCTATCCTGCTGTGGGAAACGGGGAAAGCGATACTTAGGGGTAGAATCATGGCCTTCGCGACAGCCTACAAAAAGAAAGCCAATGCCCTCTACAAAAAAGCTAGCGACGATCTGTGATTAGCACAAACAAAGCTTTCCTCAGACAACTCCCGGGACAACCGACAGGCCTGGAAGGATGCCAAAATGAATCTCGATCACCTCGAGCTCTTCCATCAGTCGCTTCTGGATCTCCTTCTTCACAAGTATGGGAATAAACGTGGTAAACTTCTGGTCCATCTATGCAAAGGACAACACTCCCCGACTCATATTCCTAAAATTAAGAATTCTTCAGGAGACATACTTACCTTTCCACAAGACATTGCTAAAGTAATGGAAACATTCTATTCCTCTTTATATGGCCCGGATCCTACCGACGAGAACCAAGCAAAGGTTTTTGGAGGGGGTAAACCTCCCCAAACTGGATTCATCTGCCCTTCTGGAGTTAAACGCACCAGTGACTCTCCAAGAAATAGCCACAGTTATAGCCTCCCTCCCCCCTGGTAAGGCCCCGGCCCCAAATGGCTATACTTCTGACTTTTATAAGCCTTTATCGGACACATTATTATCAGTTTACCAACACATCTTGGACGGTGGCAAATACCTGCCTACAGGGTTTCAGGCCCACATAAAACTGAATCCCAAACCGGGGAAAGACCCTATGGAAACTGGGTCATATTGCCCAATTTGCTCTTAAATCTGGATTCCAAAATTTTATCGAAAATTATGGCGAACAGACTTGCCTTAATGATGCCAGATTTAATTCACCCCTCCCAGGTGGGCTTTACAAAGGCCGCTCTGCCACCTTTAACATTAGGAAAGTCCTAGCTGTTCTAGAACAGGCCAACATAGCAATAATTACGTTGGATGCAGAAAAGGTATTTGAAAATGTAAATTTTTCATGGATTTTCCGAGTTCTCAGGGAATTAGGCATTGCATGACCTTTTCTGCATCTAATCACATCCATGTACTCTTCACCGAGCGCCACAGTTATCACTAGTGGTCATCCACCCGGTACCTTTTCCCTCCACAAAGGCACTAGACAGGGGTGTCCCCCCTCCTTTTCAATTTGGCCATAGAGCCACTGTCACGCCACCTAACTGCCCACCCACATCTTTATGACGTTCTCGTTGGTGACCAGGAGATTCGCACAGCCCTATTCGCGGACGATATTCTAATCTTCCCGTCCAATCCTGCTATGGACATCCCACAGATCCAAAATATTTTCATGAACTTTCGCCATTGTTCAGGCCTTAAAATAAACTTCTCTAAGAGTGAGGTTCTCCCCCTTTTCCACAAAAGACCCCCACCCTAAGCCGCAGCCTCTGGCTTCACGATAGCCACATCCCACATTAAGTACTTAGGCATCTCCATAGGCAAATCCCTTCATCTATTTACACCCTCAACTTCCCGCCAGTCATTTTTAAGATAGTGAGGCAATTGGAAGCGTGGTCGGAACTCCCCTTATCGCTCCTTGGCAGATGCCACCTATTTAAGATGATGTGCTTCCCTAAGCTTCTGTATGCTTTACAAACTATCTTCTTGTTGATAAAACATAAGGACTCTCAAATGATATTCAAAGCCCTATGGAGGAGAAAGTGCCCCCCGCAACGCGCTGAAAAAACTCTTTCTACCCAAAAATGAGGGAGGGGTCAACCTACCAAACATCAGACAATATAACCTAGCGTGCCTTCTGCGAATTGGTTTGGTCTGGGTGTCAGGTTTATCACGCTTCTCCAACGCAGATATAGAATCCCAACTGGTAGCCCCCTTGTCTTTGGGAAACCTCCTGCATTGTTCCCTGTCGTCCCTCCCTCCTCATCTCAGATCCAACCATCTTTTGAGAGACACAATTTTAGCCTGGCGAGAGATGTGCAAACTATTGGACTTATCCCCCTTAATAACAAAATACCTGCCCATTGCAAACAAAATACCTGCCCTGTTTCCCCAAACTCGACAACATGCCGCCTTTTCATCATGGCATCCAAAGGGATTAACGTACTTTTCCCAACTAATTAATCTACCACTGGACATCCCCTTCCAATACTAGATATCTGCAGACATTTCCAGATCCCACCTTCCCAGTTTCTCCATATACAGCAAGCCATAACCTTTGCAACAAGCCTTTGTCGGGACAAACTCAAGCGCTTCTGCCCTTCCCTACTTGACAAATTCATGGGACTTTGTAAGCCAAGACATTTATGCACCCCTGAAAACCTACCGGTCATTGCGAAGGAGCCACCCTGTCTTATCTCCATGCAGTAAGGACTTTCTCTATAACTCAATACAAATTTGTATAATTAAAGGATACAACACCGTTCGCTCCTACATTACCAATGAATTCTGGCGGGAACAACAATTAAAAATAATACACCGAGCTTACGCCCCTTTCTCTATGTCCACAACTTCCAATACCCCCCAAAACTGCTCCTGGTGCCTTGCCCACAGACCATCTTTGGCTCATAGATTATGGCAATGCTCGGCTATCTCCAAGTTTTGGGACAAAGTTTATTCATTCGCCTTCTCCGTCACAGGAATTCAGCCTACTGGAATTCCTTTATTGCTGCTTTTCGGATACCTGGTTGGCCAGACCTTAGGCCTAGATAAAACTCAATCTTCTCTACTCACCGCTCACAAGGCCTGGGTCTCCATATACCTCATGATAGCAAGAAGGGCGATCCTCAATAAATGGATTTCGACTTCTCCTCCCACACTCCACGATGTCCAAGCAGAACTATGGACACTTCTAAAAAGAGACCTTATAGGCGCTCAGTTCTCAGCCAAAGAGTTTTCTTTCAAATGGAACTCCTACCTGGCTAAATATCCTCACCGTATGATTCAGTCACTCAGTTTGGGACAAAATTCCATTGCCATTAACACCCTGCTGGCCTCCCCAAAATCCTCAACCTCCCCATCATCTCATTCTCTCCAGCACAGTATTACAGTGCCTCACGCAGACCGCAGACGTTCTGCAGCTAATTACCCCTATATGAGATTCCCAATTCTTAAAAACTGCTGCTATGGTTCCTAAGTGCCCCCCACATATTTGTACACCATTCAACCAGGAGGTCTCCCCTAGACCTAGGTACCCACTTACACCAACGGAAATTTGTCTATATAACTTATACCTCATGGTGTGATTTCATTCCCAAGGCATGCTCATGTTTCTCTCTCTTTGATCTGAATCTTTGAAGGTTCCCCCCCACCCCCCGCCTCTTCTCCCCTGCCTTCTACTCCCCCTCTCTTTCACCATTCCTTCCCCCCCTTCTACCCCCGCTTTTACCCCTTCCCTCACTCCCCAAATTCATTATTTTTGTTTTGTCTATGTGACAGTTTCTTTTGCTGCACATCTTTCCTGGTTTATAGCAATCATTCTCTGCTGAGTGGTTACTCACTGTTACGCATTTTGGTACAATGCATATTCTTCTGTACTCTTAACTGTTTGTTAATGAACACATAATGTTCATAATGTATATTTTGTTATACATGTTGAAAAAAATTTCAATAAAAAATAAATTTAAAAAAAAAGTTTTGTTTCGGAGTATCCTACTTACAAAACAACACCCCTAGACTGGTCTGTGACTCCAATGATTTAAAAGTGTATTCACCTGGCTGTGGGAAAAATACATTGTGCCTAGCTGTCAGCATAGTAATGGGGTTTACTTGGGCAATACTCAACCATCTCCTATGGGGGTAGTGCTACATGTGTAACATGTTACAGATACATCTACTTTTTTGTTGCTGTGCAAATTCTATAAAAGTTACATTGAGAAAACTACAGATGTAATATTTTTCAGTTTTTCACTCTTTTTAAATAAAACTTTAATGCTTTCCTTTTGGGATAAAGGTTTTGCATGAATAAATAAAATCTGATCATTTTAATCACCCCTGCCAGTGTTAAGCGGTTTGTCTCACCCATGTAAACTGATATATTCTGCTGGAGAGTTGGCGAGCTTGAGCTTTTGAAAAACAACAGACTTGCTAGCTGGATTGTCAGATGAAAATAGAAGAAAGAAAGCCTAAAAAGAGAAACTAATACATCCATCACATCTAAGATTTGCTAGGCTGTAATATAATAAATGTTTGCTTTTGGGTTTAATACTGCTGTAATTTAGGACCTATGCTGTGATTCTCTATTCCAAACCTTTGGATAATTTCACCTATATACAACAAGTTGCAAGGGTGTTTCATTAAATAAAAAAAGTGTATGATGCTTAATCTTATATTGTTTCATTGTAGCAGAATTGCAAAATGAAAAGAAGGCACCCCACAGGACTTGAAAGAGGAGAAATCAGCATTCAGGAAAGTTTAATCATAGAGAAGTGTCGGTAACGGGGAGCCCTCTTTTCCAAGGTAACAACACCAGACACAATGTAATAGGTCATTTTTCAGCGCTCAGATTAAACATAACACATGAAAAGTCCTGTCGCTGCTAGAAATAAAATGCCACCCAAGCGAATACACCATACAAACAAAACCAGTGCTTATAAAGTCCTTAGCAGAATCTTGATACCTGTAAAGTTGTTTTATCCCTTATAGCATATTTAAAATCTCACCAGATTGCATTACCATCAAAAAGGTGGGTCAAAATAAAGCTGCGTATCCAGAAAAATGATGGTGTCTTCCTTTTTATTTATTTAGTATTCTTCTTCACACATACAGCGTAGTATGCTCAAATTCACCACATTTTCACAGTTTAATAAAGTATTGTGTTCACATATATGTTCATATATACATGCCATAAAATGTCCTTTTGGGACATTACCTATCCACCTTAGGTTATGGCATGCAGTCACAGGGATGTATACATTACAATCTGTTGTCTTGGGTGTTGCCTTATGAGTTTAGGTGGAATCTCCCTTACCGTGTTGTGATGATGAGGAGTTATGTATAAATTCCCATTAGAGATTGTAAAGATTAATGTAAATATATATATATATGTACGAGATATTGAGTTTTGATTTTAAACTCATACTTGGATGTATAATTTGCGTAAGCCAGACGGACCGCTTTTAGTAATCTATGAATCCAGTGTAACACGTCCCTTTGAAAGGCCAGCTGGCAATTTACATGTAAACACATAAAGTGAATACCTTTCAACTAGTCTGTTTGAATTTGAGCTGTCGGGCTACCTGGGAGGGGTCTGCTATTTACACTGATAAACAAACTGTAGTACAGCCCCGTAATTATGTTCCTTTTCCCCAGACATTATGGGGCCAGAAAATAATTGATAATCTTCCATGACAGGTCATTCCTTTATCTCACCCTCTACTGCAAAGGCTGTCCCTTAAGGTATGCAATGAAGATTGACTATCGGTTGAAGGGTTGGACAATAGGCCCGGGAGATGAACAGGTTCTCCCCCCAACAGAGAACCTAGGGGAGGGGGAATTGTCCTATCCTGAACGAGATACGCCCACAGGGAGGAATAGGGCATGATAGCTGAACCAATGAGAATAGCCCTATACAAGGCTATGGGATATGGGTCTATATTAACAAAGTTGTAGATAGAGGGACTTCCTGTTTGGCATGGGAGAGCAAGAGGAAGCACTAAGGGTAATTATGAAGGAGTAAGGGTTCATTGTATATTCTCTTTGTGTCGGTCATAGTGTGTTTGTATATGAGTATATACTCTATACATTGTATTTTTTCAGTTAAACTAGGAATATTTTACATTTTGTTGTATGTACAATAGTTGGATTGTTGTAAATTAAGTAGGCTTTTCAATCTATATACCAACAAATAATTGCTGTGTTAAAGCTTTCATTCAAAGTCATAGAACTCTCATTTTTAACCCAAATATTGTCTGAGATAAATTAACTCTCATACCTTTCGGGTAACATGGGGTTTAAAATAACATGGTTTGGTAAGTATACATTGGCATGTTGATGTGTGGAGGAAAAGAGCACAGGCTGTATGGCACATACTTTCACATATTTTATGAAGTTGTGATTATGTAGTGAATTTGAGCATAGTATACTATATAGTTTTTCTTTTACTTTTGGGTTACCAACTTGGAGTTGTGATGAAGAAGGATACTAAATAAATAAAATAAGAAAACACCATAATCATTCTAGAAACACAATTTTAATTTGAGCCACATTTTTGAGGGTCATGCAATCTGATGAGAGTTTAAATACTGTATGCTATAAGAGGGAAAACACATTTATAGGCATCAAGATTCTGCTAAGGACTTTATAAGTGCTGGTTTTATTTGTACCAGACACAGTGAGGGAGATTTACTAAAACTGGTGCACAAAGAATCTGGTGCAGCTGTGCATACTACCCAATCAATTTCTAACTTCAGCTGGTTCAATTAAGCTTTGACAATAAAAGCTGGAAGCTGATTGGTTATTATACACAGCTGCACCTGAGTCTGTGTGCACCTGTTTTAGTAAATCTCCTCTGATGTGCCTGTTAGGGTCTGGATCTGAACCTAGGACCTCTGTGATGTCTAGCTCTAGCTCTTCTCGCTGTGCTTGAGATGCTGAGCAATTCCCTGATCTCTTCAGCAACATTGCCTTGTATCTTGTTTCTGGTAAGCCTTCAACTTGTTGCTCCTCCCATGAACTTCCTGATTTAGGCCATGTTTCCGCACTTCCTGTTTGCCAGATTATTGTTTTGATTAATATGCTCTTTCCAGCTACTATTATGCTCTCTCCAGCTGATATCTTGCTCCTTTGTGTACCTGCCTTTGTCCGCTGTTCATCGACAATGCTTCTGTCTGATCCCATCCAGCTACTACTCATGACTGACCCTTGGCTTGTTCATCAATTATGCTTCCATCTGATCCTATCCAGCTACTACTTGTTACAGACATTTGGCTTGTTCATCAACTATGCTTCTCCTTGCTCCTTATCTGTTTCATCCGCTTGCTGCCTTCATGATGGGGCAATCCTTAGGACCACAACCTGGCATTAGCATGTAGTAAAACCCATCTCCACCATCAGGACCTCTGATGATGACTGGCTAGTGTTTAAACCCTGTGCCTTGGGTGAGCCTTACATCATCTGCTAGGTGAATCTGTTTGTGTATTAATCCAGCTGCAAATAATATAAGTCCTGGTACCAGCCTTTTGGCCTGAGGTAGGATTCATCAAGTGTTGGTATACACCCTACTTACAACAGCACCTTCCACTAAGTTGGGGTTATTTGACCTTTGGTTTGCGGTGTTATTTATTGAGCCTTGGTGAACATCTGACAAGAGTTGTTGTTTATTCACGTGTATCTTATGATTGCTTAATCAAGCCAGTCTTGGTCCTATAACGCATGGACTGTTGAAGGGACTTTTTGAATAAATCAAGTTGCAATACCTACGGGATTCTAGATATGCATGTTGTTATAGGGGACTCTATATATTTTATATTTTTGATGGACATTGGCACCCAATATACACTGCTCAAAAAAATGAAAGGAACACTTTTTAATCAGAGTATAGCATAGAGTCAATTAAACTCCTGGGATATTGATTTTGTCAGTTACGTGGCAGAGGGGGTTGGTAATCAGTTTCAGCAGCTTTGGTGTTAATGAAATTAACAACGGGGGCACTAGATGGGCAACAATGAGGCAACCTCAACAACAATATGGTTTTACAGGTGGAGGCCACTAAAATTATTTCCCCTACTTGTCTTTTTTGACTGTTTTTCACTAGTTTTGCATTTGGCTCGGGTCAGTGTCACTACTGGTAGCATGAGGCGATACCTGGGCCCTATAGAGGTTGCACAGGCATTCCAACTCCTTTACCATGAGGGTGGCCTGAGGGCCCAATGCCCTCTACTGGGTCTTGTGCTCACTGTCCGGCACCATGGAGCTCAATTGGTATTTGCCATTAAACACCAGAATTGGCAGGTCCGCCACTGGCACCCTGTGCTTTTCACAGATGAGAGCACGTTCACCCTGAGCACATGTGACAAAAGTGAAAGGGTCTGGAGAAGCCACGGAGAATGTTTTGCTGCCTGTAACATTGTTTAGTATGACCGGTTTGGTGGTGGGTCAGTGATGGTCTGGGTAGACATATCCATGGAGGGACACACAGACCTCTACAGGCTAGACAATGGCACTCTGACTGCCATTCGGTATTGGGATGAAAACTTTTGGACCCATTGTCAGATCCTACGATGATGCAGTGGGTCCTGGGTTCCTCCTGGTGCATGAAAATTCCCGGCCTCATGTGGCGAGAGTATGCAGCCAGTTCCTGGAGGATGAATGAATTGATACCATTGAATGGGCCCCATGCTCGCCTGACCTAAATCCAATAGAACTCCTCTGGGACATTATTTTTCCATCCATCTGTCGCCACCAGGTTGCACCTTAGTCTGTTCAGGAGCTCAGTGATGCCCTGGACCAGATCTGGGAGGAAATACCCCAGAACACCATCCGTCGCCTCAAAAGGAGCCATATAAACTACTGAGTATCATTTTGAGTTGCTGCAATGAAATTTCAGCAAAATAGACTAGCCTGCTGCATAATTTTTTCCCTTTGATTTTCGGGGTGTCTTTGAATTCAGCCCTCTGTAAGTTGATAATTTTCATTTCCATTAAACAATGTGGCATCCTTTCGTTCCTAACACATTACCCAGTCCATATCAGTATAGATATCCAGCATGATATTTTTCCCCATTGAGATCTGATGTGTTTTCAAAGTGTTCCTTTAATTTTTTTAATCAGTGTGTATTATAATTACAACTCACAATATTCAGAGTGCAAAAGCTTGCCAAATTGTTTTTGTTCATTGGCCAATATGTGTGTGTTTTTATTTGTTTGTTGTATGTTTCTTGATGGTTTGAATAAATGTGATATATAACTTTGTAATTACTGTATGGTGTAACTAGATTGTCACTTAACAGGTTTAAACAATTTTGTCATATTATTCATTGAGCGGAAACGGAGGAGTAAAGTGTAAGCAAGACTTTTATTGTTTGAATATTTTATACTAATCCAGCTGACTACTCATAAATCTCTCAACTGCTACAGTCACTGGGCTCCAAGCCTGACTCAAGACTGTAACATATTCTGGCCAAAACATGGAGGTTGTTGTAGCAGCCTCTGTGTCTCCTCTCATTTAGCAAATCACTTGGATGCAAGGGTTGAGTGTCACCTACCAGGAAAAAGTTTTTGAGCTGCAAATTGAGGTGAAAGGCCTACAAGAAGACACCCTTAATCTGCAGGGACAATTGCGAGACTTACTTTCCTAAGATATTGCTGCTGTAGATGTTATTGAATGTATACCGCTACAAATCCAGTTCAGTGGAGACTGTCGCCATTACTGAGGTTTCCTTAACCCAGGTTGCATATATTTTCAGATGCAACCTGATGCATTTACTTCTGAGAGATTAAAGGTGCTGTTTATTATCAACCTTCTTACTGAGGAAGCCTTATGCCTCGTACACACGCATCGATTATTGGCCGTGAATTTTCCGCCAACGTCCGATCGGCCGATTTTCGGCTTGTTAGTATGATGCTTTCGACAACCGACTCCAACTTTTCGGCCGAAAAAAATCTGGTGTGCAGGCTGTAAAATTTTTGTTGGCTGTCAACACAACGGCCGATTTTCCATCAGTCAGTACAGATTTCGGCAGACAAAAATCTGATGAGCAAGACTGGGCATGCTCAGAGAAGAAAAAAGACACGGAAAGTAAACCAGCACATGACATCACTTCTGAAGTTGATTTTTGTTGGCCGAGAAAATTTGTGTGCAGTCTAGAGCACATTTCAACCAACACAACAACACTGGACAAAAGTCAGACGATCGGTTGGCCGATAATCGTTGCATGTGTATGAGGCATTAGCCTGGGCCTCTCCTATGTAGAACCAGACAATGCTCTCCTAGATGATTTTGATTCTTTTGTGACTGCTATAATTCAATTTTTTGATGAACCTACTGCTGAGGCAGAGTTGCACAGTTTATGCCAGGATAGAAACTCTAACAGCACAAAAAGGTCATTTCCGTCAAGTCTCTTTGAACAAGTAAAGGACGATCTTGCCAGATTAGAGGCTCCTGATGAAATTAATGTTTTTATTAAATTATGTATCTCAATTGCATAGAAGCTTACGGAAAGGAGGAAGGAGAGATTAGGAAAACTAGTAATGGAGACATGCGTTTTTCTATTAGTCAGTTCTCTCAGAAGGGTCCAAAAGTGGTTCCAGATTCCAACAATCCTGACCCTAGGCATTTGGATTCCATTAAAAGTTCTATTTCAACTAAGGAGAAAAAGAGAGGGCAATATGTTTTATTGTGGAGATTCTGGACATAATGCAGTTAACCACTTCTCGATCAGAAGACTTTCCCCCTTAATGACCAGGCCATTTTTTGTGATTCGGCACTGCGTTACTACTTCTGTGCAACTCTGTACCTAAATAAAATTGATGTCCTTTTATTCCCAAATGGAGCTTTCTTTTAGTGGTATTTGATCACGTCTGCGATTTTTAGCGCTATAAACAAAAAAAGAAAAGAAAACAATATTTTTTACTTTCCGCTATATAGCATTCCCAAAAAAAAAAAAAAAAAGGAAAAATCAAATATTTTCATCATTTTAGGCCAATTTGTATTCTGCTATATATTTTTGTTAAAAAAAAAAAAATGCCAATATGCGTATATTGATTGGTTTGCGCAAAAGCTATTGCGTCTACAAACTAGGGGAAAGATTTATGTTGTTTTTATCTATTTTTTGGTTTATACTACTAATGGCGGCGATCAGCGATTTTTAGCGGGACTGCGACATTGCAGCGAACACCTAACTGACATTTGTGACACTTTTGGGGGGACCAGTGACATTACTACAGTAATCAGTACTAAAAATATGCACTGTTACTGTACTAATGACACTGGCAGGGAATGGGTTAACACTAGGGGCGATCAAAGGATTAAATGTGTCCCTAGGGGGTGATTTCTAACTGTGTGGGGGATGGACTTATGGAATGAACACAGAGACCTGTGTTCCTAAATAGGAGGAACACAGGAGCCCTGTGTTCATTGCTGACAGAACAGCGGTCTGACGTGTTTACAACGGCAGACCACCGCTCTGTCTCCACAGGGATCGATCGCGGGTGTCCGGCGGCAATCGCAGCCCCCGGCCCCACAGATCAGCCTCCCCTGTGGTAAGTGGGCACGTGCGCCCCCCCCCCAGGATCGCTCTGGCGGGTACGTCGTTTTGCGGGAACCTGCCAACCTGATATACGGCGGATAGTCGGCCAGTGGTTAAAGAAAAACTTTACCCATAACAACTTGATAAAAATAATGCTCTTCAGCAAGGAACATACATTCCACGATTATAATTATTATACCAAAATTAGTGTGTGCTGTAATTTACCTCTAGCCTTGCTCCTGTTTCTTCTTGCCGGAGGCTGATATTTTGCTGAAGCCCAAAGCCCCAGCAGTAAATCATAAAGGGGAAATAAACCCATTTAACAGTTTTAAAAAAAAGTTACATTCCTAGATTGCTACCTGTCACACTTGTTTGTGTCTCCAACCAAACTGTCAAAATATCAAATGGCTGGTGTCATAACTGATTCCATGTGCAGCACCATGGCAGTTGAACATTAAACAGAAGCAGCTTCCTTGGCTGTAGGATGGGATAGTTTAACCTATTCGCTGCCAGGTCCGTACGACGTACAACAGGGGGTTTCACACACAATCCAGTTGCTCCAGCCACCGGGATTGTGTGTGAAACTGACATGCACACCCCTGCCAGTCAGGGGAAAGTATTCGGGCAGCTGCGCTGCCACCCGAATGCTCACACACACCCCTGGTACTGGCGCCATGTTTTCCAGGCTCTGCTTGCCCATCTGCGGGCCTGGGACCAACATGGCGGGTGCCGGCAGCTGCGGGGGAAGGAGAAGAGTGGACACATATCTATTCAGTGCAGCCAAGAGGAGACATGCATGTTTCATGAAAGAGAATCTGTCACCTTAAAAACATCAGATAGGGGACCTTTTGTCCCATATGTGATGAAAAAAAACGTTAAGTGAAATTAAGTTACACCCAAGCGCATAACCCCCCCCCACACACACACCTCCTGGAGGTGGAGGCCATATACGCACGGACAAACGTAAACGCATGGATCTGGGGCGCCTACGCGTTGATTCTGATACATTTCGCTGTGCACGCTGGAGTAAGAGCAATTATTCTAGCACCAAACCTCCGCCGTAACACTAAACTGATACCAAAAAGGGGGCTTTTGAAGCGTCGCCTATAGAAAATATAGAGTACTGAAGTTTGTCGCCATTTCACGAGCACTCACATCTTAGGTTTGGCATCTTAGGTATTTATTTACTTGGCGCAACTTTGTCTTTTCTATTTGACCAAAAATGTGGGTAATATATTGCGTCTATTTGCCCTAAAATTCACTTTAGTGTGTTTTTTACTGAAATCTTGCGTTTCTTAGACCTTTAATATCGTGTTACCTAAAAAAAAGTAGAACTACAACTATTTTATTCTCTAGGGCAGGGGTAGGGAACCTTGGCTCTCCAGCTGTGCTGAAACTGCAGAGGCCAGCCTGAAGCGATCTAGCAGGGCTTCATTTTCTGACTAAAGTTCCACTTTAGCTGTCCCAATAAATGTAACCACTTCTGAACCAGCAACGTACGGACGGGTCTTCGGGTGGTTATACCGGGCTGATGCCTCCAGCCACAGGCATCACTCTGGTACCGTTATTTAGAGCTAGAGGTCGGCTTTCTTGTAAAAGCAATCCTAGCAGCTAACTAGCCACTGGACTGCTTTTACAAGCAGCGGGAGGGGACCCCCTCCCTCCACAGCTTGCTTGGGATCACCCGTCCCACCAGGAGACTTGAGCGACCAGCCGGCGCATCTGCCAGCTGATCAGCAACCTGAACAAAACCAGAATCGGCTTTGATTGTGTCTCTGCTTTGGTAACCCAGAAGCGATGACCTGACATAACTTCCAGCTTAGCCTGATGTCAATGGCACCACTTTTAAAACATCATAAGCATTCAAAAACACAGATCTTAGTGTTTTAAATGCTTTTGAGGGCAGAGGAGGAATTTGGGGTCTTTTAGGCCCCAGATCCCACCATAAAGAGTACCTGCCACATGCCTATTGCTGTCGCAAAAATGGTTACATTCCTTGTGACATCATTAAAAGTGATAAATAAAAAAAAAAAAAAATGAAAGCATTAGTGTAAAAATAAAGAAAAAAAAAGAATAATTAAAAAAAAAAAATGTAAGTGCCCCGTCCCCCCCACGCTCACACGCAAAGGCAAACACGCACGTCGATCCCACACGCACGCATGCACACAAACAGCAATCATGAACGACAGATCACGAACAATAATTCTAGCACTAGACCTCCTCTGTAAATCTAAACTGGTAAAGGCTATTATAGTGTCCCATATGGATAGTAAAATGTACACAGTTCGTTGCCGTTGCACGGGCATGCACAATTTTAAAGTGTGACATGTTTGGTATCTATTTACTCAGCATAACATCATCTTTTATGGTTGAAAAAATTGGTTTTATATTGTGTTTTTTGCATTAAAATTAAAAAAAGTGTATTTTTCCCAAAAAATTGTGTTCGAAAAAGTGCTGCGCAAATACCACGTGACATAAAAAAATTGCAAGACCCATCAATTTCAAGGAGGACTTCCTCTTGCATCCATGCATTGACTACAGGGATTTGAACAAGATCACTATCAAAAACCACTGTCCAATCACCCTAGATCCTGAAATTCTGAAAAGACTCCATTCTGCCAGAGTCTTTACCAAATTTCATTTATGGGGGGCATAAACTATAACTTTTTCTGCATTCATCCTGGAGGCAAATGGACAACTGCCTTTAGAACCAGATATGGGCATTCTGAGTCTTTGGTTATGCCATTTACCCTTTGCAATTCTCTGGCATCCTTTCAACAGTTCATCAATGATGTTTTGCAAGATCTATTAGGCCAGATTGGGATTGAATATCTGGAGCATTGCAAGCATGTTGTCTTTGATGTCTTTGAAATGTCTCTGAAACATTAAAGAAGAATCAACACCAAACTGAAAAAATGTGAGTTGATTGAATCTAGATCCA
This sequence comes from Pelophylax lessonae, assembly GCF_965119305.1. NCBI lineage: Eukaryota > Metazoa > Chordata > Amphibia > Anura > Ranidae > Pelophylax > Pelophylax lessonae. The sequence goes on along the minus strand of NC_138769.1, from coordinate 495,940,041 downwards.
GTTCTTGGGATACATTATTTCTCCAGAAGGATAAAGCATGGATCCTGAGAATATCAAAGCACTGGCAAATTGGTCAGCCTCTAGGAACATTAAGGAAATACAGCAATTTGTTAGATATACCAACTTTTACAGAAGATTTATAAGGAATTTCTCCAAGGTAATCGCACCAATTAAGCAGCTAATGAAAAAAAGGGACACCATTTTTTTTTTTTTAGAAGCACAGGCTGCTTTAGTAAGCTAAAGACTCTTTTTACTGCACCAATGCTGGTACATCCTGATCCTGAACCTGATCCTTTTATCATGTAAGTTGATGTTTCAGATTCTGCTGTGGGAGCTATCCTTTCTCAATGAATTGGAGAAAAGGTGCAGCTTCATCCTTGTCTTTATTTCTCTCGGGTAATGTCTTCAGCCAAAACAAAAATTATGACATTGGAAATAAGGAGTTGCTGGCAATTAAGGAAGCATTTTATGAATGAAGACATCTGCCTAAAGGGTACACGTATCCGGTAACTGTTCTCATTGATCATAAAAATGTAGAATGCATTTGTTATGCCAAAAGCTCTTTTAGACAAGCGCGTTGGATTATATTATTTTCTAGGTTAAATTTTGTTATTTTGTATCAACCTGGGTCAAGGAAGGGTAAGGCCATTGCCTTATCAATGATGTTGTTTGAGCCTCTCCAGGAAAGCAACTGTGAATGCACAATCCTGCCTCAGAAGAACTTCCTAGGGGCGATTTGTTCCAACACATTCTTGAGTGTCCTCCAAGAGGGTTATGAGAATGACCCACAGAGAATTATAGTTTACTTTGAACATTTGAAAAAGCTTTTGCTAAGCTTTATGTGTAATAATTCATCTGTCCTCTGCTTTTGGTCACAACGAGAGGACCAATCAAGCTTTGGAGCATTACCTTTGATGTTTTGTCAGTTATTGTCAGAATGGCTGGGTGGACTATCTTCCTACGGCAGAGTTTGCCTATAACAAATATTCTAAACGTAGCTTCTTAAACACTGGGTATCATCCAATTTTTATTCCTGATCTCCCCAAAAGAAACCAATGCTTTGAAGAAGGTTTAGGAATATAACAAGAAGGCAGCTGACAGACATTGCAGATCACTCCCTACTGTTAATGTGGGTGACAATGTTTGGTTATCTACCAAAAAGTTAAAGGTCCATGTTCCATCTGCTAGGTTGTGTCAAATGTTTGTGGTTTGTCAGATTTCTACTCAAAATAACCTGGTTATCTTTTACTTAAAACTTCCTACATACTACAGTATGAAAATTCACCCTGTTTTTTACATACCACATCAAACCAGTTCTTGAAAATCCTTTTTTTCTGGAAGAATTTCTCCACCTCCTCCACCTGTTGGGGTACAGGGTGAAGAAGAATTTGCGATTGAAAGAATTCTTGATCTGGGATTTTTGGGAACAAATGACAATATCTGGTTCAATAGGAAGAATGTGGACCAGTAGAAAATTCTTGGGAGCCGGAGGAGAGCGTTCAGGCTACCAGATTATTAAAAGAGTTCCATTAGAGGTTTCCTCACAAACCTGGACCTAAAATGTCAGAGGTGTAGTCTTGAAAGGAGGGGAATACTGTCAGGGTCAGGATCTGATCCTGGGACCTCTGAAATGCTGGACAGCTCCCTGCCTGATTCCTTGGACAACATGGCCTTGTATTTTGTTTCTGGTGAACCTTGAACTCATCACTTCTCCCATGAACTTCCTTATTTAAGCCATGTCTCTGCACTTCCTGTTTGCCAAAACATTGTTTACTCTCTAGCTGATATCTTACATACCTGCAGCTGTCCTCTACGCCACCACTTATTATTGATCCTTGGCCTGTTCATCTGTCTGATCCCATCCATCTACTACTCGATTCTGACGCTTGGCTTGATTATGTTTCATTCTGATCCCAATCAGCTACTACTTGTAAACATAAACACAAAAGAAGGGTGCACCAGCCTAGTGCATTATCCTCAGTAGGCTTTTATTAATAAATTGTTAAAAAATGTCTACTCACAAACAAGTGACCTAACCAGCATATCAAAATCGACTAACAACGTCCATGGTGTTGGAGTCCAATATCTTGTCAAGATGAATGGCTGAGGCGTTTGGAGGCAGTGCCTCTTGCTCAGAGCCTAAGGGCTATGTCTGAACCCTTGGAATATATATAGTAAAAGGTGTTTCCAAATGATCCCAAAAGTAAGGGGAGGAAGTTTACAGTGTTTTGTCGACCATCCCCGGTCATAGAAGGCAGCAAGGTTTAGCCATTTGTGGATGCCAAGTGCGAATCCCGGGACAGAGGCAGTCTGAGAACCAGGTTCTGAGCGCAGGAGCAAGGTGCTAAGCATCGCATTTTTCTTTTGAGCTACTACTTGTTACTGATCTTTGGCTTGTTCATTGACTATGCTTCTTTCTGTTCCTTATCTGCTTCATCCACTTCCTGACTCTTGCTTGCACTCTCCCTGCTGGAGCAGTTTTGAGGACCGTTACCCTAGCCTTAGCATGCAGCGAAACCCATCTCTACCACCAGGAGCACTGGTGAAGACCAGCCTGTTGCCTAAACCTTGCGTCTTGGGTGAGCCTGTGTCATCCGTTTGTGTTTTAATCCAGCTAACTACTCATTTTTCTCAACTGCTACAGCAATTGGCCTCCAAGTCTGACTCCAGAGAGTGCCAATATATAGCACAAAGTTACATCCACTCAATCAATGACAACTCCTACCAGCATTGAGAACCCCCTTCCCAGCATTTTTGTGTGATGCACCAAAGCATTATCTCCCTACGGTGTGCAGAGACTATCCCTCATTGTTTATATGTTTATTATAGCTATATATACAGTAATTATATATATATATATATATATATATATATATATATATATAAATACATACACTTACCGGTCACTTTATTAGGTACACCTGTTCAATTGCTTGGTAACACAAATTTCTAATCAGCCAATCACATGGCAGCAACTCAATGCATTTAGGCATCTAGACATCTAGACAATGGGGAAGAAAGGGGATTTAAGGGACTTTGAACATGAAATGGTTGTTGGTTCAAGACAGGCTGGTCTAAGTAATTAAAATACTGCTGATCTACTGGGATTTTCATGCACAACCATCTCTAGGGTTTACAAAGAATGGCCCAAAAAAGAGAAAATATCCAGTGTGTGGCAGTTGTGTGGACAAAAATTCCTTGTTTATGTCAGAGGTCAGAGGAGAATGGACAGACTGGTTCGAGATAAAGGCAACAGTAACTCAAATAACCACTCGTTACAACCAAGGTATGCAGAATACTATCTCTCAATGCACAGCACATGGAACCTTGAAGTTGATGGACTACAGCAGCAGAACACCACACCAGGTGCAACTCCTGTCAGCTAAGAACAGGAGACAATAGAAGATTGTAAAAACGTTGCCTGATCTGATGAGTCTCGATTTCAGCTGCGACATTCAGATGGTACGGTCAGATATTGGTGTAAAACAACATAAAAGAATGGATCCATCCTGCCTTGTATCAACGTTTCAGGGTGGTGGAGAAATGGTGTAGGGGATATTTTCTTACACACTTTGGATCCCTTAGTACCAATTGAGCATTGTTTAAATGCCACGGCCTACCTGAGTATTGTTGCCGACCATGTCCATCCCTTTATGACTACAGTGTACCCATCTTCTGATGGCTCCTTCCAGCAGGATAATGCACCATGTCACAAAGCCCAAATAATCTCACCACTGGTTTCTTAAACATGAAAATGAGGTCACTGTACTCCAATGTACTCCACAGTCACCAGATCTCAATCCAATAGATCACCTTTGGGATGCGGGAAATTTGCATCAACTGTGTGATGCTATCATGTCACTATGGACCAAAATCTCTGAGGAATGTTTCCAACACCTTGTTAAATTTATGTCACAAATAATTAAGGCTGTTCTGAAGGCAAAAGGGGGTCCAACCCGATACTAGCAAGGAGTACCTAATAAAGTGGCTTGTGAGTGTATATATTAGCATTTATTGAATGTACCAGCTATATTTAAAGATTCAATGAGCTCAGATGGAAGTTTGTGGAAGTATGAAAAAACAGCAAGCAAAGAATACATTGATGCAAAAACTATGCAATTTTGCAGGTTTCATATTTAAAGATGTAATGGATGCTTATAATATCTTGAAACACATATCAAACAGCCAAATGTCTGATTTCAACAAATAAATCCTAATTAATGCTGACTTACGGCTAGTTGTTATCGGATAGGCACTGCTCATTGCTATAGATAATTGCACTGCTAGTTACAAAAGGTAAATTCACTGCTAGTTGATATAGGTAGTTGCACTGCTAGTTGTTATAGGTAAATGCACTGCTAGTTGCTACAGGTAATTGCACTGCTAGTTACAATAGGTAAATGCGCTGCTAGTTGCTATAGGTAATTGCACTGCTAGCTGCTATAGGTAATTGCACTGCTAGTGGCTATAGGTAATTGCACTGCTAGTTGCTATAGGTAATTTCACTGCTAGTTGCTATAGGTAATTGCACTGTTAGTGGCTATAGGTAATTGCACTGCTAGTTGCTATAGGTTATTGCACTGCTAGTGGCTATAGGTAATTGCACTGCTAGTGGCTATAGGTAATTGCACTGCTAGTGGCTATAGGTAAATGCACTGCTAGTTGCTATAGGTAATTGCACTGCTTGTTGCTATAGGTAATTGCACTGCTAGTTGCTATAGGTAATTGCATGGCTAGTTGCTACAGGTAAATGCACTGCTAGTTGCTATAGGTAATTGCACTGCTAGTGGGACTTTATGGGCCAGGTAAATCAATATTTGTAAAACAATTTATACATTTATTGAATATAATTTGCATAGAACAAAGTATTTTGTGACATTTGGGTTATAGACCCATTGTGGTAGTGAAAAATATTGGAGGGGTGACACAGTGATATGGTGACATGTGAATATATCCTTCTGTTGGTCCACGCTGAAGATTTCAGCTTGGAGTCTGTGAAGGAATATCCAAATTCCAACGCGTTTCGGCTTACAGGTATAGTGCCTTTATCAAGGATGGTTTGTTCACCATATTTAAATAAGAATTGTCTGGTCCTTGACTTGCTTCGGATCATTCACACAAGGAATTGGTTTGGCTGCTGCTGTTGGAATATATGGTACAGTAAGTGTATATATAGTTTAATGCTTGTATTATAATTGTAGGTAGTTGTATAGTTGCTTACTAGTAGTTTTGCTTTTGGGGGAAATAAGGGGTTAATCCCGATCACCTTCGGGTTCCTTCTGATGCCTGTTATATACAGGGCTGTTTAGCCAAAATAGTAATTAGCAGGAGAAGGTCATATAATGTCTTATTGTTTGTATATAAAAGTTATGTATATACACTTACAATTGACTTTATGGGAGAGAGGGAGGAGGGTTAAGAAACCCCTGATCCAATTCTAGGTCCTCCTAAATAGATATGTGTATGAATTAAGTAAGTTTGCAGAATAATGGGTCAAAGTGATGTTTCTGAAGTCAGTACCGATGGTACTAAGTTAGCTTACTGTTTTGAAGAGCGGAGTCCAATGTAGAGATCCAGTAGCAGCAAGGTTCCAGGTCTGCCTCTTTCCCTCGTTCAGAGGCAAGTGGCGTCCTTTCACAATTCCCCGGCCTTTTATAGCCGCTCGCGCATGCGCAGTGGATCGCGCAGCGTACCATGACGTTCACAGATCGACTTCCGGGTCTGTGTTGGGGTTGCGCTTGCGTCAGCCGAGCTTGTCAGGCAATGGGCGTGAGTTGCGGCGATGGGCCGCTGACACAGAGAGGGAGAGTAATCACCTATGAGGTGATTGCAGTGGGGATAAGGACGTTATCGTCCTCTGTTTTTCTCCTAGTAGCCCCGGTTTAGAAAAATACCGGGGATACTTGTGCCGGGTGTGAAATTTTGTGATCCAGCAAGGGTTTCCAGGCAATACATTTTTTGAAATATATATTTATGTGCTGTACAGCGCACTGATGAGGTGACAATATGTGATAGTGACATATTGTGAAATAGTACATAATTTTACATAATACATATATTTTATAATTAGCATTTCGCAGCGGTATACATTTGGTGGGAATGAAGAACAGATGAAAAATCAAGGCAGATCTTGGGTTATAAAGGAGTGGGGATTTTCCAATGTTGAAGTCAGATTTTTATCCCATATAGTTTTTATCCCATGTAATTAGGGATGGATTTTATTTGTGGGAGGGAGGGTAACTTGGATTTGAATTAATCAAAAGAGGAATAGTTTTTGACGACGATCTTTTGGGAAGGGGGGATGGGTTTTGATATACATGATATATCCTTGGGTATGCGTGAGTTGTTCTTGAGGGGGAGGAAAACAAAGTTTCCCTAGAGGGGTTCACAAGGGGGATCCTGTAAGGGTAAATATGTTTTTTGTTTTTCGTTGTTGTGAGCATATGGGTATATGTTCAAGGAGCATATTTTTTTGGGGGGGGGGGGGGTTTATTTTGTGTTTTGGCAGTTTTTTGGCAGTTTTTTGGCACTAGTCTGTTTTGCCAGAGGTAAAGCCTTCCAAGAAGGGACGGTAGCTTACGTTTTCATTTAAGCCAGGTAGTTTTGTGGCCTTAAGTTTTTTGATCCATCTCATTTCTAGTTGCAGGAGAGACTTATTCCAGTCTCCCCCTCTTGTCGGGATATGGATTCTGTCCAAGGCTGAAAAGGTCACCTTTGGCATCCTATATTTGTGGAAGTGGGTCATGTGATGGCCAAGGGGTAAATGGAAGTTTCCTATTCTCATGCTTTGGAGATGTTTGTTTACTCTTAATCCGAATTCTTGCCGCGTCTTCCCTACATAAAATGCTCCGCACTCACATTGCATTGGGTACACAATACCCTTTGTTCGACAATTTACGTAGTGTTTAGGAGTAAAGAGATCTCCATTGGGTAGTATTTTACATGTAGATTTCTGTATAACCGTGCATTGGGCGCAGGAGCCGCATGGGAATGTGCCCTTTGTTTTGCATGGGTCTTTTCTTGTTTTCATTTAGCTGTGAACGAGAGTTTGTTGCATGGACCCTGTAATCATCGGGTTATTGTTAGCATACAAGGTTTGTATTTAATGAGCAACAACCACTGTATGTCATTGCTGTGTGCCTATTACATTGTATGACCACTAGATGGCAGTGTTACATTTGTGAGTTCATGTTTTTGTCTATGCACAAAAAGTAATAAACGAGTTCCTGCTCCGAAAACAAAGCAGTGTTCAGTGAAACAACAGACTGTCTGCATGTACTTTGTTTAGCCCCAAAAAGGTTATATCTAACAGGTTATGGGCCCAGGACATGTTACAGAAGCCCAGGATATAATACAGATTACCCCCGGATATAGCCAGATACAGTGAGCTAAAGCAAGTAAGTGCAGGAGACAGCAACAGAAAGACGAACAGCAGAAATGGCTGCTGCCATCCCCTCAGCGAAGTTCTCCATTGCAAATCTGACAAATCAGAACTACCAATCTTGGAAATTCAAGATAAAAATGCTGCTTATAAGAGAAGGTACGTGGAAATGTATAAATGAACCAAGACCTGGACAGCCCACAGAGGAGTGGTTAGACAGAGATCAGAAAGCACAGAGCACAATCTCCCTGTGCATAGATGATGATCAAATCATACATATATGTAACTGTCAGACTGCTAAAGACATGTGGGAAGAGTTACAGAAAGCACATGAAAGAGTTAATCTCAGCAATAAACTGTATTTAATCAGAAAGCTCTATCAGACTAAGCTACAGAAAGACCAGGACATGCAGGACTATATAAGACAGACCTTAGAGATGGTGGAGAGACTGAGAGGGATTGGAGAAGAGATAAAAGATTTCCATGTTGCAGCGCTGTTATTAAGTGGACTTCCTGAAAGTTATGAGACACTTGTCACAGCACTAGATGCACGTCCAGATGATGATCTGACACTGGAATATGTTAAAGGCAAGCTTGTGGATGAATACAAGCGCAAAACTGAAAGCTTGAGTAATGTGAGTGTGTGTTCAGAGACAGCTTTAAAGACAAAATTCAAAAATAAACACAGTAACGTGCAGCTAGAAAAGTGGGAATGCTTTGTGTGCAAGAAACCAGGACACCTAAAAGCAGATTGTAGAATCTGGAAAGCTAGAATGCAAAAACAAAGTGCATTGCAACAAGCTAAGAATGTCATAGAAACAAAGGAGTATGCATTCGGATCCAAAAATGGTGTCACCTCTGTGCAAGCATGGTGTGTGGACTCAGGTGCTACAAGTCACATGACAAATGACCGAAGTTTCTTCACTCAGCTTGATGAAAATAAAACAGAAGGGATAACTACAGCTAATGGACAATTTATGAAATCAGTGGGAATAGGAGATGGCTTTCTATACTGTCCTATCTCTCCAGATATCACTAAAAAGATCCATATAAGGAATGTTCTGTATGTGCCAGATCTTGAAAGCAACCTTTTGTCAGTAAAGAAACTCACTAACCAAGGCAATGTAGTCACATTTCAGGGTGACAGTTGTATCATAACAAAAGGGGATTGCTTGCTTGCAAAGGCTAAAATCATAGATGAACTGTATCAGCTGAACTGCAGTGAAATGGTTAAAATAGCCAAAGAGGATAAACATTCAAACTGCATCCACACTTGGCACAGACGATTGGGGCACAGAAATTCTGATACAATAAAGAAAATAGTTGAGAATAACTATGCAAGTGGTATTAAGATTAATCCATGTGATCACATAATGATTTGTACCAGCTGTATTAAAGGAAAAATGGCAAGGACACCTTTTCCCAAGCAGACCAACAGCAAATCCCAAAAACCTCTGGACTTAATACATTCAGATCTTTGTGGTCCAATGAAAACTATGACTCCAGGAAAGAAAAAATACTTCCTGACCTTCATTGATGATTACTCCAGGTATACCACAGTATTTCTACTTCACAATAAAGATGAAGTGCCAGAGAAATTAGAAGAGTATCTCGCTCAAGTAAATAATATTTTTGGCGGAATGCCTAGAGTACTACGAACAGATAATGGCTCAGAATATACAAGTGGTAAAACACAAGCCATTCTCAGGAAGCATGGAATTATGTTCCAGACAACAGTTCCATATAACCCAGAGCAAAATGGAGTTGCAGAGAGAATGAACCGCACACTGTGTGAAAGTGGGAGGAGCATGCTATTTGATGCTGATATGCCAACTACATACTGGGGAGAAGCTATCACAACTGCATGTTATCTTCAAAATCGTTTGCCGGGAAAAGCAACAACAAAAACTCCATATGAACTGTGGAACAAAAGGAAACCAGATTTAAGACACATCAGAATTTTTGGAAGTAAAGCTTATGTACACATTCCAAAAGAAAAATGTACAAAATGGGATGCATGTGCAAAAGAAGGTGTACTTCTGGGGTACAGTGAATCTCAAAAAGGATACAGGATTTTACATCAAGACACGAACAAAGTAACAGTCAGCAGAAGTGTAATTATTGATGAAAGTTCTGTGTGCTCGAAGTTTGAACAAACTATTCAAACTGAGAAAGAATCAACATCAGTCACTCAAGAAAATAAGGGAAGTGATACAGAAATAGAAATAACTGCAGAAGAATCAAAACCTGAAACTGAACCAGAAATACCTTCAGTCAGAAAATCAACCAGAATCAATAAAGGTGTTCCAGCTGAACGTTTATCTTACATAGCTCGCAGAGCTGTTCAAACTGAACCAGGTTCATGGAAAGAGATGCAGAAACTGCAAATGCATGAGAAACAAGTATGGAATAAAGCCGCTGATGAAGAAATGACATCACTCAAAGATCTCCAGACATGGACACTTTCAGAGCTACCTCAAGGTAAACATGCCATAGGATGTAAATGGGTTTTTAAAACCAAATGTAACTCTGAAGGGAAAGTCTGTCGGTACAAGGCAAGGCTGGTTGCTAAAGGTTACTCACAGAAGTTCGGTGAGGACTATGATGCTACTTTTGCTCCAGTTGCTAAACAAAGTACTTTCAGAACACTAATGACAGTGGCTGCCATGCGTACAATGATTGTGAAACATCACGATATTAAGACAGCTTTTCTTAATGGTGATATTGAAGAAGAAATTTACATGTCACAGCCAGAAGGATATTTGAAAAAGGGACAAGAGCATCTTGTCTGCAAGTTGAATAAATCTCTTTATGGCCTTAAACAATCAGCTCGAGCATGGAACCTGAAGATTAATCAAGTTCTACTAAATGAAGGATTTACAAGAAGCAAAGCTGATCCGTGCCTATATGCTAAACAAGTAGACACTGAGTGGATGTATCTGCTAATTTATGTAGATGACCTGATCATTGCTCACAAAAACAACAATGAAATTGCAAAGTTAACAGGAGTACTCAACAAGCACTTTGAAACTAAAGATCTAGGTGAAGTGACATATTATCTTGGAATTGACATCCAGCGTGAGAAAGATGGAAGTTTCCTGTTGAATCAGAGTGCAAAAATTGAATCTATTCTTCAGCAATTCAACATGACAGAGGCGAAAGGAGCAAACACACCTATGGATACAGTCTATCCAAAGTTAGAAGGAGAAGATGATCTTCTCACATCCAATGAACAATACAAACAAGCAGTGGGGGCACTTCTCTACATTGCAACCACTACACGTCCAGACATTGCAGCCAGCATGTCTCTTCTTTGCAGGCGAGTTGATAAACCACGTCAAAGAGACTGGAATGCGATCAAAAGAGTTATGAGATATCTGAAACAGACAAAAAGCTTAAATTTGAAACTATCAGCAAGTGGTGGTTTAAACCTCGTGGGATATGTGGACTCCGATTTGGCAGGTGATCACAGCACACGCAAATCCACAAGTGGTTACTTATTAAAATTGGGAGACAGTCCTATATCATGGTCCAGCAAGAAACAGATGTCAGTGGCATTGTCCTCTACAGAAGCTGAATACATATCTGCAGCTTATGGCAGTCAAGAAGTTGTGTGGTTACAGCAATTACTCAAGGATTTTGGAGAAGCAACATCAGAACCTACCGTCTTATTTGAGGACAATCAGGCTTACATTAAGCTTGCAACAAGTGAGAAAATTAATGGAAGAACCAAGCACATAGATGTCAGACATCATTACATTCATGACTTAGTTGATCAGAAAGTGATTGTACTTGTGTATTGTGAGTCGGAAAAAATGATTGCTGATGCTTTGACAAAGCCACTAGCTAGAACCAGATTTGTGGATCTTAGATCAGAAATGGGATTGACATAGATAGTAGTTGTTGAGTGGGGGTGTTAGCATACAAGGTTTGTATTTAATGAGCAACAACCACTGTATGTCATTTCTGTGTGCCTATTACATTATATGACCACTAGATGGCAGTGTTACATTTGTGAGTTCATGTTTTTGTCTATGCACAAAAAGTAATAAACGAGTTCCTGCTTCGAACAAAGCAGTGTTCAGTGAAACAACAGACTGTCTGCATGTACTTTGTTTAGCCCCAAAAAGGTTATATCTAACAGTTATCAGGTACCAAATTGTTGGTACTGGGGTCATCTTTAAGTATGGACCAATGTTTTTGTAATATGTTCCTTATTTTTAGATGCTCATTGGAGAATCTCATGATTACTCTCGTTGTTGGTTGATCTTCCGTTTTTTTCGTATCCGTTTTAAACAAGATTTCTTGTCGGTCTTTGTTTTGTGCTTTGTTGAAGGCTTTGCGGAGGCAGGTTTTACTGTATCCCCTTTGTCTGAGTCTGATGGTCATGGCGTCTGCTTCTTTTTTGAATTCCATGGGGTTGCTGCAGTTCCTTTTTAACCTTAGGAATTGGCTATATGGTATTGATTTTTTTAGTGGCTCCGGGTGAAAACTGGTTGCGTGAAGGATGGTATTTCCTGCTGTCTCTTTCCTGTAAAGAGTGGTCATGATGTTGCCTTCTTGATCTTTGTAGATATAGGTGTCCAGGAAGGGGACTTTAGTTTTGTCATATGTCATGGTGAAGAACATGTTGTAATTATTCTGATTCATCTTTTTCAGGCAGTCGTTGATTAGATTTTCTGGTCCATTCCATATCATCAGGATATCATCTAGATATCGTTGCCATAACATTATATGTTTTGTGTATTGTCCGTTTTCCTCTTGTGTGAGAAATTCTTGTTCCCATTCCCCCATGAAGATGTTAGCATAAGAGGGTGCACAACTCGTGCCCATGGCAACACCACAGGCTTGTAGGTAATAGGTACCACAAAATGAAAAAATGTTATGGTTAAGGATGAAGTCTAGCATGCGTAAAATAAAGTTGTTGAAGTTCCGGTCGTGTTTACTTTCTTGGCTTAGGGTTTTTTCCACTGCTTTAAGTCCTTGGGTATGCTGGATATTATTATATAGAGACTCTACGTCAATTATGATCAGGATGGCATCTGTTGGTACTGTTAGGCCATCTAGAATTTGTAGCAGATGAACTGTGTCTTTAGCGTAGGACGCCAGTTGGGAGACATGCGGTTTTAAGTATGCATCAATTACTTGACTTATATTTTCTAAGATATTACCATTCCCTGATATGATTGGTCTACCGGGAGGATTTTTTGGGTTTTTATGCACCTTAGGCAGGGCGTAAAATGTAGGTGTTCTGGGATGTTTGATTCTGACGAATTCCCATAGTGTTTGGGAGATAGTACCACCTCTGTATGCTTTATCCAATAGTTTATAGAATTCATCGTTGTATTTTTGTACCATGAGAGGGGAAATCTCTTTGTAACAGGTTTTATTTTCCAGTATTTGGAGACACATTAGCTTGTAGTTTTCGTGGTCCATAAGTACCACATTTCCCCCTTTGTCTGAGGGTTTAATTATTATACGTTCGTCATTGCTGAGTTCTTTGAGAGCTTCTTTTTGTTTTTTAGCTAGATTTCCATTATTTTTTGTTTCTCTCATTTTTTCAATATCTTTTGTAGTTTCTCGTACAAAAAGTGCGATGGCAGAGTTTGTGTTGAGTGGGGGAAATTTTTGTGATTTTTTCTTGAATTTGGGTTTTGTTGCTTGTTCTTCTTTAGCCTCCTCTTCTTCTTCACTGTCAGAGAAAAAGTCGAATTCATCCGTGTCTTCCATACCCCCTTCCTCTAATAGAAGATTGAGGTCTCTAATAGCGCGATACTCAGCGGCTTTTATTGCAGTCGGTGGTGTTTCATTGGATGATTTTTTGTTATACATTGTTTTAAATAGGAGATTTCTCGCAAATAAATTAACAACTTTGATTGCCTCAAATTTGTTTTTTAGGACAAAAAGATAGTCCTAAAGAGAGGACTTCTGTTTGTTCTTCTGTTAGGGTGTAGGATGAGAGATTTATGATATTTCGTCCCTCTTCTCTTCCTGTCTTGTTTCCGGGGTTTCCTGTGTCTGTGGCATTTTGGGATTGGTTTTGGCTTTCCCAAAAAAAAACCCTCTTTGTTGTTTTGGTTCTTCGTCCTTATTTCTTCTTGATCGTGTAAAAATTTGATGGTGTTTGATCGGTTTATTTGTGGTGCCTTCTGTGTGTTCGGATTCAGAGGCATTTATTTCCTCTCTTTTGTTGTAACTATTCCCTTGGTCGTCATTTCTTTGTATATCTCGTTCTTTTTGTGGATCTCGTTTTTGGGGGTTCCCTCTACCTCTTCCTCTATTGGTCTCAGTTCCGGAGTAATATGAGGATGGATCTGAGGAGTATTGGTAGTTTGGGTTCTTTGGGGTCTGTTGCCGTATTGATTTTTGTTACGGCCTGGTCTGGTATTGGTTGTCCATCTGTAGGCTCTGCCTTGTGTAAAGGCGTTCTTATCACGCCAGTATTTTCTCTTTTTCTTTTTTAGTATTTCCCTATTGTATTCTTCTAAGTGTTCTTTCAATTTTTTCTCTTCTTCACTATATAAGGTAGTTTTTTTCAGGGGTGAGAGTAATTCGTATGTTGCTTTTATCTCTCCCTCTAGGCTTTTTGTTTGTCGAAGGTATTCTTCCTGGAGAAGTATCATCAGGCTCCGTGAACACTCGTTGAACGAGGGAAAGAGGCAGACCTGGAACCTTGCTGCTACCGGATCTCTACATTGGACTCCGCTCTTCAAAACAGTAAGCTAACTTAGTACCATCGGTACTGACTTCAGAAACATCACTTTGACCCATTATTCTGCAAACTTACTTAATTCATACACATCTCTATTTAGGAGGACCTAGAATTGGATCAGGGGTTTCTCAACCTTCCTCTCTCTCTCCCATTAAAGTCAATTGTAAGTGTATATACATAACTTTTATATACAAACAATAAGACATTATATGACCTTCTCCTGCTAATTACTATTTTGGCTAAACAGCCCTGTATATAACAGGCATCAGAAGGAACCCGAAGGTGATCGGGATTAACCCCTTATTTCCCCCAAAAGCAAAACTACTAGTAAGCAACTATACAACTACCTACAATTATAATACACGCATTAAACTATATATACACTTACTGTACCATATATTCCAACAGCAGCAGCCAAACCAATTCCTTGTGTGAATGATCCGAAGCAAGTCAAGGAACAGACAAATTCTTATTTAAATATGGTGAACAAACCATCCTTGATAAAGGCACTATACCTGTAAGCCGAAACGCGTTGGAATTTGGATATTCCTTCACAGACTCCAAGCTGAAATCTTCAGCGTGGACCAACAGAAGAATATATACACATGTCACCATATCACTGTGTCACCCCTCCAATATTTTTCACTACCACAATGGGTCTATAACCCAAATGTCACAAAATACTTTGTTCTATACAAATTATATTCAATAAATGTATAAATTGTTTTACAAATATTGATTTACTTGGCCCATAAAGTCCCACTTTCTTGGCTTGAGGCACCAAACCCACGGAAAAATACTTACCAAGGATGATGGCCAAATCAGCACTCTAGGTCTGGGAATCATATCTCTCTTACCAATGCACGGCAAGTTGCTATAGGTAAATGCACTGCTAGTTTCTATAGGTTGTTGCACTGCTAGTTGCTATAGGTAATTGCACTGCTAGTTGCTATAGGTAATTGCACTGCTAGTTGCTATAGGTAAATGCACTGCTAGTTGCTATAGGTAGTTGCACTGCTAGTTGCTATAGGTAATTGCACTGCTAGTTGCTATAGGTAATTGCACTGCTAGTTGCTATAGGTAATTGCACTGCTAGTTGCTATAGGTAAATGCACTGCTAGTTGCTATAGGTAGTTGCACTGCTAGTTGCTATAGGTAATTGCACTGCTAGTTGCTATAGGTAAATGCACTGCTAGTTGCTATAGGTAATTGCACTGCTAGTTGCTATAGGTAATTGCACTGCTAGTTGCTATAGATAAATGCACTGCTAGTTGCTATAGGTAATTGCACTGCTAGTTGCTATAGGTAAATGCACTGCTAGTTGCTATAGGTAATTGCACTGCTAGTTGCTATAGGTAAATGCACTGCTAGTTGCTATAGGTAATTGCACTGCTAGTTGCTATAGGTAATTGCACTGCTAGTTGCTATAGGTAATTGCACTGCTAGTTGCTATAGGTAAATGCACTGCTAGTTGCTATAGGTGAATGCACTGCTAGTTGCTATAGGTAATTGCACTGCTAGTTGCTATAGGTAAATGTACTGCTAGTTGCTATAGGTGAATGCACTGCTAGTTGCTATAGGTAATTGAACTGCTAATAGCTATAGGTACATGCACTGCTAATAGCTATATGTAATTGCAAATCATTACCTCTGATCTGTATTTTAAAATTCAGCTCTCAGAATTAATAATTCTATGCTTCCCAGAAACGGATGGCAATTCATTTTGCACAGTTTAAAACATAATGTTCTCATAATTTTATTCAGTAAAAACACACCTGAAAAAGATGATATCTTGTAACTGTAATGGTAATTATGCAATGTCTGCTTACTCTAGGGAGCATTTTAAACATGGGCAGCTGTCCTTGCTTAAGTAGAAGATTAGAAACTCAGAACTGCAAATAATATTAAATATAGCATAACACTGTGTGTAAAAGGGAATAAACTACTAAATACAAAACATTAGGTAGTTTAAATAAAATAAAAAGCAGTGGTAACTCATAGATGCCAGGATTCATTTTTTTTTTTTTTTAAAGCTGTTAATAATTAAAGTGTTACTAAACCCAGGACCCTGCATTTACTAGATTCCCACACAGTCCCCCTCAAGTACACAGAACATGGAAATGCAATTATTTTAGTAAATATAAACTGCTAATTACTTTTTCTTCTCAGCAGTACATAGCAGTCTTGTGACTTCTATCAGTGCCTGGTTAAAGCTTGTAGGAAAAGTTTTCATTCTATTGTGACTGTGCTATCAGGATGCAGGACCCCTGGCTGTCTGTTTGGACAGTGCTGATTGGCCCTGTGCTGATCACATGCACTCTCCTATGAAAATAAAAAACTCCCTAGCAATACACCAAACTGAGCATGTGCAGCCTGACTCTAGTAACTCTGTCTTATCAGGACATGTTATGGGGACAATGCAAAAAGAGGAGGATCTGTGCATACTGCATAGAGGATCAAACAGCCTTTTACACAATGCAGAGGATTAACCCCTTAGATTTCACAGTGCTTTACTTCATATACACAGTGATTTTAGGCCCCTTTCACACTTGTGCGACTTCAAAGTCACGCAATTTTACAGCGATTTTGCCGCGACTTTGTTGCCGCGATTTTGATGTGAGCTTGACAGGGCTTGAAAGTCTTTGGCCTTAAAACGCTTCAAAATCGTGCCAAAGTAGTACAGGGACTACTGTGAAGTTGGTGCGACTTCAAGTCGCACAGATATGAATGGTACTTATTGTAAAATAATGGAGAACGACATGTCATGCAATTTTGCTGTCCCAAATCGCATGACAAGTTGCACAAGTGTGAAAGGGGCCTCACTGTTGTGGATTTAGCAACACTTTAATATGTCAAAGTTACATTATTGTTAGGATAATATTTTGTATTTTACACTAGGCAGTATTTCTATTATACACAGCGGTCAGCATCACATGAGCCAGTGTGTGACATTTTACAAGTGATATTACTGATATTACTGACCTGAATAAACACTACTTTAAAGGAATTGTAAAGTCTCAAAGTTTTTCACCTTAATGCATTTTATGCATTAAGGTGAAAAACTTTCTTTGCTGCAGCACCCCCCCCCACCCCCCCCAGATGACCCCTCTTTTTCTTACCTGAGCCCACTGGCTCCCACTGCTGTCAATTAAATCCAGTGACACAGGAGCGGGGGGGGGGGGGGAGGTTCTGAGTCCTGCTGTCTATGTCAAAGGGCGCAGCAGCAGGACTCAGGAACGTGCCCGGCGGCTTTCCGTGGGGGCACCCAATTAAGAGGAGGACCCAGGAGCGCCGCCGGGGCACCCCAGAAGAGGAGGATCAGGGCCGCTCTGTGCAAAACTCTTGCACAGAGCAGGTGTGTATAAGATGTTTGTTATTTTTATTTTAAGAAATCTGAAACTTTACAGCCTCTTTAATCAGGATCAAGTGAGGAGTATTATTCAAGTATTAACAAGAACTTCGAAAAACAAAATAAGTTACCAAAAGATGCAATACCTGTATAATACCAAATAAACAAAAAATCATAAAATATACAAAGTAACAGGTATAAGAAAAAAATCCTAACCAGCAAATTAAAAAAATATCACAGTTGGGCAATTTATATAAATACAGTTATGCTGTATTTATCATTGATCCTGTTTGGATATAATGGGGGAGACTTACTAAAACTGGTGCACACAGAATCTGGTGCAGCTGTGCATAGTTACCAATCAGCTTCTAACTTCATTTTGTTTAGTTAATCTTTGACAATAAAACCTGGAAGCTGATTGGCTACTATGCTGCACTGCACAAGATTCTGTGTGCACCAGTTTTAGTAAATCTCCCCTAATGTGTTCAACTAACAGATCCACTGTAATGCTACGTGCAGCAGATCCCGCCCCCCTCTTTTTTCTCACGTCTTCTATAACCGCAAAGCACAGTTGTAAACTTCTGTGATTAGCCTCCAAAATTGTCATGCAACTGGCGAGCAAAAGTCTGCCTTGCTGGCATTCATCAAAGTGCTTTCTCATCTCTTATGAGGTCCGGACAGCCTATCCCAGACAGCATGCACACATGAGGAGGTAAAGGACACTACTAGTATAACATTGTAAAAAAGGAGCATGTAGGAAATTTGTATCCAGTGCCAGGGTCCATGAAATACTTTTCTTTTATCACATGTTTACATAATGAATAGAGTCCATAGGGGTCTGTCTGATGTGTATACAGCCAGTTCGCACCTGCATCTTCATTCTTTTAATGCTATTAAATTCCATATGGATCAATATAGGGTTGTAGATCATTTGTTCCCAGGGGGAATTCAGCTTTGGGCAACCAAAAGAAAATAATTTGGTGGCACAGTACACCGTACCTTAGCAAATTGTGGGTGTGGCAAAATTGTGCTAATAGTGGGAGGGGCTTAACATGTAAGCCTGCTCACTGTGTACATAGTAACCTGTGCTACAGTCCTACATACCCACAAAATATAATTTAATTACTGTGAGACTAAAAAAACACGTACAGTCTTCAGCATGAACATTTATTAAAAAAAAACCTTCCATTATAAATGTTTTCTGTACACAGTCTACCTTGAAGAAAAACTTCCTTGGCATAGTCAGTGACTACTAGGTAACCAGCAACTTTTGTATAATATAAAGAACGCAGTGGCCAGGAGTATGAAGCACACAGCATGTTGTATAAAGTTCGGGGATCACAGGGCGCAGAAATGCAGGAGTGTAGGGATCAGAAGCATATATAATTAGAGATGTATAGAACTGTTCGCCGGCGAACAGTTCCCGGCGAACTTAGCATGTTCGCGTTCGCCGCTGCCGGCGAACATATGCGATGTTCGGTCCGCCCCCCATAAGACATCATTGAGGCAAACTTTGACCCTGAACTTTACAGTCAGCAGACACATTTCCAGCCAATCAGCATACCTCCCTCCCACACCCTCCCACCTCCTATAAATAAGCAAGGGCAGCATCCATCTTAGATCATTCTGAAGCAGTGTGTGTAGTGAGAGTAGGGAGAGAGCTGCTGCTGCTGCTGCTAAGCTAGGGACAGTTAGTCAGTGTTCCTGGTCTTGCAGTGTTCTTGGTCCACTACTGCTGTAATATCAGCACCCCAAAAAGCCCTTCTAAGGGCTGGTATTTGTGTTTTTTTTTTTTTTTTTATATATATATATATATATACCTAGCGTCCCCAAAAGCCCTTTTAAGGGCTGGTAATTGAGTTGTTTCTTATATATATATATATCTATATCTATCTAGTGTCCCCAAAAGCCCTTTTAAGGGCTGGTAATTGAGGATTTTTTTTATTTATATATATATACATATATATATATATATATATATAGTGTCCCCAAAAGCCCTTTTAAGGGCTGGTAAGGTAATAGAGTTTTTTCTTTATATATATATCTATATATATCTATTGTACACTGCAGTTGCCTGCCCGCTGTGTGTGAGAGGCCACAGACCTACCACAGACTGTACTGTGTGCACACCACACTCATTTCGGGTGGCACAGGCACAGTACCTTGCATTTTAAAAAATATTTTTTTTTTTCCTCTGTCATAATTGCAGTGAGTGCTGTGTCAGGTCCACAGAGTGCACTGTACCCACTGCAGTGCACTGCCCACCACTGATATATATACGGTGGCACAGCATCTTGTTGCAATAAATTGAAAAAAAAAATATTTTTTATTATTGCAGTTGCCTGGGCTGCCAGTTACTGTCAGGTCCACAGAGTGTACTGTGCCCACTGCAGTGCCACTGTGTGCCCACCCACCACTGATATATAAGGTGGCACAGCAGCTTGCAAAGTAAAAAAAAATATATATATTTTTTAATTGCAGTTGCCTGGGTGCCAGTGACTGCTGTCAGGTCCACAGAGAGTGTACTGTGCCACTGCCCACCCACCACTGATATATAAGGTGGCACAGCAGCTTGCAAAGTAAAATAAAATATATTTTTTTAAAATTGCAGTTGCCTGGGTGCCAGTGACTGCTGTCAGGTCCACAGAGAGTGTACTGTGCCACTGCCCACCCACCACTGATATATAAGGTGGCACAGCAGCTTGCAAAGTAAAATAAAATATATATTTTTTAAAATTGCAGTTGCCTGGGTGCCAGTGACTGCTGTCAGGTCCACAGAGAGTGTACTGTGCCACTGCCCACCCACCACTGATATATAAGGTGGCACAGCAGCTTGCAAAGTAAAAAAAAATATATATTTTTTTAAATTGCAGTTGCCTGGGTGCCAGTGACTGCTGTCAGGTCCACAGAGAGTGCACTGTGCCACTGCCCACCCACCACTGATATATAAAGTGGCACAGCAGCTTGCAAAGTAAAAAAATATATATATATTTTTTAAATTGCAGTTGCCTGGGTGCCAGTGACTGCTGTCAGGTCCACAGAGAGTGTACTGTGCCACTGCCCACCCACCACTGATATATAAAGTGGCACAGCAGCTTGCAAAGTAAAAAAAATATATATATATTTTTTAAATTGCAGTTGCCTGGGTGCCAGTGACTGCTGTCAGGTCCACAGAGAGTGTACTGTGCCACTGCCCACCCACCACTGATATATATGCCTGCAAGAGAAAAAGCCAGCCGCAGAGAAGCCGTATTCCTGAAAATATAAGAAAAATGCTGTTTTTTAGGGGTTCTGGACATGCTACAGAGCTGAAACTTGACAGGTACACTTTTTAGACCCCCCAGACACTAAATACAAAAAATGACATGCCTGCCTAAAAAAATGCCCGCTAAATGCCTGCAAGAAAAAAAGCCAGCCGCAGAGAAGCCGTATTCCTGAAAATATAAGAAAAATGCTGTTTTTTAGGGGTTCTGGACATGCTACAGAGCTGAAACTTGACAGGTACACTTTTTAGACCCCCCATACACTAAATACAAAAAATGACATGCCTGCCTAAAAAAATGCCCGATAAATGCCTGCAAGAGAAAAAGCCAGCCGCAGAGAAGCCATATTTCTGAAAATATAAGACAAATGCTGTTTTTTAGGGGTTCTGGACATGCTACAGAGCTGAAACTTCACAGGTACACTTTTTAGACCCCCCAGATGCTAAATCCAAAGAAATTTTTTATTTTTATTTTTTTTTAATTTTTCCAATAATTGGCTCTCTATCAAAAAATTATAATTTTTAAGAACTTTTTTTTGCGTGATCCCTCTCCGGCATGCCACAGTCCAGGTGTTAGTCCCCTTGAAACAACTTTTCCATCACTATTGTGGCCAGAAAGAGTCCCTGTGTGTTTTAAAATTCGCCTGCCTATTGAAGTCTATGGCGGTTCGCCCGGTTCGCCGGTTCGCGAACATTTGCCGATGTTCGCGTTCGCCGTTCGCGAACGGCGAATTTTAGGTTCGCGACATCACTATATATAATATGAGCGCAGCTGTGAGGAGTGTAAAAGACACAGAAAGCAGGTGTCAAGAGTACATACTGAATAGAGTGCAGGTCAGGTGCATGTTAGGCACAGAGTGCAGGGGTCAGGGGCACATGCCTCACAGAGTTGAGAGTGCAGGGGTTAGGAATCCATATCACACAAATGAAGGTGGCAAGAGTGCATACTGCACATGGTGCAGAGGTCAGCAGCACATAAGACACAGAGAACAGGGGTCAGGAGTGTGTGCCTCATAGAGTGCAGGGGTCAGAAGTGGGTAATGCACAGAGTGCAGGGGTCAGCAGTGCATAAGACACAGAGAACATGGGTCAGGAGTGTGTGCCTCGCAGAGTGCAGGGGTCAGCAGCGCATAAGACACAGAGAACAGGGGTCAGGAGTGTGTGCCTCACAGAGTGCAGGGGTCAGCAGCACTTAAGACACAGAGAACAGGGGTCAGGAGTGTGTGCCTCACAGAGTGCAGGGGTCAGCAGCCCATAAGACACAGAGAACATGGGTCAGGAGTGTGTGCCTCGCAGAGTGCAGGGGTCAGCAGCGCATAAGACACAGAGAACAGGGGTCAGGAGTGTGTGCCTTGCAGAGTGCAGGGGTCAGCAGCACATAAGACACAGAGAACAGGGGTCAGGAGTGTGTGCCTCACAGAGTGCAGGGGTCAGCAGCACTTAAGACACAGAGAACAGGGGTCAGGACTGTGTGCCTCACAGAGTGCAGGGGTCAGCAGCACATAAGACACAGAGAACAGGGGTCAGAGGTGTGACAGAGTGCAGGGGTCAGTAGTGCATAAGACACAGAGAACAGGGGTCAGGAGTGTGTGCCTCACAGAGTGCAGGGGTCAGTAGTGCATAAGACACAGAGAACAGGGGTCAGGAGTGTGTGCCTCACAGAGTGCAGGGGTCAGCAGGGCATAAGACACAGAGAACAGAAGTCAGGGGTGTGTGCCTCACAGAATGCAGGGGTCAGAAGTGGGTAATGCACAGAGTGAAGGGGTCATCAGCGCATAAGACACAGAGAACAGGGGTCAGGAGTGTGTGCCTCGCAGAGTGCAGGGGTCAGAAGTGGGTAATGCACAGAGTGCAGGGGTCAGCAGCACATAAGATACAGAGAACATAGGTCAGGAGTGTATGCCTCATAGAGTGCAGGGGTCAAAAGCACAAAAGACACAGAGAACATTAGTCAGGGGTGTGTGCCCCGCAAAGTGCAGGGGACAAAAGTGTGTAAAGCACAGAGTGCAGGGGTCAACAGCACATAAGACACAGAGAACAGGATTTAGGGGTGTGTGCCTCACAGAGTGCAGGGGTCAGAAGTGCGTAATGCACAGAGTGCAAGGGTCAGCAGCGCATAAGACACAGAGAACAGGAGTCAGGGGTGTATGCCCCACAAAGTGCAAGGGTCAGAGTGCAGGAGTCAGGTGTGTACACAAGGTACACAGGGTTTAGGGTATGTTAACACAAAGAATGTAGGGGTCAGGTTAGGACAACATAATACACGGGTCAATAGCCAGAGTACAACAGAAAATTACCTCTCTCCCCAAGCCAAATCCCAGATCTCCCCCAATAAGTACAGATTCCCTCCCCAGTACAGCTCTCCCCAGCTCCTACTTGCACAGATACCCCCATCAGTAAAGATCTCAACCCACCCTCCCATCAATGCAGATTCCCCCAGTACAGATCTTCCTCAAGTACAGATACCCCCATCGTTCATAGTTGGCTTGGTCATGTGACTAGAGCCAAAAATGGAATAAGGAGAGCCCCCTCCACTCTGAACTGAAGCAGGCTGTCTTTGAGGTCTGACAGGTGTCAGGAGTAGCACATGCAAGTGCTTTAGTGTGCAGCAACTGTCAGTGATCGCTGCTGTACTGTAGGTGCTTCTAAGGGGGTTTGAACCCCTCTATTCCCCCTCTATGTCCCTGCATCAATGCATTTACATACCTTCAAGAGTTCTTATGTGAAAACACGGGTGGGTCTTTAAACACATTGAAACTTTGTGGAACACTACACTTTACACTTCAATGTCTTATGATGTTGCATGCCTGAAGAGATTTGACAGCAAATTTAAATATGGCAGGAAGGCATGACCTGTATATTTCAACTTGAACAAGGAGTCCCAGCTACAAGACAGAGCCTTATTAAAAGCTATCTTGAGTTCATTTTGATCATATCCTTCTTTTTACAAAACTCTCCAACATTATCACAGCCTGTTGTAGATACTGCTTTTTTGATGAAGTAATATTCCTTGTCCTTATAATCTGACAATAAGGAAGACCCTGTTTGAAAGATTGATGATAGTTGTAATTGTTTGGCTTTTTGCAAAAATCTGTCAATATCTTGCTATCACTGCGTCATCTGCACATTTAAGACATGCACCAACGTGGAACTGTAGTTCAGCATCAATTTAATAGTGGAATGACAATTATCCAAGCTTGCGTTATGAATAAGAGTACAGAGGGTGGTGATTAATGGGGAGTACTCGGATTGGGCGGGTGTGGAAAGTGGGGTCCCCCAGGGTTCTGTCCTGGGACCAATCCTGTTTAATTTGTTCATAAATGATCTAGAGGAGGGGATATCGAGTAAAATCTTAGTATTTGCGGATGATACTAAACTAAGCATGCCAATATCTTCTGGGCAGGATGTGGAAACCTTGCAAGCGGACCTGAACAGAATAACGGGGTGGGCAACTACATGGCAGATGAGGTTTAATGTTGATAAATGTAAAGTAATGCACTTGGGGGCCAGAAACCAGAAAGCAAGCTACTCACTAGGGGGGGAACCTCTGGGGGAGTCTAGGATGGAAAAGGACTTGGGGGTACTGGTAGACAACAAGCTTGGCAGTGGCATGCAATGCCAAGCCGCCTCAAGCAAAGCCAACAGAATACTGGGATGTATAAAAAAGGGGATTCACTCCAGAAATAAAGAGATTATTCTCCCACTCTACAAGACTCTGGTCCGGCCACATCTGGAGTATGCTGTCCAGTTCTGGGCACCGGTCCTCAGGAAGGATGTGCTGGAATTGGAAAGAGTCCAGAGAAGGGCAACAAAAATAATTAGGGGAATGGAGGACATCAGCTATGAGGAAAGACTACAAGCACTGAACCTTTTCTCTCTGGAGAAGAGACGATTGAGGGGGGGATATGATATCAATGTACAAATACTGTACTGGTGACCCGAGCATAAGGAACAAACTATTCAGAGAAAGGAGATACAATAAGACACGTGGCCACTCACTAAAACTTGAGGAAAGGCGGTTTAACCTTAAAGTGCGTAAGGGGTTCTTCACTGTAAGAGCGGTAAGGATGTGGAATTCTCTTCCACAAGCAGTCGTATCAGCAGGGAGCATTGATAGTTTCAAAAAACTATTAGATGGACACCTTAAAGACCACAACATACAGGGGTATACAATGTACGGTTAAAAGCAAACACACACACACGCATCATAGGTTGAACTGGATGGACAGATGTCTTTTTTCAACCTCACTAACTATGTAACTATGTAACTATGGTGGCCACCCACGCTTAGATAAATGATTGATTTCTTTTCCAATCAACTATTTCCGGTAAATTGATCTAAAGTTGATGACCTATTCAGTTGATATGCCACTTATGGGGAAGTAGATTTTGACTGATAGGCAAGATTTTATCTTGATTTTCTGGACGGGAAGGATTTCCCCCCTTATAATCAGGCCATTTTTTTGCGATTCGGCACTGAGTTACTTTAACGGAAAATTGTGCGGTCGTGCGACGCTGTACCTAAATAAAATTGATGTTCTTTTTTTCCCACAAATAGAGTTTCTTTTGGTGGTATTTGATCACCTCTGTGATTTTTATTTTTTGCGCTATAAACAAAAAAAGAGCGACAATTCTGAAAAAAAAAAAAAAAATATATATATATATATATTTATTTATTTTTTTCTATTTCACATTCTGCTATATAACATTCCCAAAAAACAAAAAAAAAATCTAAATTTTTCATTCTTTTAGGCCAATTTGTATTTGTATATATTTTTGGTAAAAAAAATCATAATAGGTGTATTCTGGTTGGTTTGCACAAAAGTTATCGCGTCTACCAACTAGGGGAAAGATTTGTAATTTTTATTTAATTATTTATTTTTTTACTAGTAATGTCGGCGATCTGAGATTTGTAGCGGGACTGCGACATTGTGGCGGACAGATAGGATCCATATCCGACATTTTTTACACTTTTGGGGGGACCAGTGACATTACTGTAGTAATTAGTGCTAAAAATATGCACTGTTACTGTAATAATGACACTGGCAGGGAAGGGGTTAACACAGTGGTGATCAAAGCGTTAAATATGAGCCTAGGGGAGTGATTTCGAACTGTATGGGGGAGGGGCTTGTGAAATGACCACAGAGACCTGTGATCCTATATAGAGGAATCTGTGATAATTTCAGAGAGAAGAACGGTCAGCTGTGTTTACAACAGCTGACCGTCCTTCTCTCTCAGCGGGGAGCGATCGCAGGTGCCCAGCAGCAATCAAGGCCGCCGGTCCTGTGGATCAACATCCCCGCTGCCTAGTTGGGGTGGGAGCACGCCCCCCAGCACCATGTGCACGACTGATGTAGGGCTACGCTGTTTTGCGCAGCCGAGCCAGCCTGGCACAGTAAATATGCGACGGCCAGTTGGCAAGTGGTTAAGATCATAAATGATTTATTGCATCTCCGTTTCCACAATGTAATCTCATAATCTGGTCACTCAAAGTATGATCATGTCTGGTTCTGGTTCCTGGTTGATTGAGTCAGTTTGATTAAATCAAATCTAAATTGAGTCTAAATCTATCAGAAGGCAAATTATGGGTCTTTGGATGGCTTTGTGGATATGATCACTTTGATTGAATTGTACACAAATCAGATAATAAAGTCAACTCTGAAAGTGATTGCTCAGTGTCTTGGCAGATAAAGAAATAACATAATTTATGTACCTAACCCAATTAAAGGATAAGTCCAACCTAAAACTAAAATCCCTGCTTCTATAGATCTCCTCGTTCTAACACTAACCTATCATTTTTGCCTACCTCCCACAACATTTTTTACTGACAAAACATGTAAGATTTACTGGCGGAGCACATTTTTTATTGACAACCTGAAAAAATGACAGAACTCCTATTAATAACTAGGACAGCTGATATTTAAACAGTATAAACATAATATGGAAATACTGACAATACCCCTAACAAGTAATTTGCCTGGGTTACACTTAAAAAGCCAACACAGCATAACAAATTATCAGCCCCTGATATTTTCCGAAAGTAAAAATCAGTATACTTACCTTTTTTGAAGCCGATCCGACCCAATCCCACGCTGAGCTGTCAGCTGCAGCTTCACTGTAGAGGCGGGTGCATAAGACACAGCCGACAACGGAAGCCCCGTAGTAACTCTATGGGGTGACGTCACATCCCATTCATTTCACAGCCGTTGTCGATCGTGTCCTCTGCAGTGCTTCCGCTGCAGGAGATCAGATCGGATCGGCTTCAAAAAAAGGTAAGTATACTGATTTCTTCTTTACAGAGCGAGATAGGTTAGTGTTAGAATGTGAAGATCTATAGATGCAGGAATTTTAGTTTTAGGGTGGACTTATCCTTTAAAGACATGGGCTAGATACAGTATATAGTGTGATTTGCTTTATAAAGTGGGACACTTTCCTTTGAAATTTCCATGAATAGATTAGCGTATCCTGGTGTCACCTTTGACCCTGTGATTGGCACCTGTATTTGTTCATAAAACTGCCCATTTATCAGAAATTGTTGCGAGTAAGAACAATTTGCAACAATTTCATAGCTAACTCCACTAGATTACCAGAGAGAGCAATGGAACTCAGTGACTCATAAAAGACCTGCAACCTGTTGTCAAGAGGTATAGACATGTATAAATTACATAGGCTCATACTTTAAAGAAAAATATCTTCTGGCATTTGTTTAATATGTATTTCAGGATTAGGAAAAGCAGTAGTATCGAGTAAGAATGAGCTCATAGTGGCTACCTTGGAACATAGAAATTGTTCAAGGAATACAATATTTGGTGTTTTTATCTATATATATATATATATATTGGGAAGAAAATAGAACAAAGGTGATTGTAGTTATTGCATACCAAGAAAATTTCTCAAACGATTGTCAATAATTTCAGGTCTGGAAGCATCTTGAACAATCCTATTATTTAAATCCTAAAGATCTGGGGCTTTTCATAAATCCTAGCATCCGACAACTGCCACACAACCTCATGTTCATGATCCCAATAAATCATTAAAACTGGAGCACCACCCTTATTGGCTGGTTTCAGCACAATATTTTTGCCGTTACATAAATTAGTCCATGGATGACATTCTGTACTGTTCTTTATAAAATGCTATACTTGGGATAATTCTACTGCTATCGAAGTTGCCCATGCCCATATTATTTTAATAAATGCCTTGACTGTATAGGACATTATTGGTGATGTCCATTTTCTAGTATGCGATTAACTTTGGAAAGAACAGGATTTGGAAAACAGGAACCACTATCTGTGGTGTCAAAATAAACCCTAAAACTAAGAGTTCTAATAGGATTTTCCAACTCTACATCCAGTTCTAGTTGATCATCTAAATATGTGGGTACAACCGCAACACCCTTATTAAGTACCTGTAATTGATCAGCTGTCAATGCGGTTGATTTAATAAAACTGGAGCACTGGTGCAACTGTGCATTGTTAATAATCAGCTTCGAACTTCAGCTTGTTTAATTAAGCTTTGACATAAAAATACTGGAAGCTGATTGGTTTCTATGCACAGCTGCAGAGATTTTGCACTCTCCAGTTTTAGTAAATCAACCCCACTGTATGATATGATAAATTCACCATTACGTTAACCTGGTTTTCTTACTCTTCGTAGAGCTACTCACTAGGATGTCTACTCTGCTGGTGGCCCCTATTTGTCTTTCTATGCCTTTTCTATTGGTTTCTAAAAAATCAAGCTGCAGGGATGTAGAACATTCACCAAGGATTCATATAGGGATTTAGACTGGCTCCCAGGCTGTTACCCACTTCTATTAAATGGATGGGAATCTTCCATGTGTAAACACGTCCTTCTTGATAATCAAAAGTATCTCTTTTAAACTTGTCTAGTTAAGTAGACCAGTTATAAATACCCGGGAAAGTGGTCTGCATTTCATAGAATGATGTATAATCTTCAGTAACCAGCAATGCACCCAGAACCATATACCTTCAAATCTTTCCCCTTACCTTTGACGACCTTGCACTGTAAGAGCTATAAGGTCTAAACAACAGTTGTTCAAATTTTTAAACTGGTTGTCACAGAATGCTTTATTATTACGAAAAAAAAATGTAGGGCATATATCTAGTCTCAGGCCTCTTAGAATCCGTTTCACCTTTAGGTACTCAACCAAGGTGACAGAGTCCAATTTATACTCTATAATTTTCTTTGAATTTAATTCTAATTGGTGCTGGAGATAGGCAGTGTCTGCAGTAAATGGACTTTCTTGTTGACCAAATTGCTCCACTATGTGATCTATTTCAGCTTGCCTGTATACCAGGGTGTCGGCGATTTTGCTAGTAAGTGAATATAAATCAGCAAATGACATTGCAAAGAGCAGAGAGGGTACAGATACCTAAATCTGTACAAAGACAAAATACGTTGTATAAAGACAACAGTTGTTAGTACGTGGTCGGTGCACCTTAACATAAAGTTATACATCAAGGTATTTAATGCTTATATTGCTCAATAGGGTATTTGAATTATAAAGGATTCTAGCCACTAAAATCCCAAAAGGACCATGTGTATATAAATATAATAGGCATAAAACAGCGTGTACTGCAGCAATATTCTTTTATACTTGAAAATGTTTCATATAATTCTCAGAAGACCTATAATCAATGTCATATGTCAGCAGAGGCAAAATACAGCATAGTGGCATACAGGAAA
Source organism: Pelophylax lessonae (assembly GCF_965119305.1). NCBI lineage: Eukaryota > Metazoa > Chordata > Amphibia > Anura > Ranidae > Pelophylax > Pelophylax lessonae. Next base: position 495,910,631 of record NC_138769.1, on the reverse strand, counting down.
AGCATGTACAGACACAATGACATAAGTATAATATAACATGAGCAAAAGATACATAGAGTACATGGAAGTGTCCTCATAACGAAAACAAGTCAAAATGCATTAGTGACACCCTTGTCATAAAAAAACAAAAAAAAAAACTTAAATGGGCAGCATTTCAGGGGAGGTTTGGCAGGTTCCCTATGTAAAATTTCTTAGGTATTCTGAATGAACGTAGAAATTTTTCATTAAAAATAAGATTTAATTGAACCAATGCTGGCGAACCAGGAATACACGGTAGGTCACTTATCTCTTATATCAAGAATATGCAAACTGTGGCCCTCCAGCTGTTGTAAAACTACAAGTCCCATCATTGTAGATCCGCAACATCCGGAGGGCTACAGTTTGCATATCCCTGCCTTATATTAGCTCAACTAAGGACCTCCTTGTTTTTTTACCCAAACCTGACCTCCTGTATGAAATCTAGAAAAAAATGTGATGAAGCCAGAGTTGGCAACGCTATGGATGTTAGAGCTCATAAAGCAAATCCAGATAACATTAAAATTGCATATCTGATCATGTAAATACGTTCTGTGAATGAGGGAGAATGGGTAAAAAATCCTCTTCCCTATTCAGAGAACCTGTTACCAGTGCTGGGACAAGGTCCTGTAAGGTCCAGGGCGAACATGCCAAACTGTGTCCCCCTCCCCAGATGTATGAGCATTATGTGTCAGCAAAATTCCCCCCACAAAAACACTGAGCACTAATCTGCATGCTTACCCCCTTAGCATAAATCCCCCCTTCTCCCAGTACAAGTCTGCCCCCCTTCTGAAATCCCCCCTCTCAGCACAAATCTTTGCCCCTTCATCCCCCAAATCCCCCTAGCTAAAATGCCCCCCCTCAAAAAAAATTCACCCCTCCTAGCACAAATCCTCTGCCCCTAAAATGTTCCCTCCTAGTATACATAGCTACATAGTTAGTCAGCTTGAAAAAAGACACAAGTCCATCTGGCTCAACCGATAAAAACAAAAAACAGTAAAGAAAACAATCCCATATACACAATCCTATCTCTCTCTCCCCCCCCCCCAATCCCTCCTCCCAACACAAATCCCCCTAGATCACCACTCTTAGCACCCCCCCCATATTTTCCCTCCTAGAACAATACTTACCCCCTGCCACCCCCCCAATTTCCCATTCCAACACAAATTCCCTCCCCCCAATCTCTATGTGGTGCTCCCACATTACATTAAGCCACAAATCCCAGGGCAGCTTCCCCTCCTGCCCACCCCTTGTCCTGGCTCTGCCTGTTACATTCAAATAAAGTAATGCAAAGATTTTTGTCAATGGAGAAAAGGACAGAAGGGCGGGTGCCCATCAGGACTTTCTTCAATGTACTTGAGTGTTAAACCTTAAATGAGTAATCACCATAGTGCTAGAAGGTTAGAAGGTTAGCACTGTGAAAAGGATGGGGCATCACTGGAGAGAAGATTTCTACAGCCTGCAGGATATGGGACATACTTCAATACAGGTAAGTTATATGACTGCGGCTGTAGCAAAAATAAATAAATCAATTTATAAATAACTAATATTTAGCCTTAGGGCTCATTTTGATGGGTGCTAGATCTGTCCTCCGTGCTGAGCCGCTTTTTGCATCCACGTCGGAACTGTGCACAAAATCCCTGTGCGTTTGGATCCATGCTCCTGCCCACATGTCAGATTTTGATATGCGACTGTGTCCATGCAGCTGCTGTGTCTGCATCCACTTCTTTGGACTGCCTGCACACAGCTCCGAGGTGGATGCAGACACAGCAAAAAGCATCTCAGATTAGGAGATGCGTGTCAGCGCCTGTCTTATTGAACCATTAATGATAAGCAGCACACACAGTAAGGGTTCATTCACATTATGTCCTTTCAGCTGCTTTGATCTGCATAGCCCAACACAGACTCAATGTAAGGGCAATAGAAAACAGTAGATCTTAATTTGCTCTGTTCACAATATACATATATGGTGGGGGGCATTGCTTAACCTTCCTAGCGGTATTCCCAAGTGTGGCTTAGGGTTAAATTTCAGTGCCAAAAGCGGTAAAACCCCGAGCCACACTCGGGGTACCGCTAGGAAGATCACTGGATCCTCGTAGAGGGGTTACTAACCTTGTCACCGGGATCCAGCGATGTATCCCGACAGTGTGCGGCGGCGGAGCTTTCTCCCGATCCTCTGTGTGCCCCAGCTTCCATCTCCTGCGACGTGACGTTCGCAGGGGGGGGGGGGGGTGGAACCGGCGGCAAATTCAAATGTAAAACACACCAAACACACTGATACATTGCAAAATAAAATACATTCACATTAGATTGCCCCCCAGTGCCCTTTCCTGCAGTTCTACTGTACTTTTTATGTATATATATATATATATATATATATATATATATATATATATATAAATATATATATATATACACACACACACACGTGTATATATATATACACACTTATATATACATATATATATATAATATGTATACATATATATATGTATATATACAGTTTATATATACATATATAGATATATATATATATATATATATACATATATATATATATATATATATATATCTATATATCTATATATGTATATATATATATATGTATACATACATACGTACATACTTTAACTTATTTATAGTTTTTTATTATATTATAATTTATGATTTTGTGTTTCAAACTTTATCATACCCAAGATGTTATAAAGAAGAACGCACAGTAAAAAAAAAATCATATATAAATAGTTGGTTTGGGCTGCTCATTTTTAAGAATTACATGCAAAATAATGGTACCGCTTTCAGCACCTAAAATCCGAAAGAATCATACCGCCAGGGAGGTTAAACTGATTCTAAAGGCTAAATTATCTGCATTAAGATAAAAAAAAAAAGAGTGTACCTCCTCCCCCAGCCCACCCCCATACTTACTTGAGCCTGATCTCAATCCAGCACATTGCACAAGAGCAGAGGCTTTCTTCACTCTTCCCCCTCTGGCTCAGAGACACCATTGGGAACCACTGACTGCTGGTAACCACAGCCAGTAAGGGGGACTAGCCACCCTCTGTGTGTCTATGGACATACAGAGCCAGGTCAGGATCAAGCCCACATGAGTGTCCCCATAGCAAGTGGCTTGCTCTGGGGGCTCTTGGCAGGGGGGAGGAGTCAGGTGCACCGCCCGGGGACCCGAGAAGAGGAGGATCAGGGCTGCTCTGTGAATAACCAGAGCAGGTAAGTATGGCATTTTTGTTATATAAAAAAAGAATATTTGGGTTTACAATCACTTAAAAAATGTATGCTCATTCATCAACACAACTAACTGCACTGCATTGTGCTAAGGTGCATGAGGTTTGAATAAAATTAAATTTTGTGACATTTTATTGAAGTATAAAAATGCATTTCACTGCCCCTACCTGATGCACACCAGCAGGGGCTTATTATACGGAACATAACACGCACAAGCTGTTGTGAGTTAGCCCTTAGACTGGCCATACACATTCTATTTCTAAAAAAGGAACGGACAGAGGGCGCACCAGCCTAGCGCATTATCTTTAAAACAATTTATTAAAATAAAATAGCATACACATTGTACTCACAAAACAAGTTGGAACACGGGCAAACATGTGCAACCACCAGAGCTCTGATGAAGGGGGGGACACCCCGAAATGTGTAAGCGGTTCTTTGGAGGTCCACATACCACCATGGCCTGCATCAGCAGAGGAAACCCAGTCAGTGGAGAGTCTTGGTGGTCCTTGATTGCACATGTTTGCCCGTGTTCCAACTTGTTTTGTGAGTACAATGTGTATGCTATTTTATTTTAATAAATTGTTTTAAAGATAATGCGCTAGGCTGGTGCGCCCTCTGTCCGTTCCTTTTTTAGAGCCTGTTTGGGTATCCACGACCTGTTGAGAGTGGCAGCACAGCCGGGACTACGTCCATTCAACCTGAATCGCATTCTCAGGATACCCGTTTCAAGATAACCCCTCAAGCGCAGGAGTCATTTATCTTTTGTACACATTCGATTTCTAAACAGCAGGGATGGATGGATCACTCACTATTGGCTACTGTATATTGACAGGCAGCACGTGTGGCTGTCAGAATAACTGAAAACTAGCTGGAGCTGATTGGCTGCAGTCACTGTTTGGCCAATACATACACACAAAATAGGTGTGCATCAACCCAAATAAAGTCCAAAGAAGCACATTATGTGAAAAGACATTCAGATTTCTGTGATGTGATATTTTTCAGCACAGTTCATGAAACAAAAAATAGTTCAAAAAATAAAATTCAAAGAGTCAGTGAAACAATCAGCCATCCATCAATCCAGTGTAGGTCCAGTGCATCCACAAAGTATTCCCCAAGCTTCCATTTTTCCATATATTTTTATGCTACAGCCTTATTACAAAATTAATTAAATTCATTATTTTCCTCAAAATTCTGCAAACAATACCCCATAATGAAAACGTGAAAGAAGTTTGTTTGAAATCTTTGCAAATTTATTAAAAATAAAAAACAAAAAAAAAAATCCCATGTACATAAGTATTCACAATCTTTGCTCAAAACTTTGGTGAAGCACCTTCGTAACCAATTACAGCCTCAAGTATTTTTGAGTATGATGCTACAAGCTTGGCACACCTATTTGTGGGCAGTTTCTCCCATTCTTCTTTGTAGGACCTCTCAAGCTCCACAGGTTGGATGAGAGGCGTCAGTGCACAGCCATTTTCAGATCTCTCTAGAGATATTCAATCGGGTTCAAGTCTGGGCCACTCAAGGACATTCACAGACTTGGACCATAGTGTAATCCCGTAAACCACATAAAGTATATTTATTCAAAAGCACTACTCACAATGTAGACGACAAATGCAGGCACATAAAGCAGACAGCTGAAGGGTTCAGTCGCGGCGTCCCGCATGTATCCAAACAACATTTATAGCAGTAAAGGAGGCTGGCTCCGTAAGGGGGCGTGTGGACGTTACGTCTGGAGTCGCCAATGTTTCGTCATCAAAAGACGTCGAGACACCCAGACGACGTCTCCCAGTCCCTGCTGCTGAAAAACATCCCCACAGCATGACGCCGCCATCGCCAAGCTTCATTGTAGGGATGGTATTGGCCAGGTGAGGAACGGTGCCTGGTTTCCTCCAGACATGACACTTGCCAGAACATGGAAATGCAATTATTTTAGTAAAAATAAACTGCTAAATACTGTAAGAATATTTAATAATAAATATCTTGCGCTCGTACTTATGTCAGAATATTTATACTGCTCTGAATATAGCAGTGTATTTATGGTTAATAAGCAAAGATCTATGAAAAAGGAGAGTCTTCACCTATTGCCATAAATCAATGTCGAGAATTCTTTTTAATTGATTAATTTCTTTTTAAAAGCATATACCAATCTTAGTGAGTACAGTCTACAGCGTGGAATATATATAAAAATATTTATTCTCAAGACATGCAAACACAATATATGATCAAACAAGAAGTGACACAAAAATAACTCTACATAAAAATACTAACTTCAAATAATCAATGCAATGTGATGTTTAGCTCAATAATGAAAGTGAAACTAAAACAAAGTGAAAGTAAAACGAAAGTAAAACGAAAGCAAGATTACCATTTCTTCCCAGGTATAGTATAAGCCATAAATTAATGTTCTATATAAACAGACTACAATGGTCTGCGAATCACACGGCCCAAAGTCATTCCACTGCAGAAGGAATGAGAATAAGCCATGCAAAACGGAAGACTTAAAATTGCAAATAATGCACTGAATCTGATATTAATAAAAATGTATAAAAACAAAAATCAGCTTTTTAGAGAAAAATCTACCATGGTTTATACGGCTGGGATTGTAATCTCATTACCCTTAAATATGCAATATAAAACATATAAGGAAAGAATAAACAATTGTTGAATAAAATCAAATAATACAGCAAGGCATAATTACCACACTTAAAATAGCCGCTAGCTTCAAATCGTTACCAGAGTCCTAAGATGGACGCCTTTCTTAAGATGGTGGCTTCCCTTCAAGTTTCAGATGAATGATGTGGATCAGGGAGTATGTCTGCATGAGTCTATTGAAAAATGTAATAGCGTGTGTGGTGTAAGTGTGAGGTGTGTTGTCAGTAGTGTAAAGTGTGTCTATCTCATATCTGGGTTGGTCTTTTATATGGTAAGAACAAAGAGCTATAAAAATTACCATAAGTAAAACCCAGAGGGATGAAACATTATCCCTATTGGATGGGATATTCTATACCTAAACTAGTGAGATCATAGACACCTCTTTTGATAATTAACCCCATACTTGGATAATAAAGTTAAATGATTTCTCTATATGTGAGATTAATCATATAACACAACATAAAACTTTGTCCAGACTTCCAGTACATACATAAATGTCCACCTGTATCTCCATAATTCACCTGGGCAAGTAATGCCATTCAATAATTATATTTTTAAGACAATGTAATATTTTTATATTGGAATATCTCAAATTATCTCAAGACTGCACCTGGTATTTCGTCTCCAGAGGGCAGTATTGTACCGTTCATTAGATTTTGTATTTAACATAATTAAAACAATTTGTTATCTGATGACCTATTGACCTGTCGGCTAGTGAAAAGCAATTACTTATTTGACCATGCCAAAGGGCTGTCAGATATAGTCTAGGTTTGGGAATATTTACGACACCTTGAGCATTAAACTAGCCAAAAGCAATTCTTATATAAACACTCCTACCACATGCATTAACATGAAGTAATTCATTTCACTTTAGTTTTAAGTCTAAGCAAGATACTACTATGAGAATATAAACCTAAAACGTGATACAATATTCCTAAATATATATGTATATGCCTTACATAATATAATAACATAATTATGGCTAATATCGTCTCACATATAATGATGTACCTTTAAAAAAACTTATATGGTTCATCTTTAAATGTATGCTGAAAAACACTGAGCCATTGTCTATTGTTAAATACTTATAGACAGACTGACACTACCATCCCCTTAACTTCTGTTATCTGATAGAGGTGTCAATGTATAAGCTTATTTATGACAAAAGAAAATAGAAATGTCTGCTGAAAGTATAGGACCCTATTGTTGATATTCTATGCTCTCTTGTAAGCTTGTACGAGACATTTTGTTTAACAAGTATATATATGAACTTTGTTTCACCTTAAAAACAAGATGGACGCCATCCTGTTCAGAATCTCTTATATGCATAATATGAAATATACATGGCTTTTAAATCATTTTTCTTTTTACCTATTATGATTTTAATCAACCCCCAATAACCCCGACATATCCCCCCCCTTTCTTCCCAGTAGACAAGTGAGCAACTTAGGCCTATCTGGAAAGAAAGCTTTTTAAGGAGTAGTAAAAGAAAAAAAAAATGTCTTGTTCTCTTTTTTTTTTTAAGAGAATAGTTCATATTGGGAATTGTTCATAACTCTTAAGTACAGCGGTAAAAAAAAAATTTTGAGAAAAAAAAAAAAATCAGTTCAAAATGTCAGTTCGTAGCGACTTTGCTGGTGTTAGCTATGTCACAAACTGTTCCTTATTAGTCTGTTTGAATTCTGATCTCCTGGTAAAGAAACACAAATGTTCCTTGAAATCTGCATCATCAGCTTGTAAAGTCTTGATGGAGACAGAAATTAACTGCTGCAATGGCATTGGCAACTACCATTTAAAGCGCAGTAAAACAATGTTGGCAATCAGGAATCTGAGAAATCGGTTTGGACATTCAACCTTGGATGTTGGTTGGATAATGAATGGTTTCAGCATGGTCTAGAGTGTCATACACCTAGACTGAGGTTTGCTCACATAGGCAATGCACCATTCTCACATCTCCTTCAATTGAAAACAGGAGGTAGTGCGATTCCTCTCAATGGATTTCCTCGGATCAAATGCACAAAGATCTATAGAAACAAATCTTCCTCTCCTTCAACAAGAATCTGTGGCGTCTCACAGCTTGGTTCCTGAAGAGGGATCCGATTCAATGAGGGGTTCCGTCTTGAGCGGAGCTCTAAGGAGAGATGACCCATCCGATCGCTGTGTCTTTGGCAAACATCATCGTCTGTGCCAATCAACGACCTGGCATGGAAGGTTAATCTCTTCCTATTGGATGAAACATACAGTATGAATATACATTCTTATCAATTGACATTTCAATGCGATGTTGGTACCCTAAGCTTTCTGAGAGTTCTCCTTTAACTTAATGTGTGATCAGTCCTTTTATATGACACCAGGGAAGGTGAGACTATATATGCGACCTTTCCTAGGGCGACTGACTTCTGGGGCTTATTAACATGGGACTGTATTTATCACCATGGATACTATGCATTGGACAATAATAAAATGATACAATATTTTGTTAAAATTTTACCTACTACTTGGGAGAAAAAAAAATATATATATATATATCTTCCCCTTATGGGGCATCAATGCAATTTATTGTAGGCAATAAAACTACCTGGCATTGAGGATTCCTTCTTGGTTACCGTATACAACCTTTAACCTCTTGACTGCATTACGTCATTAGGGTTTGATCCTCCTTGGTATCACCGTCATTGGCGATTTTTCAAAATGTGCCCGCTTTAAGCGACCTGTTTGAGTCAGAGGGATGAAGTGACCACTGAAAAATAGGAGGGTAGTTAGTATCTAACAACCAAGATCCCCCCCTGGCAGGGATTTCAGGATCCTCAATGCTGTGACCTGGGATAAAAGGGTGTTAGAACCTCTGCATCCTATACCTCTATTCAGTGTATCCTTCTGATTCCTTACCACTTGGGCATTTAAAGATTTTGTGGCCTTTGGCTGGCCATAGGATTGGTTCCTAAAGAGGAATTTATTTTAGTTCTGGGCTGTAGTACCCAGAGTGAACCAATTGATCAGCTGATCAATTTGGCATCTATTCTGCTGAAAACCTTTACAGAATTGGATTATTGGCTCCGCCTCCTGCGGTGCCTATGTCTCTCGGGTTCAGACAGATGGGACAGATCCCCATCAGAACCAGTTACGCGGTTCTGGCGTGAGGTCTGGGCCTTAATGTCACTCTAACTTCCCGAGGATTTTGGGGAACCCTAGGATGGGGCAAATCCCTATTTATTTGTGGGTGTCCCCCCCCCTTGTTAATGGGATGTCCGGTGTCCTCCTTAAGGTATCCGGTGTTCCCTTGGGGCCTAGGTGGCATATCTTGCTCCTTTGCCAAACTTATTATTATTATGTACATGGGCAATGCCTCAAAGCACAGGGATTTAAATCCCAAATGGTTATACTCAGCTCCTTCATAGAAGGGTGGTAAGCACTTTTGAGTACAGCAAAAAAAAAAAAAAAATAATGCAATGGGGCTTTGGTGCTGTGTACATTTTAAATTGTAGATCACAGCTCTAGCAGCAGTAAAGTTTTTTTTGGGCTGACTTTTAAATGACATCCTGCAGGCACAACACAGAAAGTTGTTTTCATAGACCTCAAGATTATCAATAATGTCTAAGGACCTTTTTTATTAGCAAAAATCAGGACAGTACTCTTTTTAAAACTTTTTAAATTCTGGAGGTGCATGGTGTCTTTTTAGGGGTGCTAGTCTTTTTGCATTGACCTGATATGACTCATACCTATTTATGCATGGCTGCCCAATTTCTGCCCTCCTATATTAGGAATGTGGCTGGGGTAGGACATGGACTCTTTGCCTGATTCCCCCCCTTGTCTGGGTCATAACCATCAGACTGGGAATCATATCTGGGTCTATGAATAATTATATCATATTTAAAATGCAGGACTAATTAAGCATTTCCCTTATGCATTTACACCATGACCTTATGGAACTCTCCTAGGTATTTACTGATGAGTTCCTGTCATGACTTGAACAGTTACATTTTTTTTTTTTTTTTAAATTTTCCACTGCGGATTACTCGGCAACTTTTTGCTAGAAAACATTTTTCCTTGCTCTAATTTCCTAATTATTGCATTAATCATTTACATGTCTCTTTCACATGGTTACTTTCATTACAGTTTACTTGATAAAACTTCTGCCACAGTTCTACTTTATTCTGCAGTTTCACGCTACATTCTCTTAACTGATGTGTCCCAATAGAGGTCACTTTCACCTGCTCAAGGAGGTTCCTAATCTCATTCTCTCATTTATTTGGAGTGGAGATTGAAACTTTACTAAACTCCTTTTTGCTGAGCCTTCTGGTGCAGTTCCTCATAAAGATACAGTAAGATTAGCCATGACCAAAAAGTATGTGATCACACTTCCTGACGTCTTTTGGTGTTAGATAAGCTATTGGTGAGTTCATATATACAGGTTGTCCTCTACCCATGTCAGATGCCCTTTATTGGCCCGACGTTTGAGGATTTTGATATATGACTCTAACCAGCGTTTACATATTCCACCATTTCAGACTCAGAGAGGTGTTTCCACACATTTATGATCTGTTCCAAATCTACTGGGGTTGTGGCATTACCACTAGGGACTCACACCTTGCCAGAGTTGGCAGCGTGAACATTACCTGCTGTAGACATTTTTAATGCATTTCTATCACATTCACAATTAATAAAAAAAAATTCCAAAAAATTTTTTTTTTTTTTTTAAGTTATTGATTATGTCACCTGATCAATATTTATGATTGGCATATGTAAGAAATCAATAATTATCTCGCTGGGGCCTCCATTATACGTAAGAATATTTAATAATAAATATCTTGCGCTCGTACTTATGTCAGAATATTTATACTGCTCTGAATATAGCAGTGTATTTATGGTTAATAAGCAAAGATCTATGAAAAAGGAGAGTCTTCACCTATTGCCATAAATCAATGTCGAGAATTCTTTTTAATTGATTAATTTCTTTTTAAAAGCATATACCAATCTTAGTGAGTACAGTCTACAGCGTGGAATATATATAAAAATATTTATTCTCAAGACATGCAAACACAATATATGATCAAACAAGAAGTGACACAAAAATAACTCTACATAAAAATACTAACTTCAAATAATCAATGCAATGTGATGTTTAGCTCAATAATGAAAGTGAAACTAAAACAAAGTGAAAGTAAAACGAAAGTAAAACGAAAGCAAGATTACCATTTCTTCCCAGGTATAGTATAAGCCATAAATTAATGTTCTATATAAACAGACTACAATGGTCTGCGAATCACACGGCCCAAAGTCATTCCACTGCAGAAGGAATGAGAATAAGCCATGCAAAACGGAAGACTTAAAATTGCAAATAATGCACTGAATCTGATATTAATAAAAATGTATAAAAACAAAAATCAGCTTTTTAGAGAAAAATCTACCATGGTTTATACGGCTGGGATTGTAATCTCATTACCCTTAAATATGCAATATAAAACATATAAGGAAAGAATAAACAATTGTTGAATAAAATCAAATAATACAGCAAGGCATAATTACCACACTTAAAATAGCCGCTAGCTTCAAATCGTTACCAGAGTCCTAAGATGGACGCCTTTCTTAAGATGGTGGCTTCCCTTCAAGTTTCAGATGAATGATGTGGATCAGGGAGTATGTCTGCATGAGTCTATTGAAAAATGTAATAGCGTGTGTGGTGTAAGTGTGAGGTGTGTTGTCAGTAGTGTAAAGTGTGTCTATCTCATATCTGGGTTGGTCTTTTATATGGTAAGAACAAAGAGCTATAAAAATTACCATAAGTAAAACCCAGAGGGATGAAACATTATCCCTATTGGATGGGATATTCTATACCTAAACTAGTGAGATCATAGACACCTCTTTTGATAATTAACCCCATACTTGGATAATAAAGTTAAATGATTTCTCTATATGTGAGATTAATCATATAACACAACATAAAACTTTGTCCAGACTTCCAGTACATACATAAATGTCCACCTGTATCTCCATAATTCACCTGGGCAAGTAATGCCATTCAATAATTATATTTTTAAGACAATGTAATATTTTTATATTGGAATATCTCAAATTATCTCAAGACTGCACCTGGTATTTCGTCTCCAGAGGGCAGTATTGTACCGTTCATTAGATTTTGTATTTAACATAATTAAAACAATTTGTTATCTGATGACCTATTGACCTGTCGGCTAGTGAAAAGCAATTACTTATTTGACCATGCCAAAGGGCTGTCAGATATAGTCTAGGTTTGGGAATATTTACGACACCTTGAGCATTAAACTAGCCAAAAGCAATTCTTATATAAACACTCCTACCACATGCATTAACATGAAGTAATTCATTTCACTTTAGTTTTAAGTCTAAGCAAGATACTACTATGAGAATATAAACCTAAAACGTGATACAATATTCCTAAATATATATGTATATGCCTTACATAATATAATAACATAATTATGGCTAATATCGTCTCACATATAATGATGTACCTTTAAAAAAACTTATATGGTTCATCTTTAAATGTATGCTGAAAAACACTGAGCCATTGTCTATTGTTAAATACTTATAGACAGACTGACACTACCATCCCCTTAACTTCTGTTATCTGATAGAGGTGTCAATGTATAAGCTTATTTATGACAAAAGAAAATAGAAATGTCTGCTGAAAGTATAGGACCCTATTGTTGATATTCTATGCTCTCTTGTAAGCTTGTACGAGACATTTTGTTTAACAAGTATATATATGAACTTTGTTTCACCTTAAAAACAAGATGGACGCCATCCTGTTCAGAATCTCTTATATGCATAATATGAAATATACATGGCTTTTAAATCATTTTTCTTTTTACCTATTATGATTTTAATCAACCCCCAATAACCCCGACAATACCTTTGCCCATTAGCAATATATAGCAATCTTGTGACTTCTATCAATGTCTCATTAAAGCTTCAGGGGGAGCTGTCATTCTCCTCTGATTGTCCTTTGAGCCTGAAGGACCCCTGACCCTCTGTATGGACAGTGCTGATTGGCCCTTTGCTAATCACATGCATTCTTCCAAGAAAAAAAATGAGGAGATAGACTATCAGGAGATGGATTAGGGACTGTGGAAGAAAGGGAGGATCAGAGAAGATAGGATCGAACAGCCTTTTTACACAATGCAGAGGTTCCACAGTGAGTATAACAACTTTAAGCACACTTTAGGCACCCCTGCCAGTGTTAAATGGTTTGTCCTATCCATCTAAACTGATACATTCCGCTGTAGAGTTTGTGCTTTAGAAAAACAACAGACTTGATAACTGGATCACCAGGTGAAAATAGAAGGAAGAAAAGCCTAACAAAGAAAAGGAATACAGCCATTATATAAAAAAAAATTGAAAGCTGCATTATAATAGATCAGGGATGCTGAACCTTTTGAAGAGCGAGGGCCACTTAGGTGATTTGGTAACCGGTCATGGGCCACAATGAAATGAAATGGTTCAGAATTTTTTATGTTGAATAGTGTAATGAACATCTTCTTCCTGCAGCCTCTGAATGCCAGCAGGATTCAGAGGAAGAGAAGTCAGATTTCAGTGGTTGCAGGAGGAAAATGGAGAGGATTATTTTTTGTACTGTATATGCCACCCCCACCGCCTCTGTGTAAAACAGAATGTGAGAAGGAGGCCACATTGGCCCCTGACACTACACCAGTGGTAAAAACACGTCTGAACTATGGAGTTTTTCCGCCCCCTAAACTGCAAATGCAAATGGGCTCTTACCGTCCTAAGCCTCCTATAAGGTTCCTTTCACATGGGTGGAATTTGCACGCTCAGCGGGGGATCTGTCTGCTGATCCCTCACTCAGCTGAGCGAAGTGGGCAGAAGACAGCTACGTGTCCATAACGCATATGCAATGCAGACACAGATACAGCCCACTCTGCACTATGATAATATGATTGTAATGGGCAGGAAATGGGAGACAGGTGCAGGGCTTCAAAATGAGAGGACCATGCTCAGATAAATGATATAATCCACAGGTGGTTGCTGAGGCTCAGATGTCCTCCAACCATCACAAAAGCTTCAGAACAAAAAATAAAGCAGTCAACTCCAAAGTCCATATTATTGACCCTATTGGCTTGCATGACAGCAAGTATAAAAGGTGCTAACGCATTATGGCCGGTAGCCTTGATCACAGGTGCTGAAACGCGTTAGCAGCTTTTATACTCTCTGTCATGTAAGCCACTAAAGTTATTTATATAGACTTTGGAGTTCCTGGCTCTATCTTTCGTTTTGAATATGATTGTAATGTACACTATATTGCCAAAAGTATTAGGGCGCCTGCCTTAACACGAAAATGAACTTTAATGGCATCCCAGTCCTAGTCTGTAGGATTCAATATTGAGTTGGCCCACCCTTTGCTGCTAGAACAGCTTCAACTGTTCTGGGAAGGCTGTCCACAAGGTTTAGGAGAGTGTCTATGGGAATGTTTGACCATTCTTCCAGAAACGCATTTGTAAGGTCAGGCACTGATGTTGCAGAGAAGGCCTTGCTCTCAGTTCCGCCCAAAGGTGTTCTATTTGGTTGAGATCAGGAATCTGTGCAGGCCAGTCAAGTTCCTCCACCCCAAACTTGCTTATCCATGTCTTTATGGATGTATCTTTGCGCACTGGTGCGAAGTCATGTTGGAACAGGAAGGGGCCATCCCCAAACTGTTCCTACAAAGTTGGAGCATGAAATTGTCCAAAATGTCTTGGTATGCTGACGCTTTAAGAGTTCCCTTCACTGGAACTAAGAGGCCAAGTACAACTCCTGAAAAAGAACCCCACACCATAATCCCTCCTTCACCAAATGATTTGGACCATTGCACAAAGCAAGGTCCATAAAGACATGGATGAGCGAGTTTGGGGTGGAGGAACTTCACTGGCCCGCACAGAGTCCTGACCTCAACCCAATAGAACACCATTGGGATGAATTAGAGCAGAGACTGTGAGCCAGGCCTTCTCATCCAACATCAGTCCCTGACCTCACAAATGCGCTCATGGAAGAATGGTCAAACATTCCCATAGACACACTCCAATATCTTGTGGACAGCCTTCCCAGAAGAGTTGAAGCTGTTATCGCTGCAAAGGGTGGGCCAAATCAATATTTAACACTACGGGCTAAGACTGGGATGCCATTAAAGTTCATGTGCATGTAAAGGCAGGTGTCCCAAAATTTAGTTATATAGTGCAGGAGCCCCCGAACCCCCGGGCCATGGACCGGTGCCGGTTTGTGGCCTGTTCCTGACCAGGTGGCACAACAGAAGATGAACGGCGACTGTGGTCCACACAGGGCTATCACAGACTGTGTTCGTGGGTCATCTCCCAGGTCCTCCACCCACCCGGCCGACCATGTCAACCAATCAGCAGGGCAGGGGGCAGAAGGAGCTACAGATTTGAATGGAGAGCTCCTCACGCCCCTGCCCTGTTGATTGGATGATATTGTCAGGTGGGCGGTGCAGTTGGGAGAGAAAGCATGGACGGATCACAGCCTCTGCCCTGCTAAAGGTACAAGTCCTGTGCAGGGAAGGCAGACATTAGAATAGGGAAGTGTCATGTTAGAGAGGAAAGTTGAGGGGGGGGGGCAGGGGCACTGTGATGGAGGAGGCTGTGGTTGCTAGGGGCACTATAATATAAAGGGGACTGCACTGCAAAGGGGCACTGTAATTATTTCAGCAAACCTTTATAGTGCAGTCCCCTAATATCACAGTACGCCTTTACATTACAGTGTCTCCTTTACATCACTTCCCCCCTTTACATTACAGAGCCCCCCTTAAAGAGCAGTCCCCTATAACTTACAGTGCCCCCTTTAAATCACAGCCCCCCCCCCTTACATTACAGTGCCCTCTTTACAGAGCAGTCCCCATTTACATTACAGTGCCCCTTTACATCACAGCCCCCCCTTATCATTACAGTGCCCCCTTTACATCACAGCCCCCTTTTGCATTACAGTGCCCCCTTACAGCCCAGTCCCCTTTACATTACAGTGCCCCCTTTACATCACAGCCCCCCTTTAAAGAGCAGTCCTTGTTACATTAATGTAAAGGGGGTCTGTAATATAAAGGGGTCTGCACTGCAAAGGGGCCCTGTAATCATTTCAGTGCGCCTATGGTGCAGTCCCCTAATATCACAGTACGCCTTTACATTACAGTGCCCCCTTTACATCACTTCCCCCTTTACATTACAGTGCCCCCACTTTAATAACAGTACCCTTTACATTACAGTGCCCCTTTACATCACAGCCCCCCTTTTGCATTACAGTGCCCCCTTACAGCGCAGTCCCCTTTACATTACATTGCCCCCTTTAAATCACAGTCCCCCTTTACAGAGCAGTCCTTGTTACATTAATGTAAAGGGGCACTGTGATGTAAAGAGGACTGCACTGTAAAGGGGCACTGTAATGTAAAGGACACTGTGATGTAAAGGGGCACTTTAATGTAATGGGGCACTGTGATGTTAATGGGACTGCACTGTAAAGGGGCACTGTAATGTAAAGTGCACTGTGATGTAAAGGGGTATTGTAATGTAAAGGGACACTGTTATGTAAAGAGGACTGCACTGTAAAGGGGCACTGTAATGTAAAGGGCACTGTGATATAAAGGGGCACTGTAATGTAAAGGGGCACTGTTATGTAAAGAGGACTGCACTGTAAAGGGGCAATGTAATGTAAAGGGTCACTGTAATGTAAAAGCGCATGGTGATGTAAAGAGGATTGCACTGTAAAAGGGCACTGTGATGTAAAGGGGCACTGTGATGTAAAGAGGATTGCACTGTAAAGGGGCACTGTGATGTAAAGGGGCACTTTGATGTAAAGAGGATTGCACTGTAAAAGGGCACTGAGATGTAGAGTGGCACTGTGATGTAAAGAGGATTGCACTGTAAAGGGACACTGTGATGTAAAGGGGCACTGTGATGTAAAGAGGACTGCACTGTAAAGGGGCACTGTAATGTAATGGGGCACTGTAATGTAAAGGGGCACTGTGATGTAAATGGGGCACTGTGGTGTAAAGGGGCACTGTGATGTAAAGGGGCACTGTGATGTAAAGAGGACTGCACTGTAAAGGGGCACTGTGATGTAAAGGGGCACTGTAATGTAAAAGCGCATGGTGATGTAAAGAGGATTGCACTGTAAAAGGGCACTGTGATGTAAAGGGGCACTGTGATGTAAAGAGGATTGCACTGTAAAGGGGCACTGTGATGTAAAGGGGCACTTTGATGTAAAGAGGATTGCACTGTAAAAGGGCACTGAGATGTAGAGTGGCACTGTGATGTAAAGAGGATTGCACTGTAAAGGGACACTGTGATGTAAAGGGGCACTGTGATGTAAAGAGGACTGCACTGTAAAGGGGCACTGTAATGTAATGGGGCACTGTAATGTAAAGGGGCACTGTGATGTAAATGGGGCACTGTGATGTAAAGGGGCACTGTGATGTAAAGGGGCACTGTGATGTAAAGAGGACTGCACTGTAAAGGGGCACTGTGATGTAAAGGGGCACTGTAATGTAAAGGGGACCTCACTGTAAAGGAGCTCTTTAATTTAAAGGGGCACTGTGCTTTAAAGGGGCACTGTGATGTAAAGAGGACTGCACTGTAAAGGGGCACTGTGATGTCAAGGAGCACTGTAATGTAAAGGGGACTGCACTGTAAAGGAGCTCTGTAATGTAAAGGGGCACTGTGCTTTAAAGGGGCACTGTGCTGTAAAGGAGCTCTGTAATGTAAAGGGGAATGCACTGTAAAGGAGCTCTGTAATGTAAAGGGGCACTGTGCTGTAAAGGGGCACTGTAATGTAAAGGGGAATGCACTGTAAAGGGGTTCTGTTATGTAAAGGGGCACTGGAATGTAAAGGGGGGCTGTGATGTGAAGGGGAACTAAGGACACTAATATAAAGGGGGGGACTGTGTTGTAAATGGGGGCTGAGGACAGACTCCCCCGTCCACTGGGAGAATTGTCTTCTGTCCCTGATGCCAAAAGTGTATGTTTTTTCTTTTGGGTTTAATACCGCTCGAACTGTCGATCTAAATTGAAATCCACTTCTTCATGTGTGGCATAACAGGCTGCCAACTGCAGATCGATTATTGCTATGAGAAGAGATTGATTGGAAAATAAATCGATCATTTATTAAAGTGTGCATGCCATCCAAGCTAATTAATAAACAAACGAAATACTATTCCCTAATAATTTTTTATTATTGCATTTGTATAGATATTTTAGGCAGAGATGTAGCAAACGCCTGCAGAAAAGAGCCTAGGAATAGTAAGAAGTGTTTTGCAGTGATCCATGGAATGAGAGAAGAAGAATGTGTAGAGAGATGATGTGCCAGGCTGTGACTCCACTCCACATTTCCCTATGAGCCTTGTTCCTAGATTGAGGCAATGCATTGTAGAGCACGTTTGTCCAGGATTTGGTGGTGCCGGCCGGTTGGCTCAGGGATGTGCAGTGTCTGGCGGAGAGGCTCGGTGTGTCATGTATAGAGCAGGTGACATCTGTCCCTCCCCTGTCATTCTGTCCCCTGTCATAGCACACACAGGTGAGCCCCGGAGTCGTGCCTAGGCTCCTGCTCCCTGCACCAGGAGTCGGATCCAAACTTTTCTCCCATTTGTCGGGATCCCCAGCAAGGCTTGAGTTGGATGAGATTTGTGGGGATTAGGAAGTGTTGCTGAGATTTGGGGGGGACACTGGATTGGAGATTGCAGCATGCATTGGATTTGGGGACCTGTGCTGCTGTCACTTTGTGCCGGTGCTGAAATGAAGGCTCGGAGCTGCAATGAGGTCAGACTGGCGTATAGTGCTAAGGGATTCAGCCTGGTCACTGTACCCTACCAGCAGATCACAGGTAAGTGCAATCACCTACCTCTCACCCTGACACCACAACCCAACTGTCATTTTATCTCTTAACCCTTTGCAGTAACTGACATTTACCGTGAGAAATACAAACTCTTCAGCTTCTGTTGGTGAGGTTTATGTGCAACTTGCAATGATTCGATTATGTGTACAAACAGTCAGCAACTGCAGGGAACAATATTATTCAATCCAGTGTGTGTAGTTTACAAATATTGTATTATCAGGATGCATGCCATGAGATATTCTGATGTTCACAAAACTGCCAAAATGAGAATTTTATTGATTATAAAGGCTTGTTTGTTTTGGCACGAGAGTTCCTGCGTCGATGTTCAGTAAAACGCCCGTGTTAGATGCGTTTAAATGCGTAAACTTCCAGTTCATTATCCTCCTGCTCTGTTTTCAATCACAATTTGTACTTTTTGCTTCTATGTATACCAATGTACATGCATATGCGCATAAAATGCATGTCCTCAGGCGCAGATTTTTCCAATTTTGGTTACATATCTGAACGCAGTGCATGTTTACACACCTGTGTGCGTGCCCCCATTAAAACAATACATCTGCATTAAGATCTATAAAAAAAAAATACACTCTGAATTACATTTTTGTTCATCAACTGTGCGTATGTACCCTTAACATAGATGTAAACCCAATCACTAGAAACTTGTAGGTACCCTTAAAGTAGATGCAAACCCAATAACTAAATAACTAAAATGTACATGTTCCCCTAAGGTAGATGTAAACACAATTACTAAAAATGTACTTGTACCCTTAAAGTAGATGTAAACCCAATTACCAAAAATTTGCATGTACCCTTAAAATAGATGTAAACCCAATTACTACAAATGTGCATACCCCCCTAAAGTAGATGTGAACCCAATCACTAGAAACTTACATGTACCCTTAAAGTAGATGTAAACCCAATCACTAGAAACTTACATGTACCCTTAAAGTAGATGTAAACCCAATCACTAAAAATTTGCATGTACCCTTAAAGAAGATGTACACCCAATCACTAAAAATTTGCATGTACCCTTAAAATAGATGTAAATCCAATTACTACAAATGTGCATACCCCCCCCCCTCCCCCCTAAAGTAGATGTGAACCCAATCACTAGAAACTTACATGTACCCTTAAAGTAGATGTAAACCCAATTACTAAAAATTAGCATGTACCCTTAAAGTAGATGTAAACCCAATTACTAAAAATTAGCATGTACCCTTAAAGTAGATGTAAACCCAATTACTACAAATGTGCATACCCCCCTAAAGTAGATGTGAACCCAATCACTAGAAACTTACATGTACCCTTAAAGTAGATGTAAACCCAATCACTAAAAATTTGCATGTACCCTTAAAGAAGATGTACACCCAATCACTAGAAATTTGCATGTACCCTTAAAATAGATGTAAATCCAATTACTACAAATGTGCATACCCCCCCCCCCTCCCCCCTAAAGTAGATGTGAACCCAATCACTAGAAACTTACATGTACCCTTAAAGTAGATGTAAACCCAATTAAAAAAAAAATTGCATTTGCCCCCAAAGTAGATGTAAACCCAATAACTAAAAATCTCATTGTAGTCATTATCAAAATGATAACAGTGTATAACAAAAATATAATAATATAAATATCCATATTAAACCTGTGTCATTTAAAAATCATTTTTAACCTTTTCAGATCTACAGCTTTGATTACAATACCTGGTGATCTCTCAATGACAGTTTTTTTTTTTTTTTTCCCCAGGCACTTGAATATAGGGTTCTGTGTAGGTTTTCTGTTTATTTATTTATTTTTTTCTATTGATTGAACTAGCTGGACTTTTTCAACCTGCTAACTATTGAACTATTGGGGTTATTTACTAAAACTGGAGAGTGCAAAATCTGGTGCAGCTCAGCTTAGAAACCAATCAGCTTCCAGGTTATTTTGTAAAAGCTTAATTAAACAATCTGAAGTTAGATGCTGATTGGCTACCATGTACAGCTGCACCAGATTTTGCGCTCTCCAGTTTAGTAAATCAACCCCTATGTGACTAGGTAACTTTCTGTTACAGGGTGACAATGCTCTGACTCCCAATTACTGTCCTGCTTGGTCACCATGTCACATGGGCTTTTAATGGAAGCTTAAAGCAGCTGTGCCAAAATGAATTGCACATGCATGTCCCACCGTGGTCACCATCCTGATAAATGACATGTGGCCAATGTTGAGATGCATGCATGTGGACAGTAAGTGGCTGCAAAAGGCTTGGGGAGACCAGAAGCACTGAGATGCAAAAAGATGAGAAAAGTGAAAACAGAAAAAAAACATAAAACCTGTTTATTGTACACAATGCTTTAGAAAAATAAATGTCATCCACTTGGGGTTTCTGTCTATTTTAATCTAGCGGCTGTAAGTGCATTTATTATGTTTATTTTGGGTTGTGCACCGATTCTTCCTGTCATCTCAGTGATGATACTGTGCTTTCTGCTGCCATTGATGTAGACATATACTGGAGATACCCCACTACACATCCTTCTGTGTTCAGGTATCAAAGTGATGTTAAGGTATTGCTAAAAGTAAATCATGTAATGCATTTCCATTTAGTATATGAATGATGCCTTTCCACTTAAGTCGTACCTTAGTTGCATTTTATATATGATCCGTCGAGGGTAACATTCCAAGAAGCAGCCAGGCTTAATTATTCACATAGCAATAGATAAACTTCACTAAAGCACTATGTTTTTCTTCCAGTGGTGTTCCAGTAGTGTGCTGGTATAGATTGTGTGTCTGTCATATGTTTCTTGTTCATTGTCTGGCCACTGTATCTATTACAGCTGGATAATGTCAGCTTGGAGGTATTCTTTAACCCTGTGTGCGTCTCAGGACAATGCATCTCCTGCAGATAAAATGTTCACAATGATTTTTATTCTTCATATGTCTTTGTGCTGAATAATCTTCACATTTATTCCCATGTGCTAGCTTATATAGGTAAATAACTATACTGGTAAAGACAATCCCTTGTAGTAGTTGTGTAATGCATAAAAAAGAAAAAAAGAAATATGTATGTATATATATATATATATATATATATATATATATATATATATACATACATATTTTTTTTTATATATATATATATATATATATATATATATATATATATATATATATATATATATATATATTCTGTATATATATATATATTCTGTATATATTTATATCATATATTTTATATATATATATATATATATATATATGTATATATTGTATATATTTATATCATAATAAATAAAATAAATGAAAAAAAATGTATTATGAGTTTGCACAATATAATTATTCAGACCGTCATTTAAAATACCTTTTGAATATTGCTAGAAGAAATTTTGGGTTTCTTTAATGCCTTTGAACCATGCAGTTAATTAGGATAATGCTGACTTTTGCCATTCACTTTGTAAGCATTTAGTAAAAGATGAACTCAGAGCTGCAAAATTTGGAATGAGTAGTGGAGCAGATATATCTGATGTATAGTACATACAAGGTACTTGTTAGGATTCTTTGGACAGCATAAACTATAAACTTCTGCCCACTAGTACCACAGCAATCCTTCTACCGGGTCTCCATTTACACCAAAATTCCACACCATGACTGATGATTACCTATAACACTCACTGCCCCTCCAAGACCTTGTACTCTGCCATGAAAAGGTATGCAGAGAGATTAACCCAGCACCCTAATATGCAGTGCTAACCACTAAAGATTCCCCTGCACCCTAATATGCAGTGCTAACCACTAAAGATTCCCCTGCACCCCAATATGCAGTGCTAACCACTAAAGATTCCCCTGCACCCTAATATGCAGTGCTAACCACTAAAGATTCCCCTGCACCCTAATATGCAGTGCTAACCACTAAAGATTCCCCTGCACCCTAATATGCAGTGCTAACCACTAAAGATTCCCCTGCGCCCTAATATGCAGTGCTAACCACTAAAGATTCCCCTGCACCCTAATATGCAGTGCTAACCACTAAAGATTACCCTGCACCCTAATATGCAGTGCTAACCACTAAAGATTACCCTGCACCCTAATATGCAGTGCTAACCACTAAAGATTCCCCTGCACCCTAATATGCAGTGCTAACCACTAAAGATTCCCCTGCACCCTAATATGCAGTGCTAACCATTATTTAAAGATTACCCTGCACCCTAATATGCAGTGCTAATCATTAAAGATTACCATGCACCCTAATATGCAGTGCTAATCACTAAATATTACCCTGCACCCTAATATACAGTGCTAACCATTATTTAAAGATTACCCTGCACCCTAATATGCAGTGCTAATCATTAAAGATTACCATGCACCCTAATATGCAGTGCTAATCACTAAATATTACCCTGCACCCTAATATACAGTGCTAACCATTATTTAAAGATTACCCTGCACCCTAATATGCAGTGCTAACCATTAAAGATTACCCTGCACCCTAATATGCAGTGCTAACCACTAAATATTACCATGCACCCTAATATGCAGTGCTAACCACTAAAGATTCCCCTGCACCCTAATATGCAGTGCTAACCACTAAAGATTCCCCTGCACCCTAATATGCAGTGCTAACCACTAAAGATCCCCCTGCACCCTAATATGCAGTGCTAACCATTATTTAAAGATTACCATGCACCCTAATATGCAGTGCTAATCACTAAATATTACCCTGCACCCTAATATGCAGTGCTAACCACTAAAGATTCCCCTGCACCCTAATATGCAGTGCTAACCATTATTTAAAGATTACCCTGCACCCTAATATGCAGTGCTAACCACTAAAGATTACCCTGCACCCTAATATGCAGTGCTAACCACTAAAGATTACCCTGCACCCTAATATGCAGTGCTGGCCACTAAAGATTACCCTGCACCCTAATATGCAGTGCTAACCACTAAAGATTACCCTGCACCCTAATATGCAGTGCTAACCACTAAAGATTACCCTGCACCCTAATATGCAGTGCTAACCACTAAAGATTACCCTGCACCCTAATATGCAGTGCTGGCCACTAAAGATTACCCTGCACCCTAATATGCAGTGCTAACCACTAAAGATTACCCTGCACCCTAATATGCAGTGCTAACCATTATTTAAAGATTAACCTGCACCCTAATATGCAGTGCTAACCACTAAAGATTCCCCTGCACCCTAATATGCAGTGCTAATCATTATTTAAAGATTACCCTGCACCCTAATATGCAGTGCTAACCACTAAAGATTCCCCTGCACCCTAATATGCAGTGCTAACCATTATTTAAAGATTACCCTGCACCCTAATATGCAGTGCTAACCACTAAAGATTACCCTGCACCCTAATATGCAGTGCTAACCACTAAAGATTACCCTGCACCCTAATATGCAGTGCTGGCCACTAAAGATTACCCTGCACCCTAGCAGGCAGAGTTATGCAGTAACGATTACCCTGCATCTTAACAGGCAGAGCTATAAAGAGAAAATGCCCTGCACCCCAACCATCAGAGTGGTGCAGTAAAGGTTATCCCTCACTCTAACAGGCAGAGTAATGCAGTGAAAATGCCTTACACCCTAACCAGCAGAATTATCGTGTGATTACCCACAACCTAACACACAGAGCAATGCATTGAAATGTAATCAGCAGCCTAACAGGTTGAACAATGGGATGGAAATTACCTTGTACACTTACAGGCAGAAGTATGGTATGGCGATTACGTTGCACCCTAAAATGCAGAGCTATGCAATGAAGATTACCCAGCACCCTAACTGACAGAAGTATGGGATGGAGATGACCTTGCACCCAACAGGCAATGCTCTACAATGAAGATTACCCTGCACCCTTACAGACAGAACTAAGGAAGGGAGATCACTTTGTGCCCTAACAGGCAGAACTTTGAGATGAAGATTACTCTGCACCCTAACAGGCAGAACTTTGAGATGAAGATTACTCTGCACCCTAACAGGCAGAACTTTGAGATGAAGATTACTCTGCACCCTAACAGGCAGAACTATGCAATTCAAATTTCCTGCACTCTAACAGGCAGAACTCTAGGATGGAGAGTACCCTGCAATCGAATGGGCAGAACTATGGGATGGAAATGACCCTGCACCCTAACAAGCAGAACTATGTAGTCAAAATTACCTTGCACCCTAACAAGCAGAGTTTTGGAATGAGGATTACCTTGTACCCTAACAAGGCAGAACTATGCGTGCAATAGAGATTACTCTGCACCCTAACAGGCAAAAGTATGGGATGGAGATTACCCTGTACCATAACAGGCAGATCTATGGGATTGAGATTACTCTGCACCCTAACAAGCAGAAGTATGATATGGATATTTCCCTGCACCCCAACAAGCAGAAGTATGGGAAAGAGAGTGCCCTGCACCCTAACAGGCAGAGCTATGGGACGGAGATTACCCGGCACCCTAACATACAGAACTATGAGATGGAGATTACCCTGCACCCTAAGAGGCAGAGCTATGGGATGGAGATTACACTGCACCCTAAGAGGCATAGCTATGGGATGGAGATTACACTGCACCCTAACAGACAGAATTATAAGATGGAGATTACCCGGCACCCTAACAGGCAGAACTATGGGATTGAGATTACCTGGCACCCTAACAGGCAGACGTATGGGATGGAAATTATCCTGCACCCTAACAGGCAGAACTATGGGATGGAGATTACCCGGCACCCTAACAGGCAGAACTATGGGATGGAGATTATCCTGCACCCTAACAGGCAGACATATTGGATGGAGATTATCCTGCACCCTTACAAGCAGAACTTTGGGATGGAGATTTCTCTGCACCCTAACAGGCAGAACTATGAGATGGAGATTACCCTGCACCCTAACAGGCAGAAATATGGGATGGAGATTACCTGGCACCCTAACAGGCAGAACTATGGGATTGAGATTACCTGGCACCCTAACAGGCAGAACTATGGGATTGAGATTACCTGGCACCCTAACAGGCAGAACTATGGGATTGAGATTACCCAGCACCCTAACAGGCAGAACTATGGGATTGAGATTACCCAGCACCCTAACAGGCAGAACTATGGGATTGAGATTACCTGGCACCCTAACAGGCAGAACTATGGGATTGAGATTACCCAGCACCCTAACAGGCAGAACTATGGGATTGAGATTACCCAGCACCCTAACAGGCAGAACTATGGGATTGAGATTACCTGGCACCCTAACAGGCAGAAGTATGGGATGGAGACTACCCTGCACCCTAACAGGTAGATCTTTGGAATTAAGATTACCCTGCATCCTTACAGGCAGAAGTATAAGATGGAGATTACCCTGCACCCTAACAGGCAGAACATTATGATGAAGATTACCCTACACCCTAAATGAACTATGCAGAAGGAAACACTAGTCATGCCACCCCCGCCCCCCCCCTTCCCCATCCTGACAAGCACTCATGACATCCATTCTAAATACTGCCTACCAATACCTCCTCCCTACCTAGTCAGTCAGTGTCAGTGTAATTACTATTACCTGCTCCTCAAACCTAAAAACTCACATCCATGTCCCCAGGTATAACCATAGTGACAGGTGTGCTTCAGGGTGACAGATGATTACAGAGTAGAATATTTCCACATGCTGACAGGTAACATGTTCTGACTGTAATTTAAATAGTGACAGTTGACATGATGTGATGTGTTCTGGCACTGTGTGTTATATTTTTATTCATTCTACCTATACACATTTTTATTACACAGACACAGCTTCTTATCTGTTAATTTATTAATTTATTTTTTTTTTTTAATACTTTCCTCACAGAAATCAAGACGTTATTAAAAACGCCAACACATAAAAAGTTAATTTTCTCACTTTTCTGATACACATACAGATCATTTATTACAATTTACCTATCACGCCTTTGCTAGTTTTACATGAAAGTTGCACCAGCAAATGGTTTAATAAGGCATGAGAAATGTGCGCACTGCAGTAACCAATAGTAAAAAAATATATATATTTTTGTTCCAATCTACCAATAAAGATACATTCTGATAAGTAAAGCTAGTCCTTGTACTAAGTTCAATAAATGTTGTATTACGTGCTGTTCATACTCAGTTACTTTGTGGGATTTGTTTTCTGTATTCTGCCAAAAACCTGGTTAATCCTGCTATTCTATGCCCCCCTCCTGTCCATGTCCCTACTGGAGTTGAGGATTTTGCAGAGCAGTGTTGGCAGCTAGTGCACATGCTCAGTTTTCAGTGTATTTCTACCCTAAGCACTTCCTCCTTGATCACATCTGAGCAGCCCATGTGACTATAGAGTTACATATGTGGGCGTATACACAGTGGTACATGAAAGCCCACTCCTTCCTCCTCCATTTCCACTAACCAGCTAAACACAGCGGAGGCAGTATATTACATCTTGATTGATGGAGGCTTCTCCTTCCTAGTATTCTAAAACACAGGCTGGAGGGGCGTGACACCATGTTATATCCAAAAAAATATATATAACCGTATGACAATTTAAAACAGTTTGTTGATGGTATCTATTCATTTTTACTCTGTATAGTGCCATCATCCAAATGCAGAAAGAGAAGGGATAATTAAAATTAAACGGTGTGTATTTAGTATCATTTTAAGCTTTTCCAAGATCCCTCTGTGAGGTCCAGTTACATCTATGATGCAAAGGTTCCTGAACCCGGGAGTAAGGTGAGTATTTTTAATTCATTTTCTTTCTAATTTTTTTTATTTCTTTAATGCACTTTTTCATTAACAGCAGATACGTACCTTCACAGCATAACTGTTTGGGTATGTACAAATGGTTGTTTATCCCAAGTGGCCCACCTACTTGAATAGGATTTCAGTCAAATGCTGTTAAACAGAACCCATGGCAACTGAAAAAAGAACCAGCTGAACAGTATTTTGAAAAAGGATCACTGATCCATCTGAAAATTGCAGAAGGAACTCATATATCTTAAAGAGGTTGTAAACCTCAGAATTTAAAAAAACAAAACAAAAACAAACACCTGAAATACAAACACATAATGAGCTAGTATGCATCTCATACTAGCTCATTATGAAATACTTACCTTTGAACGAAGTCCAGCGGTCCAGCGGTGCCGACCGCGCACCCTCGACACGTTTGGTCGCCCTTCTTCCGGGTTTGCGGCATCTGGCCATCTGATTTGCTGGAGCTGCGATGACGTCCCTCCCCCGCATGCACGCGGGAGCCGACGTTCACGGCACAGGGCCCTGAAGGAGCGGCCCGAGCGGCCGTGACAGTGATGTCACTGGCTGCATGCAAAGTAAATATCTCCTAAACAGTGCAAGTTTAGGAGATATTTACAGTACCTATAGGTACGTCTTATCATAGGCTTACCTATAGGTACAAGTTGCAGAGGAGGGTTTACTTCCTCTTTAAGAGAGTACTAGATGGACATTTGACATAACAGAGATTGCTAAAAATAAAATAAAAAAATAACCCAAAAAACTGCTTTCTGAATCTTGCACTATTTTTCAACCAAAAATCATGCCTGATTCATTAAGACCCGAGGCCTAGGATTGGTATTCCCATAATCCCCCTCATGAGTTATATGATATTCAATCATATATGCTTTGAGAATAGGGTGAATACTGGATTGCACTTAATCTGATGGCGCTCTTACCGGTATTGCTGCCAACCAGCAATACTAGAAAATTACTTGGAACTAGAAAATTACTTGGAACCCCCCCAAACATTATATATATATATTTTTTTTAGCAGAGACCCTAGAGAATAAAATGGCAGTCATTGCAATATTTTATGTCACACTGTATTTGCGCAGAGATCTTTCAAAAGCAATTTTTTTGGGGAAAAAATACACTTTCATGAAGTAAAAAAAAAAAAATCTAAACAGTGAAATTAGCCCAATTTTTTTTGTATAATGTGAAGGATGTTGTGCCGAGAATCGCAAAAAAAATTGTGATTCTCATTTTATCCAGAATCGTGCAGCTCTAGTTCCAATCATAGCCATGACCCAGTCATGTCATGATTGTGGCAAAAATTATATCCCAGTTGTAGCTCTGTGGTGTGAGTTAAAACAGATAGCAAGGAGAGAACAAATCACCTCCTCACCATTTGTCAAATGCCTCTATAAAGCAATCTACTGCAGGTCTGTCTCTGTTCTGATGGGCTGCAAGGTGTGCTACAAGTGTAAAATAAGCCTAAGTAAGGGGAAATCTATCTAACTGAGCCCAGATAGAGATTTAAATCTAACAGGGGGTTCTTTTACATCCACACTGTATCTAAAACTACAAACGTTTTATCCTAGACATACTCTTTCAAGTGGAACTTTGAAACTAAAACTAAAAATTGCAAACAGTGGAACTGTGGAACTAAAACTAAAAATTGCAAACAGTGGAACTGTGGAACTAAAACTAAAAATTGCAAACAGTGGAACTGTGGAACTAAAACTAAAAATTGCAAACAGTGGAACTGTGGAACTAAAACTAAAAATTGCAAACAGTGGAACTGTGGAACTAAAACTTAAAATTGCAAACAGTGGAACTGTGGAACTAAAACTAAAAATTGCAAACAGTGGAACTGTGGAACTAAAATTAAAAATTGCAAACAGTGGAACTGTGGAACTAAAACTAAAAATTGCAAACAGTGGAACTGTGGAACTAAAACTAAAAATTGCAGACAGGAAGGTATATCATTACAGGAAAGATATGCTATGTCTCTTTGTCAATAAAGGCTTCTCACCTTCCTTGTCCTTCTACAATCTTCTGTACCCTTAGCTATGCATGCAGAAAGTACTATTTTGTAGTCTGCCATGTGCTGGAATGAAAAACTCCCATACACATCCACAATTACATCATCACACGCCAGCCAATCAAACCATCACAGACCAGAGACAAGCATGTTGTAAATGAAACATGAAAACATCAGGCTCTTGAAATATCTATTGTAGTCTAATGAGAAATGGCACTGGCCATTTTAACTACTGAAAAATACTCTTTTACTCTAAACAATTATTACATTATTTTAACCTTTTGCCAACCAGCCGCCGTATAAGTCGCAGGTCGGCAGGTTCCCGCAAAGCGCTGTACCTGTATGGCGGTCCGCGGGAGCGATCATGGGGGTGCATGCGCCCTCTCACCAGCGGGGAAGCCAATCCACGGGGCCGGCGGCTGCGATTGCCGCCGGGCACCCGCGAACGCTCCCCGTGAAGAGAGAACGGCGGTCTGCTGTTGTAAACACAGCAGACCGCTGTTCTCTCTGGTATCAACACAGAGCTCCTGTGTTCCTTCTATTAAGGAACACAGGTCTCTGTATTGATTCCATTAACCTATCCCCCCACTGTTTGAAAACACCCCCTAGGCTCACACTTAACCCTTTGATCGCCCCTGGTGTTAACCCCTTCCCTGCCAGTGTCATTATTACAGTAACAGTGCATATTAGTAGCACTGATTACTGTAGTAATGTCACTGGTCCCCCAAAAGTGTAAAAAATGTCAGATAGGGGTCCGATCTGTCTTCCGCAATGTTGCAGTCCCACTAAAAGTCACTGATCGCCGCCATTACTAGTAAAAAAATAAATAAATAAATAAAAATAACATAAATCTTTTCCCTAGTTTGTAGACGGGATACTTTTTGCCCAAACCAATCAAAACACACTTATTAGGATTTTCTTTACCAAAAATATCTAGCAGAATGCAAACTGGCCTAAAATGGTGAAAACATTGGATTTTCACTTTTTTTTTTTTTGGGGGGGGGGGGGGGGGATTGTTATATAGCAGAAAGAGAAAAATATTACTTTTTTTTTTCAGAATTGTCGCTCTTTTTTTGTTTATAGCGCAAAAAATAAAAAGTGCACAGGTGATCAAATACCACCAAAAGAAAGCTCTATTTGTGAGAAAAAGGGAACATTACTTTTATTTGGGTACATCGTCGCACGGCCGCGCAATTGTCCGTTGAACTAACACAGTGTCGAATTGCAAAAAAAATGGCCTGGTCATTAAGGGGGGAAAATCTTCCGGTCCAGAAGTGGTTAACCATGTTATTGGGAAAAATCTGGTGTTCATAGCAGCTTGTGTTCTCTTTAATGAGAATCCAAGGCATTTCTGTTCATAGGTCCCCAAAGCAGTCACATGGTATGGCACCACTGGAGGTATGCTGATGTTTTTACCTGTAAGCTAGTACATTGCATTACTAGTTATTAGGGCAGCAAAGGAAATTATTTTGCTAGGCTCACTCATAGGCTTGCATTGTTCATCTGAATTCGAAAAAGGTTGAGCATTGTGCAGAGGGACAATTTAATTGAGTCCCTGTACCAATTTGTGTTATACCATGCATATATATTGTGGCGCAGAAACTAAGCAGAGAAAGTCTCTGGGAATTTAGATAACAAAGTAAAGTAAATGCCGTAGGCAAGTTTGTAAAGCATTGAAAATCCCTGATCTGAAGGTTTCTTAAATGAAATATTCCCTGAAATGGCAATACCATATGTTTAACACAAAGCATACTTGTTTGACTATTGTGTTTGTTTTTTTGTTATCATTGCTAAAGCACTAGGAACCAGTTTTATGGCTGACATTGCCCTTGACATACTGCAAATTGTGGAAAATTGAGTACATGGCAACTGAACCCATGCCGTTCCTACTATAAAAAAAAATAAAAAAAACTGAGACTCTTTTCTTCTAGCAGCATCTTATAGGAATGGGCAGCACAGTTTTCTTACCTCCTCTTATTGTTCCTCAATCTGTTAATGGTTTTTCCCAGTGCCTGCATGGTCAGGAGGAGCAGTCTGGATTAGAGGTGTATGACTGCCAAGTGTTGGTTTAGGCTAAGTTCACATGTAGGCGTTTTGGGGCGTTTTTGGGGAGTTTTTCTGCTCTAGGATCAGCTCAAAAAACGCCCAACAATACAAATCCTATTCATTTCAAAGACCCCTGTTCACATCTGAGCGTTTTGACGTTTTAAGCAAAACGCCCAACGCTCAAAAAAGTACATGAGCTTCTTTTTGGGCAGATTACATGCGTTTTTGATAGATGTCAATGCCAGCCTCCAAAAACGCCCGAAAAAAACGCCTGAAAATCGCAGTAAAATTGCTGTAAAAATCGTGGTAAAAATCGCGGTAAAAAAAAACGCGCAAAAACGCTACGCTTAGGTGTGAATGCAGCCTAAAGTAGAATATATTAGACTGTGAAAATCTTAGATCAACTGTGAGGTTTTTATTGCTTGAATGAAGAAAAAGTTCAAAATAAATCAGTTTCTCAACCTTCTTCATGGCACTTAAAGTATGCAAAACCTCAAGGCACCCAAGTCTAAAGTGCGGAAAACGTAAATAATACTTACCATGGGGAAACCTGGGCCTGGGAGAATGCACACAACCACCTTGATCAAATTAACTTAATATCAGAAGACCCCCTTCATATCAGAGCCCCCCCTCCTATCAGTGCCCCCCCCTATATATGAGAGCCTCTCATCACATCAGAGTCGCCCCCTCTTCACCGAGCTTCCCGGTTATACAATTGCCTCTTCACATCAAAGCTCAACTTTTTGACTTCAGCAACACAGCAGATATTGGGAGATGGAGTAGGTCTGGAAGAAGACTTCTGTCTTCACCTCAATGCTGTGGGCAGCTCAGAATGCCACCTGCCCAGGATGTCATGTGTTGCCATGGCGTGGGTGACCGACCATCCGTAAATCACCTCAACAATGAATAACAACATGAGTCCTGGCCCGTCCACCTGCACATGGCAACCTTTGGCACTGATCCAGGGCATACTAGGTCCTACACTCACACCAGATGGTTCTAGGTACCAGAGCATTCTGGTTCGGAAATATTAGAATAAACCTCAAAGTGAGTTTTATGAGGTCAAAAAGTAGAAGCAAGCATGATACACCCATCGGTGTGACTTTAGAGAGTAGCCATCAAACAGGTGTCCCCATTGGAAAATGTTTTGTTTTTCCCCCCCTTTGCCAGTGGTCATTAGTTAAAATAGTGTAAGTATGTCTTCTGAACAGGAAATGAGAAACCAACACTGGACCTAAGTCCGGAATCTACCAGATCCTATCCCAGATAAAAAAGAATATTTTGGAGTTCTACATTTATTTCCAAAATCAAATTGAGCAAACACTTATACAGCAAGAAGCCTTGATCGTCATAACTGTTCACCTTTTATGTTAACCTACTGAAAATATTGATATCAGCCAATGCCCTTTATATTTGTAAGTACCAAATATAGATGAATATACTGTATACCTGTAAATTCTGATTTTGTTTATCCTGTGGTTTTCTAGGCAGAACGATTTCAGGTCTTCTGTAGCTTTTTATTGTTAAAGAATACAATGTATGTTACCCCAATGTTTCATATTCCTGATATGTGTCTGTTGTACCATGTACTTGTGTTACAAGCTATCCTTTTCTGTTTGTATTGCTTCCTTTGTATGAAATATGTGGTGATACTGCCAGTTCCTTTGCTTTCCTATTTCAAACTGACCACGCTAGGCATGCGAGCACATCCATCCCAGTGTGTTCAGTTTTCTGACTGTGCTGATAGCACAGCCTGTCTGTTTTCCAGTGATCAGACTTGTGTGGACACCTCCCCCCTGAAGATCAGTGTAGTGCTGTTTCTCCACCCCCCCCCCCCCCCTTCTCCAAGCCCCTTATGCAGCTAAAAACAAAGGTCATGTTATCACTGCTAAAAAGATTTTTTAACCACTTCCAGCCCAAGGACATCATATGACGTCCTGGACTTTGAGTGGAGATATCTGAATGATGCCTGCAGCTTCAGGGATCATTCAGACATTATCTTTTGCAGCTGGCGATTCCCTGCACCATAACAACAATCATAGTGGTAGTTCAGCCACTTGATCATTCTTAGGTACAAAATTCAGCCTAGCGCTCACTCCGAAGGGGAAGACTGGCGTGCTGCTCTCCTCAGGCAGGGAACTCCAACATGGGTACATAGAAAAAGAGAGAAAGGAGGCGCAAACACCTAGTGCATTACCCGTGGTCACTGTTTGCAAAATTTTAATAAAATGCCAAGCTCTGAAGAAGGGGGCCTGACGCGTTAGCGGTCCTGACTGAAGGACTTGTTCCAGTTCACACATGGTGGATGCTTGTAACACGATTTTATCATCTTTATGTCAGTGAGTATGCATTTGGCATTTTATTAAAATTTTGCAAACAGTGACCACGGGTAATGCACTAGGTGTTTGTGCCTCCTTTCTCTCTTTTTCTATGTACTTGATCATTCTTACAGGCAGCGCTCTTACAGGCCGTACGATCAGCGAGCCAGAGAAGGAATCCACCGGCGGCGGAAGTACGCCATAGAGAATACCGAGGACCAGATGGTCCCCGGCAGTCTCTATGACTCTCAGAGGCCCGGGCGTGACGTTATGATGTCATGTCCAGCATGGCAGTTGTAAATACTGCCGTGATCTCAGCTGGAAAAGCTGAGATCATTTTTTTTATCTCAGTCTTTCCAGCCTAGAGGAAAGATTTAGGGACTTATAGACCCAACATCTCTCCATAAAGAGGACCTCTCATGCCCTATTCTTATTACAAGGGATGTTTACATTCCTTGTAATAAAAATAAAAGTGGTAAAAATAAAAAAATGAAATGTCGCGCCCACATATGTAAACAGCGTTTAAACCACACAAGTGAGGTATCACCATGAACGTTAGAGCGAGAGCAGCAATTCTAGCCCAAGACCTCCTCTTTTACTCTAAGCTGGTAGCCTGTAAAAAAACATTTATTGCGTCACCTATGGAAATTTTTAAGTACCGAAGTTTGGCGCCTCGAGTGTGTGCAATTTTAAAGCATGAAATGTTAGGTATCTATTTACTCAGCGTAACATCATCTTTCACATTATACAAAAAAATTGGGCTAACTTTAGTGTTTTTTTATTTTTTTTATTCAAAGAACCGTTTTACCGTAAAAAAAAAAAACACTTTTGAAAAATTGCTGCGCAAACACCATGTGACATAAAAAGTTGCAATTATCGCCATGTTATTCCCTAGGGTCTCTGCTAAAAACATATCTAACGTTTGGGGGTTCTGAGTAATTTTCTAGCAAAAAAATGATAATTTTCACATGTAGGAGAGGAGTACCAGAATAGGACCAGTATGGAAGTGGTTAAGTAGAGAAATCATCTCAGTAAAAACGGACACTTTTGGTGTCAATCCCTTGGTCACCTGCTGCATTCAATGGTTCCTCCCACTGACCTTTGTCACTACAGGACAGAGTAGTGAAGTAGGCCTTGGCAGTATCAACCACTGAATGCAGCAGGGTACCAGGAATCCAACGCTTCTGAAAGTGTCAGTTTCTGCAGAAACCTGGGAGGGGGCATTTTCTCTTTATGCACACTGAGCGGAGATAGAAATGTTTACTTGGTTCTTTGCAGGCATTTTTAGTTTGGAGACAGGGTCACTTTCAATAAAACTCCTGTAGTGTCTTGGTTCTAAGAGCTGCTCTTAAGTTGGTATTTTGAGTTCAATGCATTGCAGCAATGTAACCCTTACTATACATCAGGTACAAGTGCTTACATTTATTCTATTTATGTCTGTTTTAATGCCCAGAATCATTTTAGCTTGGTTGTATGTTTATTGTGTAGAATGACTGTATCTTTAACATCTTACTGACAACCTAATGCATACAGTATATGCAGTAGCATGGCGGGTGGGCCTCAACAACCCTGTGCTGCATATACAGTCAGGTTCATAAATATTGGGACATTGACACAATTCTAATCATTTTGGCTCTATACACCACCACAATGGATTTGAAATGAAACAAGCAAGATGTGCTTTAACTGCAGACTTTCAGCTTTAATTTGAGGGTATTTACATCCAAATCAGGTGAACGGTGTAGGAATTAAACAGTTTGTATATGTGCCTCCCACTTTCTAAGGGACCAAAAGTAATGGGACAGATTAACAATCATAAATCAAACTTTCACGTTTTAATACTTTGTTGCAAATCCTTTGCAGTCAATTATAGCCTGAAGTCTGGAACGCATAGACATCACCAGATGCTGGGTTTCATCCCTGGTGATGCTCTGCCAGGCCTCTACTGCAACTGTCTTCAGTTCCTGCTTGTTCTTGGGGCATTTTCCCTTCAGTTTTGTCTTCAGCAAGTGAAATGCACGCTCAATCGTATTCAGGTCAGGTGATTGACTTGGCCATTGCATAACATTCCACTTCTTTCCCTTAAAAAACTCTTTGGTTGCTTTCGCAGTATGCTTCGGGTCATTGTCCATCTGCACTGTGAAGCGCCGTCCAATGAGTTCTGAAGCATTTGGCTGAATATGAGCAGATAATATTGCCCGAAACACTTCAGAATTCATCCTACTGCTTTTGTCAGCAGTCACATCATCAATAAATACAAGAGAACCAGTTCCATTGGCAGCTATACATGCCCACACCATGACACTACCACCACCATGCTTCATTGATGAGGTGGTATGCTTTGGATCATGAGCAGTTCCTTTCCTTCTCCATACTCTTCTCTTCCCATCACTCTGGTACAAGTTGATCTTGGTCTCATCTGTCCATAGGATGTTGTTCCAGAACTGTGAAGGCTTTTTTAGATGTTGTTTGGCAAGCTCTAATCTGGCCTTCCTGTTTTTGAGGCTCACCAATGGTTTACATCTTGTGGTGAACCCTCTGTATTCACTCTGGTGATGTATTCTCTTGACTGTTGACTTTAACACACATACACCTACCTCCTAGAGAGTGTTCTTGATCTGGCCAACTGTTGTGAAGGGTGTTTTCTTCACCAGGGAAAGAATTCTTCGGTCATCCACCACAGTTGTTTTCCGTGGTCTTCCGGGTCTTTTGGTGTTGCTGAGCTCACCGGTGTGTTCTTTCTTTTTAAGGATGTTCCAAACAGTTGATTTGGCCACACCTAATGTTTTTGCTATCTCTCTGATGGGTTTGTTTTTTTTGTTCAGCCTAATGATGGCTTGCTTCACTGATAGTGACAGCTCTTTGGATGTCATATTGAGAGTTGACAGCAACAGATTCCAAATGCAAATAGCACACTTGAAATGAACTCTGGACTAGGGATGCACCGAAATGAAATTCTTGGCCGAAGCCGAAGCCGAATAATAATGAAATGCTTGGCCGAAGGCCGAAGGCCGAATACCGAACGCGGTGTTTCGCATTTTTTCCATTTATTTATTTTGACAATTTTTTGTCCTCTCTCTTGTCCTCTCGTGTCTCTCTCTCTCTCTCTCTCTCTCGTCCTCTCATGTCTCTCTCTCCCTAAATGTTACTGTAGGGAATGGGATTCAGTGCACACTGCAGCCTTGTACCATAGGGTTAATGTTAGTGACACTGTAGGGATTGGGAAGGATGCTGGGAATGGAAATCAGGAAGCATGCAGGCAGCCTTGTAAATTTTAATTGCAGATACAGGGCACTGGGCAGGTCAGGGTTAATATGGTAACATCAATTACTCAGTGACAGCCAGTCAGTGTCAGTGTGGACTCGATCAGATTATACAGTGACAGACAGTCTCTCATAGTGGTGGTAGTAGGAGGCTGGAGGTGGACTAGTAGCGCCACAGCGGAACCAATCAGGTGTGCAGGCACGCGTGATTGGTTCGCTGTGCAGCTAATCACGGCGTGATTGGCTCTCTGAATGTGCCATTGAAAAAACTAGGGAGGAGAGTAAGACTCACTGAATGTGTGGGGCGGGCTGCAGTGCACGAGTGAGTAATGTATGTATGCTCACCGCTGAAGTGTCCCGGCTTCACGGAAGTCTGTGAGTCCTCCTGTCCTCCTCCGAGTCCCTTCCCCCTGCGGCGATATGAATATCGCCTACGGCCACAGAACGATAGTTGATATCATATCGACTATCGTTCAGCCCTATTGTTCGGCACAAAATTATTCGGCCTTTTGACTTATTCGGCCGAACACCGAAAGTGCTATTTTTTCTATTTTCGGCCGAATAATGTTCGGCCGCCGAATATTCGGTGCATCCCTACTCTGGACCTTTTATCTGCTCCTTGTAAATGGGATAATGAGGGAATAACACACACCTGGCCATGGAACAGCTGAGCAGCCAATTGTCCCATTACTTTTGGTCCCTTAAAAAGTGGGAGGCACATATACAAACTGTTGTAATTCCTACACCGTTCTCCTGATTTGGATGTAAATACCCTCAAATTAAAGCTGAACGTCTGCAGTTAAAGCAAATCTTGTTTGTTTCATTTCAAATCCATTGTGGTGGTGTATAGAGCCAAAAAGATTAGAATTATGTCAATGTCCCATTATTTATGGACCTGACTGTATGTGTTGCTTTGTTGTTCTAGACTGTGCTCAACTGACAACCCTAGAATTACGACCCAGCTAGCACCAACAGCTCATGGTCAACTACCAAAGATGGGAAGTCAGTAGGCTGCTGACGATGGCACAGTACCCCTCCCATAGTTGCCAACATTTGAAAAAAATTTCCAGGGGCACTTTGCAGCACAGCTATCAATTACTTACCACACCCACTTCCATGAAGCTCCGCCCACTCCACATAATTAATCTCCACCTACTTATCATCAGATTATAGGGTCCACTCAATAAAGAGAGAATTACAGGAAAATGAAAAAGGAATTTCAAACTTAAGGCCAAAATAGCAGAGTTGGAATAATTCTCCCATTCAGCTGCACTACTTCTGCCTAAATATTAAAATTCTCATCACAATTCCCTGCAATTCTAAAGTGTCAAATGTGCTCAGGTGTGACCGTACAAAAAATGTAAAATGCAAATATAAATAAAGTGCAAGGTGTAAATAAGTACGATAAAACCTAATTATGCTATCTGGTATAATTAGGTTTTATTGGCGCCAGGCGGCCATTACGTAACTGTGCATGCGCCCGCCCAGCTGAGCTTGTACGAGCTTTCCTGAGCCCGGGAGGCGTCGGAACGGCGCATGTGCAGTTACGATGTCGGCCCGCAACAATTTTTTTTGGGGCACCGGCTGCCCGTAATGGGCATTTACGGGCAGCACGATTAACGGGTGCTTGCCGGGACAATATAAATTACCCGGGACAGGCTCCTATTTGCCGGGAGTGTCCCTGCAAAAATGGGACAGTTGGCAAGTATGCCCCCCTACCAGCCTCAGGTGTCACAGCCCACCTAATAGTCCATCTCCAGCTGTCATAAAGGAATTATTTAAATATTTGTGACTTTCATTTTGCTGTGCTGATGCAG
Organism: Pelophylax lessonae; assembly: GCF_965119305.1. Lineage (NCBI taxonomy): Eukaryota > Metazoa > Chordata > Amphibia > Anura > Ranidae > Pelophylax > Pelophylax lessonae. Next base: position 495,871,685 of record NC_138769.1, on the reverse strand, counting down.
TTTAGTCTTTTAAAGTACAGTTACCCAAACAAATACACGGCTATGAATAAGAAAATAAGTAAAACGAGAGCTTTACCCTTATCGGTTATGCTAGTGCTTAAAGTGGAACTTCACTCTCCAAATCAACATTGATTATTTTTATTCCTCATGCTAACATGAGTAAATAGATAGGAAAGTAAATCATATTTACTTGTTTTCAACTTTTTTTTTTTTTTTTTACATTTCTTCAGTTACTTCCTGGTTTCCTGCCTAGGCAAATGATGTCATACATTCCAGGAGTCTCCAGGAGGGGAGGGGAAGAGGAGGGGTTTCTCAGCTAAGCACACCCTCCTGCATGCATACTTGAGCTAAGAGCAGGAAGTAAATGCTACATGAATGAATCTTTTTCCCGTTACTCAAAATCGCCACTGTTGGAAATGCTAGGGGGTATTTTTTAAAGAGATTTCTCACCAAAATAAAGCATAGAGACATGGATGGGGGAGTTTGTTTTGAATATTTAAAATGAATTAAATAGTGTTTTTAGTTTGTGGTGCTCAGATGCAGTGAAGATCCGCTTTAATCACAGCTGTACTAATGAAACAGAATGTGATATCTAATTTCACTGAACATGTATTACCGTATTTTCCGGCGTATAAGACGACTTTTTAACCCAGGAAAATCTTCTCAAAAGTCGGGGGTCGTCTTATACGCCGGGTATCAACTTATAGGGCGGATGCTGAAACTTCGGAGCCGACTGAACTATGCGGTAGGGGGGGGGGGGGGGGACTCAAAAAGGGCCATGGTATGCCTGCTTGGATTGGCTCTCCCTGCTTCCAAGCCCTCCCTGTCTCAGAGACTATGGTATGCCTCTTTCACCTGTCTGGCCCGCCCTTGTATCCTATTACCGTACCTCCTTCTCTGTGTCTAGCTCCCGAGGACTGCAGTAAAGCGGTGCAGGCGCGCATGTGCGAGATCTGAGAGGCAGAGAAGAAGGTACGGTAACAGGATACAATGTCGGGCCAGACAGGTGAAAGAGGCATGTTTTTCTGGTCACATGGCTGCTCTCTCTCTCTATCTCTTTTTTGCATACCCCGGGCATATGGTATTTTTAATCATAGATAGCATCTAGGTGCTGGATCACACTATATAAATGTGGAAGGGCTGGTTGTGTACAGAAAGCAAAAATATCTTTGCATTACAGACAGGATGCTGAATTCAAACATGCATTCAAAAATTAAAAAACACTGTCACTGAGATCAGGGGCCATTTTTTATTTTGTTTCCTGAGTTAAAACTTGCCAGATATATTATCCTCTAACTATTGGGTCATAGTTTGAAATCAAATATTGAAATATTGACCATATTGAAATCAAATGTGATGCTTTTTTAATTTGTATTTGGTGTGCGTTGGAAGAGGGGTAGTATATCCCAAAATCTATATTTTACCTGGAAAAGTTGGGGGTCGTCTTATACGCCGGCAAATACGGTATATGATATTACAGTTGTTTATCTATTCTAAGGCATATCTATATCAACCTGAAAAAAAATCCCTTGCAGTGGGGCTTCCCCTACACCAGTGGTCCTCAGGGCCCACTAACAGGCCAGGTTTACAAGATAACTAAATTACATCACAGGTGATCTCATTTGCTGCTCAGTGATTGCAGTATTCTAGTCTGCATCTCCCCAAGCTAATACTTAAAATCTGGCCTGTTAGTGGGCCCTGAGGACCAGGGTTGAGGACCACTGCCCTACACTACAAGGGTTAAATGCTGGTTTATGCTTAGGGTACTAGCAAAAAAACTTTTACTTTCATCATCTCTCACTCCATTGGCAGCTGGCAGTGGCACTAAGTGCCGGTTCACACTACTGCGAGTGCGGCGATCACATGTAATTTGGAGCGCACTGCTCCTTCATTACATGCGATCTCATGTGCGGATGCGAATTCAGCCATACACTTTGTATGGCTGAAATTCGCACTGCACCCGCACAAAAGACGCACAGGACCCTTTTTTTCAGTCGCATCAGGATCGGATCGCACAGTGGTTCACACTTGTGCGATCCGATCCTGTGCGAACTGTCAGATCGCACTGCGATATGCGATCAAACTAGGGGTGTCGTTAACATTTAATTGACACCCCCTGCGTATCGCATATGGCAGTGTGAACTGCCTCTTGTGCGGATGTGATGTGGAAACAGGCTGCGAATTTGCAGCCTTCCCGCATCGTACAAGTGTGAACCAGCACTGACTCTTCTACCTGACACTTCGGCCCAAAGGCAGAAGCTGCAAAACAAATACAGTATTACCTTATTGAACAGCACAAAGTACAATATAAAGGTACAATATAAAAAAAAAACACCATCGGAGGCAGTTTTGTGTTCTGATCAATGGCTCTCTTGCCGAAGGGTTTACAAGAACTGCAGTATTCCGTTTTATTACAAAAGGCAGACTCTACAACAATCAGTATTTATTAGAAGGCATCATAACGTTATGATTAAACAGTGCTACCGGTAGCATTCGATTCTGGCTAAGTTGGCCACTCTCCATGAAATTCAGACAAGCCCTTGGAGCACACTCAAGTTCCATCAGTCCTGTTGAAGTTTATTATGGGAAGGACTGTACTAAGAACACAGCTACACATATTAAAAGTATTTAAAGTATGTGTAAACCCTTACAACCCATTCAGTTTAAAATAAAAAGGAAAGGCAAAATATTTGCATATATATATATATACAGCATCAGGGATTTTTTTCAGTGGGAACGCAGTTCCGGCACCTCCAGCACTGAATGATTTGCATTGGCAAGGGGTGCAGATGGGTCCTGAAGTGTCTACTGATGCTGACTGCTGGGGGATCTATTTTTATGGTGTGGGGGTCTATTGTTGCTGGGGAAGTCTATAGGTACTGGTGGGGGAACTATTGTTGCCAGGGGTGGGTCTTATGTTGCTGAGGGTCAGTTATTGCTAGGAGAGATGTACTGTTGACTGAGAGGTCTATTATTGCTGGCTGCTGAAAGGTCTATTGATGCTGGCTGTGGGGGGGACATGTTGTTGCTAGGGGGGGTCTATTGTTGTGCTAGGGTTATTTTCTTGTGAGTGGCCCATTGTCGTTGGGGGGATCTATTGTTGCTGAGTGTCTATTGTTGTTGCTGGCTGCTGGGAATCTATTGTATGGCTTTTTTTGTTATTATTAACATATTCAATACAAATTACTTGGCACCAAAAAACAATAATTGGTTCTGTATTCTATATAAAGGTCAATACTGGGAGGTGGGCAGGGGGTCGTACCAAGGAACAATGCTTAGGGGTAGGTAGGTGGGCGGAGAAAAGTGGTGACTCAGAAAGGATGAGTTCCTGCACCTATTTTTTGGGGGAAAAAAGCCCTGTACAGTATAATATATATATATTATATGTGTATATGTGTATATATACATATATACACCTTTTTGGTTTTATTAAAAGTGATCACACAAACTCTGTTCTCAGCTGCTTAAGGGGTAGGGGTGTAAACTGCAGTAGGGCATGTCAACAGGATGCAGAGAAAGAGCAGTATACTGATTTTCCAAGTGAATGGCTGTGCAGGGGGGGGGGGGGGCAGGTCAGCGCAATCTTGGCTATTAGAAGTCAGGCAAGCTGTGCTCCCAGTACAGCCAGAAAACGATCATGCTGGGAAGAAGGTGCTGTCATGACCTGGTGAGGTCAATTTGCAATAGGAAAGCAGGGAAACTGTAGGAACACCAGGTATTTCCTACAGCACACATAAGATACTTTTTTTTTTTATCACAAGTAAATGGTACAACAGACACAAATCAGGAATATAAAATATTGGGGTAACATAAACTTTAATTTTTTGCAGCAAAAGGTTGATCACTTGTTGAAAGATTTCTCATCCAGGAACAAATTAATGATCCAAATTAGGTAAATTATACAAGAGTGAATAAACGTTCTTTACTGATATTAACAACAGCAGCAGCATAGTGAAGTGTTCTTCTAGGGCAGTGATGGCGAACCTTGGCACCCCAGATGTTTTGGAACTACATTTCCCATGATGCTCATGCACTCTGCAGTGTAGTTGAGCATCATGGAAAATGTAGTTCTAAAACACCTGGGGTGCCAAGGTTCGCCATCGCTGTTCTAGGGGTTTGTTAATCCATTGCTTGGGGTCAAGTGGTTACAGCAATAGTGCTGTCAGTATACTGCTCACACGAGGACCTGTACTGCCTACTAGACAAATAGGAATTGTCAGCAAGAACAAAGAAAAGAAGTAGAAAAGAACCCAATACTGGTTCCATTCAATATTAGTGCTTTTGTTCTACAGAGTTTGTAATCCGGCAACATGCAATGTTTTGTAATAATGAATAAAGTAAATGACTGTTTGGGCATTGACGCAGTATATGCTGTATATATACTGTAAATCCTATATAATAACAATACCATTAACTTATCTTTCACTGTTATTACCATTTATAATAGTTGCCTCTCCATTTAGATTGTTAGCTCGAGCTGGGTCCTCCTAACCCTTTTGATTTGTACAGTCTCACTTTATATAGTAAATTGTTGGTATAATGTAAATCCTGATTATAATAGTATAACAACATGGGTCTGTTTTTCTCCTTTAACGTTATGAGCTTGTAATAGAAATATGTGACATTTGTGGCTTTCCCAAGGTAGCCATGACCACATCTAGCCATCACTGGCTACAGCTCAGCGGAGAGGCATTTCCATTGCACATACTGCCCATCTCATCAAAGAGGCAGCAAATACCCGTTTCCTCTATGATTATGTAAGCTTCTTTTTTATTTGTATCCTGACTGTAGTTCTTCATTATATTGTACGATGCACCTGAGAACCTGACGTAGCGTATAGACAGTATATTGGCAAAAATATTCATTTAATAAATTATTAACACTGAGAAATCATACAAGGTTACAGACTGCATAGTGAGCATTTAAAATAGCGCATTGTAATTCAAGCTTTCAAAGCCTTGCTTGATAACTTGACTTTAAAATTATTATGTGTCATTTTGTTTGAATGTTTAAGGGGTAAGTAAATTGCACAAAATGTCACAAAGGAAGCGTCTTGAAAACACCGAACACCTGTTTTTAGAAAGTACGCAGTGGTGCGCATGTTAGTATTTCACAGCCATTAACTCAGAATCTATAAACATCGCATAGATACCCTGGGCTATGTTGCCTCCTAAAACACTTCTTTTACTTTCTAAACTTCTACTTCATGAATATTTGATTTCTAATATTGATAGAACATTTTGTGTAGAAATGAATGTGAAGGGATCATTTTATCAAAGGGGCCAGAAAAGCAAAGCTCTACAATTTGCGATATACTGGGTTATTACAATATTTTAATATCTATTTATTTTAAGCTTTATCGTTAACAGTAAGGGACCATTTTTTTTTTTTTTTCTTCTGGGGTATGTGATTTTCTAACATTAGTAAGACAGAATAGCTGATGGAATTAATTCAGAGTTTACAATTCAAAGCCCCTGATTTGGACTGTAGTGAGTTGTAGATAATCAGCCTGATTTACTAAAGGAGTATAGAATTTTCACACAATAAATAGAATTTTTTATTTTTAGTTATCCAATCATGTGAAAATCAAAGTCCTGTTTTCTTGTTTCATTGGCAGTGTTGGGGCGAACGTGTTTCGGCCTGAGCATGATTTCGGGCCGAACATTGTCAGTTTGCCCCGTTCGGGGAACACCTGAATTTGCAGGATGGTCAGCAGGTGTTCGCCTTGCCAAACACCCTGAAATGTACTGCACTCTGCACAGTGCATTCTGTGCCCTGATTGGGCAAAGCTTTGCCCAATTGGGGCGCAGTAAAAGCTGGTTGTTAAGGAGCAGGCCCGGAAAGCCAGCCGCGGCGTCCTTAACTACCAATGAGTCATTAGCTGTCAATGAGCAGATCCTTCTGGTCTGGTATGGATTTAAAGGAGAACCCTTCGCCAAAATTAAAAGAAATATATGGCTTAGGGTATCCCCCAAAATCCATACCAGAGCATGCAGCCTGGCAGGCAAAGAAAGGGGGAGGAATGAGCGAATAGACCGCCCTCCTCCGCCATACCAGGTCACATGCCCTCAACATGGGGGGGTTGGGTGCTTTGGGGCAGGGGAGGCTCTGCCCCCCCCCCCGACCCCAAAGCACCTTGTTCCTATGTTGATGGGGACAAAGGTCTCTTCCCCACAACCCTGGGCTGTGGTTGTAGGGGTTTGCAGGTAGGGGGCCTTTCGGAATAAAACTATATTAAAACTATATTGAGTTAATGAATAAAGCTCAAGAGGTCACTGAGATCACTGTCTGACATTGCACTAGTGTGAACTGACACTAAAGCATGCTTGTTATACTCACTGTGGAACACAAGGGGTTAATCCTGCGCATTGTGAAAAATGGCTGTTTGATCCTGTCTTCTCTGATCCTCCCCTTCCACAGTCCCCAAACTATCTCCTGATAAAACAGAGGCTTGGGGGCACACAGCACATGCTCAGTTTGGTGTGTATTGCTGAAGAGTTTTTTTTCTTGGAATGGTGCATGTGATCAGCACTACAAGCTTTACCAGTGCTCGGCCCAACAGATACTACTGATGAGAAAAGGTATTTAGCAGTTTATATTTAGTAAAATAATTGCATTTCTATGTTCTGTGTACTGTGGGAGACCAGATATAGTGAATGCAGGTTCCTGGGTTTAGTAACACTTTTAAGTTAGTACTTTGCATGCTCCAATTCAATGACTTGCTGAGTGACGCAGGATCTTTTTGAGCCATTACAACACCCTGATGGCCAGGTAACTAACATATTAAAGTGGTTGTAAAGCCTTAAGGTTTTTCAAAGTGGATGTAAACCCCATTCATGAAACTTGACCTGGGCACATATATCTGTAGTATTTACTTACTAACTAAGTCCTTTGTCTTTCTGCTGCTTTGTTCCTCTGTTATCAGCATGATAACTTCTGACAAGTTCTCTGACACAAGAGATAAACGCAGCTGGAAATTTGTGTCGATGTGGGTGCATAGAGATAGAATAGCAGAGAGCTTGTCTATTCACAGCACAGCTTTGCATGTTTCTTCCTTCCTCTGCCTATGTGGAGGGGGGGGGGGTGCTCCTTTCCTCCAATTAGCTATCACACATCACACAGTGTATGCCAAGACTCTACACCCAGTGCTGTAACAGGAAGAACAAATTCTAAACAAGATAATCACTTTGTAAGCAGTGTAGAAAGCTGAAGACAGGAGATAAACATGTAAAACATATGTAGGGAGATTTGTTTAATCTCTGAGGCTGTTCATTTGACTGGGTATATGCAAGGGTTTACATCCACTTTAATGCATTCAATGCGTTAAGGGGAAAAAACCTTCTGTGCTGCAGCTCCCCCCCCCCCCCCCCCCAGATCCCTTCTTTTGCTTACCTGAGCCGATCTAGTGATGTTCACGAGCACAGCAGCTCTTGCCGCTGTCTCTGTCCTCAATGGACAGATTGATAGCAGCAGAAGTGAGCATGCGTGAAGAGGAGGGGCCTGGAGCATCGGCGGGGGCACCCCAGAAAAAGAGGATCGGGCTGCTCTGTGCAGAAGCATTGCACAGAGCAGGTATGTATATATATTTATATTGGTTCATTTAATACAAAGAAATAAGCTTTAGAACCACTTTAGGCTTCCAGGACCATTCTGAAGCTGTGTTACATGGAATATCAGGGAATTCATTTATTAAAGTGGAAATTGAACTGGGTTGAGGTGAAAGGAACGTGGGGTGATTGACTAAATTGTAAGGTGAGGAGGACCTGTGTCCCTTCAATCATCTATTCAAGTGCATCTTCCTCACATAGATACTGAAGTGTGAAAGGTCCATTTCACCGCGCTTCCCAACATAGTCATTCCTGCCTTGGCATTTCATCTCATACAATTTTAGGTCTCATTTACACTGGCACTGTCAGACCTGCTTTTCTATGCATTTAGAGGATATTTGTAGAAGCATGTAAATACATGTATTGATTTTTATTGGAGACCATTCACACTGTGCATTTAGGTGCAGTCAGTTTACCTGCATTCAGAGAAAACAGAATTCTGTACATCCAGGATCTCATTAGAAACTATAGACGCAGCTGAATGCATTTAAAGTCGTCTAAACACACCTATATGCAGCTAAATCTTCAGCGCCGGAAGGTTTACCCCATCATGACCAGGGCATTTTTTGCGATACGGCACTGCGTTATTTTTAACTGAAAAATGCGCAGTCGTGTGACGTGTACACAAATAAAATGTGTGTCCTTTTATAGAGCTTTCCTTTGGTGGTATTTGATCACCTCTGCAGTTTTTATTTTTTTGCGCTATTAACAAAAAAAGACCAACAATTCTGAGAAAAAAAACATATTTTTTACTTTCTGCTTTATAACATTCCCAATAAAAAAAAATGTAAAAACTCAAATTTCTTTATCAGTTTAGGCCAATATGTATTCTGCTACGTTTTTGGTCCAAAAAAATCACAATAAGCGTATATTGATTGGTTTGCACAAAAGTTATCGCGTCTACATACTATGGGATATTTTTATGGCATTTTTATTTTTTTATTTATTTTTTACTAGTAATCAGCGACTTAAAGCGGGACTGTGACATTGCGGCGGCCCAATCGGACACTAATTGACATTTTTGACACTTTTTTGGGGGACCAGTGACATCAGTAGAGTAATGAGTGCTAAAAAAATATGCACTGTCACTGTACTAATGACACGGGCAGGGTAGGGGTTAACACCAGGGGTGAGCAAAGGGCTAAACATGTCCCTAGGGAGTGCTTTCTAACTGTGTGGGAGGTGCTTGTACTGTGGGAAGACAGAGATCTGTGTTCCTGCTTAGCAGAAACACAGGATCTCTGTCTTCCCTTGTCACAGAATGGCGATCTACCTTGTTTACATAGGCAAACCAGCATTCTGCCTCTCTCGGGAACAATTGGCGGGACCCACTGATCAACTCCTGCTGTGTCCGGCGACCTGTACCTGATTCTGCTCAGAAGAGCCGCCGTCCGCAGTATATGTGCGTGGGGCGGTCTCCTGCAAAAAATGCAGAAATAAGTGATCTGAGACACATAAGGCCGCATGCACACTGCACGTTTAGCCTGTTGCGTAAGGCTCCGGTGTTTTGGTGCGGGCAGAGGTCACAGGTGTCCAGTCCACCTCCACTGCCAGCAACCTGTCCAATCCTATGAGAGAGTGACAGCTGCTGTGGCTGGATGGGGCCCCTAGCAGGCCCATTACACCTAGAGACAAATACCCCTGTTCATACTTCTAGGTGTATCTTCCAGTCGCAGCATCTAAATGGCGGAGCTCTGTGCACCCAGGCTAAATGTGCAGTGTGCATGGGCCTAAACATTTTTTATACTTCCCAGATGACTTCTCCTGTGTTTAGAAAAGCTAAATGCAGGCGTGCAAGTCTGAATGAAGCCTAATGTTTTCATCAAAAGATAGTGGGGGCAGCAAATCCTTCTTTTTTTTTTAAAAAAAAAGTGACAAACAGATTTGATTGGTTGAAAAAGCCCTTTTTTTTCAAAATGGAATTTTGACATTGTTTAGCCTTATACACACTGGAAGCAACATACAATAGATTGTCAAAAGTATTGGGACACCACCCTTTACACACACATGAACTATATTGGCATCCCAGTTTTAGTCCGTAGGGTTCAATATTGAGTTGGCCCACCCTTTGCAGCTATAACAGCTTCAACTCTTCTGGGAAGGCTGTCCACAATGTTTAGGAGTGTGTCTATGGGAATGTTTGACCATTCTTCCAGAAGCGCATTTGTGAGGTCAGGCACTGATGTTGGACAGAAGGCCCGGCTCGCAGTCTCCACTCTAATTCATCCCAAAGGTGTTCTCTTTTGGGCTGAGGTCAGGACTCAGTGCAGGCCAGTCAAGTTCTTCCCCCCTAAACTCACTCATCCATGTCTTTATGGACCTTGCTTTGTGCACTGTTGCGCAGTCATGTTGGAAAAGAAAGCGCCACCCCCAAACTGTTCCCACAAAGTTGGGAGCATGGAATTGTCCAAAATGTCTTGGTATGGTGAAGCCTTAAGAGTTCCCTTCACTGGAACTAGGAGGCCAAGCCCAACCCCTGAAAAGGAACCCCACAGCATAATCCCCCCTCCACCAAATGATTTGGACCAGTGCACAAAGCAAGGTCCATAAAGACATGGATGAGCGAGTTTGGGGTGGAGGAACTTGACTGGCCTGCACAGAGTCCTTACCTCAACCCGATAGAACACCAGTGGGATGAATTAGGGCGGAGACTGCGAACCAGGCCTTCTCTCCAACATCAGTGCCTGACCTCACAAATGCACTTATGGAAGAATGGTCAGACATTCTCATAGACACACTTTGAAATCTTGTGGGCAGCCTTCCCTGAAGAGTTGAAGCTGTTTTAGGGTGGGCCAACTCAATATTTAACCCTACGGACTAAGACTGAGCTGCCATTAAAGTTCATGTGCGTGTAAAGGCTGTCCACAAGGTTTAAAAGTGTGTCTATGGGAATGTTTGACTATTCTTAGTGCCGGTTTACACTTCAGCGATGTGAGACATCGCATGTGATCCGTACCGCACTGCTCTGAAAATCACATGCGATGTCTGTGCAATGTGAATTCATCTATACAGATTGTATGGCTGAATTTGCATCGTATTCGGACCAAAGTCGCGCAGGGCCCTTTTTATTGTCCGCTCTAGAATCAGATCACATGGGTGTTCACTCCGCTCTAATTCATCCCAAAGGTGTTCTTTCGGGTTGAGGTCAGGACTCTTTATGGACTTATATAGACAATATTGTTTACATGCATTTATAGGACACTTCCTAATTCAAATCAATGTATATAAGAATTTAAAATGCCATAATTCACTCTGTACTGTTACCTACATTTAGGTACATTCAGGTTCCTAGCATTTAGAGGAAATAGCAATCTGTGAGTCCATGGGCAGAATAAATACTCTTAAAAGTGTCTACATAGAGTACATATAAACACAGGAGAAGGTGGTCAGGGAAATGTAATATTTGTTTATGCGTCCCACATCATTTTATCTGCATTTAAATAAAATAAATGAAGACGGCAAGTGTGAATGTAGCCTTTCTAGATATTTTCAGACAATGCTGCTGGCTTTTTCAGGTTTCATAAGATGCCCTGCAATGACTACAGAAGTCTTCTGCACAGGCACCTCGTGGCCACTAGGAGGCTCTGTAGTGTAACTAGAATCCTGTATAATGGGATAGAATCCATTCTGTATAAAATGGTCATTACTTAGCGTAAGAGCTTGTGCCGTGCATGGCCAACAAAGTAAACTATAAAAACAGAACTGCAACTAAAGAAAACTCACAAGCATATCAAGTGAGCAGCTTCTGTAATATTAATTAATATATGTTATGATGATTTGTAACACTTTTATTTATGTAAGTGTAGTACTTATCTTGCTAGGTTTGTTATACCAGGAATCTTAAGAAGCATTTGACTTGGGTTATTCTCTGTTCTATGTTCTCGGTCTTCATTAGTGAACAAAAAAAATAAAAATAAGCTATAATAAAGTCAAATAAGATTTTTTTTGCAGCAGTGTAGAATTAAAGTAATACTAAAGCTACATTTTTTTTTTTTTACGTGTATTTCTTGCATTAAGGTTAAAAAAAAAAAAAAAAAATTATATTCCTCTGTCCACCCCCTCCCCTGTGTGAAGGGGAAGGGGAGAGAGGAGAAGAGATCCAGTGCTGTACACAGCTGCATCTCTTCTCCCCTCTCTTCCTCTTTACACAGGGACTTGCACAGCAGCAGGGGCCATTGGCTCCTGCTGCTGTCAATCAAATGCAGTGAGGAGGAATTGGGGGATCTATGGAGCACACAGCTTGGGAGTGAGCAGAGACCGTGTGCTCTATAGCAAAGAGCTTGCTATGGGGACACACAAAGAAGGGGAGGAGGCAAAATCGCTGGTGGGGACACGAGAAGAGGAGGATCGGGGCTCCTCTGTGCAATACCATTGCACAGAGCAGGTGAGTATAACATGTTTGTTATTTTAATTACAAAAAAAAAAAAAAAAAGATGTTAGTAACACTTTAACCTTCCTAGCGGTATTCCAGAGTGTGGCTCGAGGTTTAATTTCAGTGCCAAAAGCGGTAACCCCGAGCCACACTACCGCTAGGAAGATTGCTGGATCCTGGTAGAGGGATTACTTACCTTGTCACCAGGATCCAGTGATGTATCCCGGCGGTGTGTGGCGGCGGTTCTTCCTCCCGATCCTCTCGGATCGCAGATCGCCGCCATTACTCGTTAAAAAAAAAAAACAACAAAAAACAACAAAAATGACAAAAATCTTTCCCTTAGTTAGTAAACGCAATAACTTTTGCGCAAACCAATCAAAATACGCTTTTTGCGATTTTTTTTACCAAACATATGTAGCATAAAACAAATTGGCCTAAAATGTTAAAAACATTTAGATTTTTACATTTTTTTGGGGAATTTCATATAAAAAAACGTGAAAAATATTGTTATTTTTGCAAAATTTACGCTCTTTTTTTGTTTATAGCGCATGATCAAAAAATCGCACAGGTGATCAAATACCACCAAAAGAAAGCTCTTTTTGTGGGAAAAAAAAGGACATCAAATTCGTTTAGGTACAGCGTCGCACGACCGCGCAATTGTCCGTTAAAGTCACACAGTGCCGAATCACAAAATAGGCCCTGGTCAGGAAGAGGGTAAAATCTTCCGGGGTTTAAGTGGTTAACAGACCAAGCTGTCTGGACAAAGTAGCAGTTAGAGTGTTGAGACAAACCCGTTCAACACTGAGAGGAGTGCTTACAATGATCAGCTTTTATTAATTTATGTAAAACTTTTATCCCAAAAGGAAAAAAATGTTTTCTGTAACAACTTATAAAGTGTTAGCTGGCGTTCAGCTTCAGTTTATTAGTCAAGTCCATCTAAATCTGCCAGTCTAACACCCCCCCCCCCTTCCAGACTGATAATACTGCTGTCCAAAGGTGTCTACACTACTACGCCACTGGCCGGATCACCAGATTAAATAAAGGGAAACAAGCCTAAAGAGTAGAAAACTAATGCAGCCACCACATCGAAAGATTGTAAGCTTCAATATATTATAATTTTTTTGGGTTTAATACCACTTCCAGCTTTAAGGCATTGAGCATTGTTCTATGGGTATGACTCTGTTTTTAATAAACTCCTCCATTTTTTTTTCAGTTGGTACAGCATGGATTTATTGATTCTGATATTGTGCTTAAAGCGTAACTCCACTTTTGTTGAGAAAAAAAAACAAAAACATTCCCCTCTGGGTGATCTATGTACATTACATGGGTTTTAACAAACTTTGTTGCAGATTTCTACCTTTTGTTATTCTGAAGAAATCATTGTTTGTTCTTCTGTGCTGAGTGGGTCAAATGGTAGTGTTTTCATGATTATCAATCAGGTGTGAAAGCTGCAGGGCTCTGAGGGAAGCGGCTGGGCCTGCATCCCTTTAGATGTACAGTCAGTTCCATAAATATTGGGACATTGACACAATTCTAATCTTTTTGGCTCTATACACCACCACAATGGATTTGAAATGAAACAAACAAGATGTTCTTTAACTGCAGACTTTCAGCTTTAATTTGAGGGTATTTACATCCAAATCAGGTGAACGGTGTAGGAATTACAACAGTTTGTATATGTGCCTCCCACTTTTTAAGGGACCAAAAGTAATGGGACAGATTAACAATCATAAATCAAACTTTCACTTTTCAATACTTGGTTGCGAATCCTTTGCAGTCAATTACAGCTTGAAGTCTGGAACGCATAGACATCACCAGACGTTGAGTTTCATCCCTGGTGATGCTCTGCCAGGCCTCTACTGCAACTGTCTTCAGTTCCTGCTTGTTCTTGGGGCATTTTCCCTTTAGTTTTGTCTTCAGCAAGTGAAATGCACGCTCAATCTGATTCAGGTCAGGTGATTGCCTTAGCCATTGCATAACATTCCACTTCTTTCTCTTAAAAATCTCTTTGGTTGCTTTCGCAGTATGCTTCGGGTCATTGTCCATCTGCACTGTGAAGCGCTGTCCAATGAGTTCTGAAGCATTTGGCTGAATATGAGCAGATAATATTGCCCGAAACACTTCAGAATTCATCCTGCTGTTTTGTCAGCAGTCACATCATCAATAAATACAAGAGAACCAGTTCCATTGGCAGCCATACATGCCCACGCCATGACACTACCACCACCATGCTTCACTGAGGAGGTGGTATGCTTTGGATGATGAGCAGTTCCTTTCCTTCTCCATACTCTTCTCTTCCCATCACTCTGGTACAAGTTGATCTTGGTCTCATCTGTCTATAGGATGTTGTTCCAGAACTGTGAAGGCTTTTTTAGATGTTGTTTGGCAAACTCTAATCTGGCCTTCCTGTTATTGAGGCTCACCAATGGTTTACATCTTGTGGTGAACCCTCTGTATTCACTCTGGTAAAGTCTTCTCTTGATTGTTGACTTTAACACACATACACATACCTCCTGGAGAGTGTTCTTGATCTGGCTAACTGTTGTGAAGGGTGTTTTCTTCACCAGGGAAAGAATTCTTTGGTCATCCACCACAGTTGTTTTCCGTGGTCTTCCGGGTCTTTTGGTGTTGCTGAGCTCACCTGTGTGTTCTTTCTTTTTAAGAATGTTCCAAACAGTTGATTTGGCCACACCTAATGTTTTTGCTATCTCTCTGATGGGTTTGTTTTGTTTTTTCAGCCTAATGATGGCTTGCTTCACTGATAGTGACAGCTCTTTGGATCTCATATTGAGAGTTGACAGCAACAGATTCCAAATGCAAATAGCACACTTGAAATGAACTCTGGACCTTTTATCTGCTCCTTGTAAATGGGATAATGAGGGAATAACACACACCTGGCCATAGAACAGCTGAGCAGCCAATTGTCCCATTACTTTTGGTCCCTTAAAAAGTGGGAGGCACATATACAAACTGTTGTAATTCCTACACCTTTCACCTGATTTGGATGAATATACCCTCAAATTAAAGATGAAAGTCTGCAGTTAAAGCACATCTTGTTTGTTTAATTTCAAATCCATTGTGGTGGTGTATAGAGCCAAAAAGATTAGAATTGTGTCAATGTCCCAATTTTTATGGACCTGACTGTATTCCTATTGGGAGTATCTCACCAAGAATGACATTTTTGTTGCAGGGGATGCCAGAAATCTGACTTGTATCTTAGGCAGACTTCTGGGAAAATTGGGGAGCCAATCACACATGCAGGAAATGATGTTTCTGGGGTGTGGTCAGTACACATTCTGTGTACAGAACAGCTCCAGGTAGCCATATTGCATTGCATTTTCCGAAAATTACAACAGCTGCAGATGGAAAAGGAAAGGGAATTTATAATAACATTCAATTACAATATGATTTGTGTCACAATTGTATACTATTTATTGTTCTTTTATTTGCTAATTTTTTTTTTCCCCACGAAAGTTGAGTTACCCTAGAACACTTAATTGCAATGAAGCTGTGATGTCAGCAGTGTGAAAGGGGTTGCAGCGGGGGATCCCCAAGCCGCAATGTTCCTTATTGTTCTGCATGTAACAGGGTAATCTATTGTGATCGAGTTTATTCAGGTAGACATTATGTAGATTGCTTAAGTGCTGAAACCCATGCTAACCATGCAGAAATTATTTTAGAGCAAACCTGTCTGTAGTACTAGCACAAATATGACTGTTCACTAAATTATTAAAGTGCTGAGATTGTGTGCATTAAAGAAAAGAAAAACTCCTTACAGTGGTCACTGACATCCGTAAGGCAGACAAGTGTCTGCCCTAAAACAGCAAAGCCTCCTGTAAACTCCTAACAGCAATACTCAGACACTATGGGGTTGACTTACTAAAGGTAAATAGACTGTGTACTTTGCAAAGTGCAGTTGCATCCTGCTAAAGCTGATGCTCCAGAGCTTAGAAGCTCTGCTGATTTCCATCATCCAATCATGTACAAGCAAAAACCCTTTTTTTTTTTTTTTTTGGTACCCTGATTGGGTATTCTATGCAAAGTGAAGATTTACCTAATTTACTAAGCTCTGGAGCATCTGCATTTTGCAAAGTGCACACCCTTTTTGCCTTTAGTCAATTAACCATTATGAGTCAGTCAGGCCATGCTGCAGAGCATATGTGCTGACAAGGGAGTGATTGGCAGAAAAACAGAGAAAACTGATGATTTTCTCTATCGTTCATTGACAGACGCAGCTTCATATAATTTTTGACTTTTGGTTTAGGCTGCCCCCTACAGGAGTAGAACACTAGGCAGAAACAAACCCAATGGTCAAGAATTATATGGAGCTGCATCTGTCAATGAACTTCAGAGAAAAGGATTTTACAGTAAGATAAAGATCCAGTTTTTTTTAGCTCCCGCTCCATTGTTGTCCAAGCAGAAGTCTTGTGGTTTGTTCTTTAAGTAGCTATGTTTCTGTACAGTAGAAGTTGAGGACCTAGCTGTGCATTCGGGTAGGGGTACTGTATATGGATCACAAACTTGGCTGAACAGAATTACAAATCCTTGGAACAGTCTCCATATATTTTTTTCAACTATGTAGTAAGCTGTGTGCCTGTGGTTTAACCCCCCTGGCTGTAATCCCAAGCGTGTCTCGGGGTGGATTGTTTAGTTCAGGATCGGTATCCCTGAGTCACGCTCGGGGTGAATGTGCAGAGAGCGCAGCGGTGTCTCTTACCTTCTCCTGGCGATCCAGCGATGATCTCTCATTGCTGTGACCGCCAGCCGAGAGTCCCGCCGCTCGTCCGTCCTCCGTCGGTGTGATGACTTCCTAGTTCCGTTCCCTGCAGCAGCAATGCTGCATGGGAGCGGAACTAGGGAGGGAAATTCAAAAAACGTTGCACAAAACACAAACACATAACACATTTTATATTTTATATATATATATATATATGCATATATGTATATATGTGTATATATATATATATATATATATATGCACACACACATATATATATATATATATATATATATATATATATACATATACCTATATACACACGTATGTATATATATATATATATATATATATATATATATATATATATATATAAAAAATTATATTATTGATTCGATTATAATTATATATTTTATATATATATATATATATATATGTGTGTATATATATATACACACATACACACACATATATATATATAATATATAACGCATGAATTATAATCTAATCAATAATATAATTTTATTATATATATTATATAATAAAATTATATTATTGATTTGATTATAATTCATGCGTTTGTGTTTCAAATTTATCACATCTGGGATGTCTACTAGAGTCTTGTTTTGGTCAGGTTTAAGTCAGTAATTACTAAGAATTGTAGGCCTATAATACATAACGCCAAATTTCCATGAAAAGAATTGTACCGCTTTTGGTACAGAATTCCTGACATAATCATACCGCCAGGGAGGTTAAGGCTCCGTTCTTAGTAAACTAAAACCTGAGTAATCGGGTTTATAGGTCAACAGTAAATTTACATCTAAACTGAATTAAAATCTGGTTGATTCTATAGGTAAATGCACTTTGTACAAATTTTGTACTTTTGTTGTATATTTTTATTGAATAAACAAGATAATATGCATAAGTAATGAAATAGTTGATGGGGGTAGATCAAGGTATCCTTATAGCCAAACATCTGGATTGAAAATTGAATGATGTACGTTACATCCCATGGTAATCATAACATTGGTTACTTTGTTCTATTTGCACAGATACATACTGTATATGATTTGTTCAATCAAGAAGCTCATGTATTATGATTGCCTGAATTCTCTACAGACCAGGTCTTCCTGCATATATTCATCAAATGCACAATTCAGTAATTCTCCTGGCTTGATAGCTAGGCCTCAGTGTTTTTTATGTTTATATTGTTGTTGAATATTTAATAGTTGAAAATTAGTAGCTTTGACACCTTTTATAGCTGACTGCATTACAGAAACCCCCGACACTGCTTTGTGCCTTGGCATCTGTTGTGCCACATAATGAGGTTGGTTTACTAAAGCAATAGGGAATGTACAATTGGAAAAGCCATTGTTAACTGAGCTTTGCGAATTAGATGAAGCTGGGAGGACTACATTATATACATTATGTTGTCAAAAGTATTGAAACGCCTGCCTTTACATGAACTTTAATGGCATCCCAGTCTTAGTCCGTAGGGTTTAATATTGAGTTGGCCCACCCTTTGCAACTATAACAGCTTCAACTCTTCTGGGAAGGCTGTCCACAAGGTTTAGGAGTGTGTCTATGGGGAATGTTTGACCATTCTTCCAGAAGCACATTTGTGAGGTCAAGCGCTAATGTTGGAGAGAAGGCCTGGCTCGCAGTCTGCACTCTAATTCATCCCAAGGTGTTCTATCGGTTTGAGGTCAGGACTCTGTGCAGGCCAGTCAAGTTCCTCCACCCCAAACTTACTCATCCATGTCTGTATGGCTGTCATGTTGGAACAGAAAGGGGTCAACCCCAAACTGTTCCCACAAGGTTTGGAGCATGAAATTGTCCAAAATGTCTGACACCTTAAGAGTTCCCTTCACTGGAACTAGGGAGCTAAGCCCAACCCCTGAAAAACAACCCCACACCATAATCCCCCCCCCTCCACCAAATGATTTGGACCAGTGCACAAAGCACGTTCTATAAAGCCATGGATGAGGGAGTTTGGGGTGGAGGAACTTGACTGGCCTGCACAGAGTCCTGGCCTCAACCCAATAAAACACCTTTGGGATGAAGTAGAGAACAAACTGCGAGCCAGGCCTTCTCTCCAACATCAGTGCCTGACCGCACAAATGCACTTTTGGAAGAATGGTCAAACGTTCCCATAGACACACTTCTAAAACTTGTAGACAGCCTTCCCAGAAGAGTTGAAGCTGTTATAGCTGCAAAGGGTGTGCCAACTCAATATTGAACCCTACGGACTAAGATTGGGATGCCATTAAAGTTCATGTGCGCGCAAAGGCAGGTGTCCCAATACTTTTGACAATATAGAGTATGTTACAAATAGGGTCCCTATCAGAGTCCCCTGCCTACATAGGGTCCCCATCAGAGTTTCCCTCTTTACATCGGGGCCTCCATCAGAGTCCTTTTCTTACATCAGGGTCCCATTAAAGTTACTCCTTACATCAGAAGCTGAGACCATAGGCAGCCTCTGCTGACCTTAAAGTGATACTAAATTCTTATTTTTTTAAATGTAAAAATAACAAACATGTTATACTTACCTGCTCTGTGCAGCCCAGATCCTCCTCTTCTCAGTTCCCTCGCCGGCGCTCCTGGCTCCTCCCTCCTGCCGAGTGCCTCCACAGCAAGCAGCTTGCTATGGGGGCACCCGAGCCAAGCCACAGCTCCCTTTGTCCATTCAGACACGGACATACACCTCTGTCTCGCCCCCTCTCTCTCCTCATTGGCTAACTGACTGTGATTGACAGCAGCAGGAGCCAATGACGCCTGCTGCTGTCTCAGACAATGAGGAGGGTGAGTCAAGTCTCTTGTGCAACATCACTGGATCGAGATGGGGCTAAGGTAAGTATTAGGGGGGCTGCTGCACACAGAAGGTTTTATATCTTAATGCATAGAATTAAGGTCAAAAGACCTTCTACTTTTAGAACCACTTTAAGGCCTCATGCACACTGTGGGCTATAAATGCTGCTTATAGAGGAATCTGGCGGGTTTTTTTTTCACCCCTGCATCTTAGCCTGTGTGTCCATGTATAGACATTTAGAGACAGAAAAAACCCACTGCAAGTTCGTCCAGGGGCAGCAGCATTTTGGCAGAAAAAAAACAGATTGATGAGCGTAAATGTGTCCAAACGCACATGCTAGACACGTTTTGTGCGTGAGCGTTAATTCATTTTAATGACTAGAATAATATTTTACTAAATTAATTAATGCCGAAGCGCTTGACGCGCCTAAACACTTCTAGACGTGTTTACATGCGCCAAACATGCTAAAACCTTGCTGCCAGGAGGGAAGGTGTTTAGGAGCGCTGGACAAATGCCCTGTGTGCATGGAGCCTAATCCTCAATCAGTGTACATTGGAGGTAACATCATTTCCCTGCTGTGACCCACAGGCCATAGTTTGGGGACCCCTGACTTTAAAGGAGAAGTATAGCTAAAGCTATTATGGGTCACAGGAGTGCAGTTTATTCTGCACTCCTGTGACCTGTTGTCAGCTGACATCACTCAGCCCGTCCAGGCTTGGGAAATATCCTGACTTTACAACCAGGAACCACTCAGATGCCGGGACTGACATCTGGCTCAGCCTTTCGAGGAGCCGCTGGGAGACTGAGCCATCTCCCCCTCCACAGCCCAGCACTCCAGTGAGCAGAGCAGAGAGCCAGTGACTCACTAATCAGAAGTTATTGATTGCTCAGTCTCAAAAGTGGTGGGGGATAGACGCAGCATGGGTATCAGGGGAGGACTGGGCCAGGGGGCAGGAGGACAATTGCCCCCTTGGCCACTCTTAAGTCCGGTAAAAAGGCTGCTCTGCTTCTGCTACAGACATGCCTATAGGATTCCTGGTGAAGAGAAGTAAAAGGTCCCTGTCGCTGACCTACTGAGTGCGGGTTGAAGACAAGGATGGAGCGCAGCCCCCCCCCCCAGCATGGAATGGTGTAAACTGTGTCTGAGCATAGGCCAGTTTAATGCCCCACTCCAGACTCTCCTCCCCCGGCCAGCCCCAACCAAGCTGCCCCAGCTCCCCCCAACTGCCCTCTGCTGGCCAGGTCAGGAATCAGGAATTCAGCCAGTGAGTAGAGAGTACCAGGAGCGGAGCTTCAACCTGGAATGAGGGTCAGGAGGAGGACAGGAAGAGGGAGAGTAGGAGCGAGGCTGAGTTGCTGCACCATGGGCCTCTGGTTTGTACTTGACTTGCCCCCTGGGCTGAAAGTTGCCAGTCAGCCCTTGATGGGTATAAATGCTTTATTTTATTTTTGAAAAAAAAAAAACATACTTCTCTTAGAGCCGGTTCACACTACCGCGACCAGAAAGTCGCCCCATGAAGGAGCGACTTTTTAGCGTGACTTTGAAGAGACTTGTTTAGAGACTTGGAAGAGACTTGGAAGAGACTTGTGCACTACTTTGAAGAGACTTAAATGATAGGCGACTTTGTCTGTCGGGAATGCCTGGCTAATCTTTTTCTTCTTCCTGGAAAGTCTGATAACAGTCGCTTGAAAATAGATAAGGATCCGACTTAGAGGCGACTCCCATTGAAGTCTATGTGCACAAGTCGGATAGAGGTCGCCTTGAAGTAGTACAGGAACCTTTTCTAAAGTCGGAGCGACTTCAGTAGTGCATATTAAGACGGCTCTAATTCATTTACATTGAATTTGTGATGACAAGAGACTTGGGGCGACTTGAGGGCACACAAGTCACGTCCCAAGTCGGAGTAGTGTGAACCGGGTCTAAATCATATATTTACATGCTAGCAAAAATCCTGTTTTTGTAATGGCCTTTGCACATGATCGAGTTTACCGTATTTACTGTTATTCACAATTCAAAGTAAATGTATGGTTTTCAAAGCGAACATTCACAGCCTCTATTCCTTTAATAAATCACCCCCGCTAACTTTAGAAGATAATTAATCGATTGATCTGGACATTGACAGACTGGCAGTAACATATTTTTATATATAATTTGTGAATTGGTACATATTATTAAATTGTCTTTTCGGAGGTTTCTGTATAACAAGAGAGCGATCCTATATCTTGGGTAGCGGCATATTCTTTCCCTGTGTAGTTTAGTATACAGCAGGCAGCAGACTTGCCTAATTTGTCACAGTTCTATTGACAGTCTGACAGTTGAAGTTATTTACATTTGTAATGATGACTCCAGCAGACATGCGGGAATTACTGATCATCCTTCTAGAAGCGCCTCTTGCTGAATGTATTTAGGCATGCAGTCTATGTTTAGCACTGCATACAGTATGATAATCTTAATGAATCAACTATGGGTCGAGTCTAAGGCATTTGTGCATGTTTAATAGGCTATTATTTCTTTTTTACATCAAGTATATGTGGGAATTTTTTATACACAATTTATAACCGCAGCTGTCCTTTGACCTTATCATTCTTTATTGGAGAACATATACCTCAAATATCCTGCATTTTTCTCTGTCCCTACTGACTGCTGTAATATACCGATAAGCGCTAGGATATTTATTAAGGCTCATTAACTCTCTCACAAGTATAAATAATTAACAGAGGTGATTGAAAAGACAAATATTCACATTGTACTGATATGCAAAAGTTCAGAGGCTGCTGGATCTCACTTTCTGGATATTATAGCAATTTTGCATTCATAGAACATTGCATTGTGTGCAAAAAAAATGGAATGATTTGAGTGTACTAAATGATTCTGCCTAGTAAGGGGAGCTTATTTGTATTGCATTCAGAATGGGGCATGACTGTGAAAGCACAAGGGAATGTGTATTCTGTATGTAGAGTGTCCTTGTGCTGTCTACCCTTCTATAGCATGTTCAGTGTTAGGCGAAAATGCACTGACCCCGTGTGCAGAATATAAAACAGATTTATCTTAGAAACGAGCCTAAAATGGAATACCAGTTGGAGGTACCATCATCCAAATGGCATCTACGAAAATGGGAAAAGAGACAGTTCCCCCTTACAGTCTGCAAAAGGGGAAAAATTGGACTTTCTCTGTACCTCAGACTCCATACACAAGGGATAAATTTAAGAACAAGTTTTATTTATACCAAAAAAAGTCAAAAATTATATATCTGAACAAATCTGAATAACACACACAATTTTTAAAATACAGAGAAGGGTATCACAAGTTGGTCTAGCTGTATATTGATTCCACTGATACATAGTGTACCCCAGTAAGGAGGTCAGAGGTATAGTGGCTTCTCATTATGTGCATGCTCCTCTACATGTTTCGCTGTTAAGGACCGCTTCTACAGGAGGGACACGTTTGAGTGATATCTGAAATATAGTAGCAAATTACACATAGTATACAAAACAATATACAAAATCATATACAAATGCAGATGTAAGACAATAGCTATACAAGGGAAGGGGGGTGGGGGGCGTTGCTGCTTACCATACAAGACTAACACACTGGATTAAAAAACGGCCTCTCCGCCAATGCTCCTCCAGGATGGATGTAGCACCCTACTAGGTAGGTGCTAGTGATAGAGTATAGTTTTGAGCTCTGTCTGCTTACCAGAGGGGCTGCAGGTAAATCTTTATTGTTCTCTGCCTACCAGAGAACAGGATCTGTTAGTGAGGTTGGCTCATTGTGCTCAGTGTGCGATTCATTCAGTCACGCTGGTCCAATAGGGAGGCATATTGGACAGTGGGAGGAAACCTGACAAATGGGTGCACAGGCTTTTCATACAGTCCTGATGATTGGCAGAGGGCAGCTTGCCTCGGTGCATGCTGGGATACTATATAAAAGCCAGGAGCACATGTGTTTTTGTTGGAGAGCAGAGTCCCAGCGGGAGGGAGCGGCTGCCTCCTCCTCTGTAAAAATGTCATGCGGTTACAGGAGGTCGTCCTGAGGGCCAGAGGAGCGGTTGAGAGGAGCTGAACCCAGAGGTCCAGGGAAGCCGACTGAGAGGCAAGACACTGGAGACACTGTGGCTGCAGTATCGAAAGTACAGGTACTTGTGTCAAGGGGCCTGACCTGAGGGGGGCCACCCCTGCTCGTAGGAAAGTCAGGTGTCAGGGTGTCAGCAGAAAGAGGATGCTAGGGAGTGTATCCTGAAGATAAGATAATACATTATCCACCAAGTCGTCTTGAGAGAAAGCAAGAGACTTAATTTCATTAATCTAAAGTGGCAGGGTGAATTAACAGCCTGGCTGTTCCATTCCTACAAGTGAAGTAGAAGATAGAAGTCCTCAAATACTGTGAATAGTTAAATTGGAGTATCCCACCATTCCCTTCTCCTATCCCCATTACAACAATAAACAACAAAAACTGTCAAATACCCCTGGACTGTTTATTGAAGTGAAGAGCCAAGAGGAATGTAAGGATTGCATTTGCTTATAGTCAGGTGTTGGTAACCAGGGGGACACGCAGAATGAATATTCATCAGTCTCTATGGGGGCAGTGCTACACGGACGAGGGGGACATGTGTGGGTGGATGCGTACAAGCTGAGTAGCAACTTTAATAAAATTGGTACACTGGAAACCAGAGTATGTATGAGGATATCTGAATACAAAAGAAAGGAGACAAGGAAAAAAATGTGTGTGTAGGGGGGAAGGGGATTTGTTCAGATATGTCATTTTTGACTTTTCTTTTTGTATAAACAAAACACGTTCTTAATTTTATCTCTTGTGTTTTGAGTCTGAGGCACAGAGAATGTCCAGTTTTACCCCTTTTGGAGACCGTTAGAGGGAACTGTCTCCTCTCCCATTTACAAATATCAATAGCAAATACATAAAAAATACATACCATTATTTTTTTACAAATACATATCTGGATAAAGTGTAGTCTCTAAAAATCAGCCTGCATCTTCTCATGAACTCACACTTAATCCATAAATCTGACCTAATAAACTTGACCTGACTTTAAAGCTGAACTTCAGGAGTTGTACAAAATCTAACCTTGTAGTGCTCCCTGTGCTGCTTAGGTAAATGCTTGTTTATTCTAGGGGTGCAGTACCTAAGGTATTGTCTAAGTTACCGTATTCCTGGTGCAAGCAGGCTTCCTCCATCCATGCAAATAGTCCAACACAGAATCTTCTGTAAGGCGCTTCAGGCCTTGGTTGCAAATTTTCCTTTTCGCAGACAATGCAGGAATAATAGGCCTAAGTGCTAGGTAACTAAATATAATCGGCTTAGGCATAAAAAAAAATAAATAAATAAAAAAAAAAAAAAATATATATATATATATATATATATATATATATCATGAAAAAGGCTTAGTTTCATTAGAATTATAAAATAAACTACAAATTGTGAACTTAGCCTTTAAAGTAGAACTAAAGGCAAAACTGTTTTATTTAATTTTCAATAGAGTAAAGGAGGATTATAACCCTGTCAGGTTTTATGTTTTTTTGCCATGTGTTGGGGGACATTTTCTTTCACTTCCTGTCCCATTGCTACTACAGGAAATGAGAAGAAATCCCACCAAAGTGAGGGAATCCCTATTTGTCACCAGGGTCTCAAGAACTAGTGTCCCCATTGGAAATTTTCCCCGTCTCTTCTTGTTTTGGTGACAACCCAAAATTTAGGATTTTCTTTGACTTTCACTCTCGGTGATAATGGTAAAAAGGACAAATAGAGGGTGATACTCCCTAATGGGGCAGAGACAGCAATGAAAACCTGACAGGAATTGCACTTGCAAAATAAAAAAAAAAAAAAAGTTTTACATTTAGTTATACTTTGATGTCTTATCGTACATCCAGCGAGTGTCTGTACCTATTCTAGTGCTATACCAGGCTGTATGCCATTAACAAATACCTTGCAAGACACCTTGTCTTTCATGGTATATGTTGATGAGGACCATGGCCTAATCTCCACATCATATCCCTAAAAGGAATGTAGGGGTCTGCATGGGGAGAGGTAATATGACAAGCAGGTATAAGAGCTAGTGGTATATAGTACATAAATACGTAAAAAAGTACCACTATGGCGATACCCACAAAATTAAAACATCCTTGAAAAAACAAAAAAAAAGATGAATTAAATCCCCAGCTTAATGTCAATCACAATGACACAACAACCTGTCACGCACAACGATCTTCACCGACTGCTATTTCTTTACAAATGACAGATCCTCAGTACCTGTGGGATGTAAGCATGGGTGGGAATCCCTGGTGATGTCACTGTCCAAATATGGTCAATGACATCACCTAGGATGCCCAGCACCATTTGTTTACAAACAAGCAGCCAGGGATCTGTCATTTAGAGTCGGTTCACACTATGGCGACACGACTTCGGGGTGACTTGAGCAAGTCGCCGTGCACCGCGACTTCGGCGCGGCTTGCACTGACTTCACATAATGGAAGTCAATGCAAATCACTCCGACTTCGGCCAAAATTAGTGCAGGAACCTTTTTCTAAGTTGGAGCGACTTGAGTTGCTCCTATTAGAACGGTTTCCATTGCACAGAATGGAGCATGACTTGTCAGGCGACCAAGTCGCCTGACAAGTCGAAGTAGTGTGAACCGGCACTTAGAGGTGGTAATGCTGCCAGCGCTAAATGACTGATCTCCTAATTTGTTGAGAAATACAAGCTGGCAGAGATCTGTAATTTAGCAGTGGTTTTGCTACTTCCGCTAAATAGATTTCAAGCCACTGTTTGTAAGAAAAAAATTTCACTTACATCTTTTGATGATATTTTGTATTGTAATTATTATATATTTAAAGTCTTTGCAATTTTACATTGAGGAACATTGTTCTGAAACTGAACAATTTTTAGATACAGCTTTATACAAATTGATGAACCTCTGCCCATCTTTACTTCTGAGATACTCTGACTCTCTAAGGTACATAATCATGTTAGGCAGGCCATAGACAGTGCTGAACCAGCCGAGATTCAAACTGTATATGAGCAGGCTGAATGTACCAAGTTGATCGATCGACCAATCATTTTGGGTACAACCAGCCTGCAAGATTTACTTGTGTTTATCTCTAGCGGCTGCTATAGCCGCTAGCAATAATCACTGTCTTCACCCGGCGGGTGCAAGTAACGTTTAATAAAATTACCTTTATTATAAAAATGTAAGTAACACTCACATGTGATTGGTGCTAGAGCACACCAGTCTATCCAAGCAGGGTAAGTACAAAGTATTAGGTTGATAGGTTGACGGATTGCCGAGCGCAACCCAGTGAGATCCGAGTCATCGTTCCAAACACTGTAGGATATTCCAATCACCGACACTAACCTACCCCTCCCCTACATGTGACGACACAAGGGAATACGTGTCTTCCTCAGGGGATATCAGATTTTTATAATAAAGGTAATTTTATCAAACGTTGGATCTATGTTTTTCCCATATGTGAGAGAGCTGCTGAAGCTATAGACCCAGGATTGGGAACATGGATTGAGGAAAAAGGAGACCATTCACCACCACCCTGTGGGGGTTCACAAGCCATTTCAGACCAAGCTTAATTGCGAGGTCACACTCAGTGAGGTGAGAACCCACCAATTAGGGGGGTCACAAGAGTAGAGGTGATACGTCTGACAAACCGTTACGTTGTTTCACTGTTTAATAGCACAATCTGTTAGTGAACTACTACAATTATTCACTGTTTGTTTTTATTGATCATCGTTAAATGACAATTTTCATGCATTTTATTATGATATAATCATGTGTATATTCATATCATATGAATGAGTTAATATATAATTTATTATATATTTATATATCACTGGCTGTTTATATTAGATTTATTACTTTCTGCGCAGCACTTTTATTGGTTATTTTTAGCTATTTATACTGACCGATTGGGGGTTGATTGGTGCAAGCTGCAGTCTTAAAAACATAGTAGCTCACAGGATCATTATTTTATCAAAGTGCTATATGTGCAAAAATAAACAGAGTGTGTTACTCATATATATCACAAAGTGATATCATATATATATAGAAGTGCTAAGTTCTTGAATTGTGGATAAATAGTGTTCAAATCAAAATGAAAGTCCATATCCAAAACCAAGGTGCATTCAGTATTCAGAGATAGAAGAATATCACCGCAAACGTGAGTCCACGATTTCTGGTAAGCGCTCCTGACTTCCCTTTATGGTGATGGTCATGTTTGCGGTGATATTCTTCTATCTCTGAACACGGAATGCCCCTTGGTTTTGGATATGGACTTTCATTTTGATTTGAACACTATTTATCCATAATTCAAAGACTTGGCACTTCTATATATATATAATATCACTTTGTGATATATATGAGTAACACACTCTGTTTATTTTTGCACATATAGCACTTTGCACTTAGTTCGATTTTGCACAGATATATATATTTATGATATGTCCAAGCATAGCACTTTATTTGTTAGAACATTCTGACATTTTCCATGTTCATAGCGTAGCACTTGTTCTTGATTTTCTAGTTGTTTAACAATGTTGTTGTATTGTAGTGTCAGCAGCTGCTTCTGCAGACAGTGGCACAGTATTTTTTATATCCATTTAACGTAATACTATAAATGTAGTGTAGAAGCAAAATGTTATACCTTTGAACGACATTCGTCAAGACTCTGTTGGCATTATCGAATGTTCTGACGAGATTTTTCGTATGAATGTTTAAAAATCAATAAGTGTATGGCCAGCTTTACCATCTGCAGAGTTTTTCAGGGTTTGTGTGCTGAACACTATAAACCCTGTCTGTAATGAGCATTGGAGTCTCTGCTGTCTCTGCCAGTGTGTGCAGGCACATATCACACAGTCTCTACACTATGAGTCCAGCAGATTGTAGAGTCTTCAGAGACAGTATCCACCAAACCTGGTGATATCAGGATCAGTGAGGAGTAGCAGGGGGGCTTGGGGCAGCTGCTACTGTTAGACTAAGAAAATATCTGACACTCACGGATGTGTCCAAGGTTGAAGAGAGCTTTACATCTGCTTACAAATGGAAAAATTAATTAGCAGGATAATAGGAGCTTGAGTAAGTGTTATTTTCATACATTCTGATTTTGCAAAGTGTAACCTGGGGATAGGGTCACTTTAATTATAGGCATTACAGTAAACAGATTTATTTTCCGAGGCTTTCAACATTTTAACATTTATCTGCGCTGCATGTAATTGGACTGTAAAGTACACAAACTATATTGGAGATGTTGCTAACTGACTACATATTGCAAAGTAGAAACTATTGATCTGCTTCTATTTGTGAAAATTCCCTTTGAGGCTTGGCATAACACATTTATTTTGACAATGACTATCTACATCTCATGATCTTTGCGTTTCCAGCATTCTGACTAGAATATAACAATTAAGGTTTGGCATCCAAAGCCTAGTGATGATTGAGACTTTAAATTGTTGTTACTATTGGATTGTGTCAGTTTTAACATGCAGCCAATCGATGGCAGCAAAAATTGAATGCAAATCAAATTCCCAGTAGCAATTTAGCGAAATGTTTAATGGCACAGAAGGGAACTTGATTTAGGCTGGGTCTCCATAGGCTTTGAATGTGGGAGCTTGGCAAGTATTTCCAACACCTGCCAAGTCAACCCAACAGCCAGGCCTGACAGTGTAAACTGAGCCAAATGGCTTAGAAAATACTTCGTATTTGTCCAGCTTTGCATCCAGCATTTGTGGATTTAGCCTTAAAAGTCCACAATAATATTGTATTTTGGAAACTGTGAGAGTTTGATAACAATAGTATTAACTTTCTTCATAAAGGTTGTGTAAGGTCTGATTAGTGTTGTTTTTCACACCAATTCAGAAAATACTACAGTCCTTGAATGTAAATATTAGGTGCTTATAACAAGGTATAAATAAGAAAATGGCTAAATGAAAGTATTGCAATTGCATACCAAACTAATGTTCAACTGTAATCACAGGTATCAACTCACAAACTTATGCAAAATAAGCTTGTCATACATGGATGAAAATGTAGCCAGTTCAGCAGGAACTCGCCGAATTTCAAACCATGTGAGGCCACTGTGGTTGAATAGAAGTCGATCTACCGGTCAACACCTGTTTAACCACCCTGTTAGTATATTCTTGCTTTATCAGCGCCTCAGGCTGCAGTGCTAATCTGTGTATTCTGATGGTGGGAGAATCTCCTCACTGTTAGTATACCATGACATAGTGGGGAGGATTCCTGCCTCAACATCAAATGTGTGAATGGGGGAATCGGGTCAGTTCCTTCTGTTCAACCCACAGTAGTGATCGGCCGATATCGGTTTTTCGTTGCCGATACCAATATTTTGGCCATTGCATATCGGTATGGGCCGATATGGGCTGATATTTTCGTACATTTAAAAAAATTTTTTTTTTTTTTATTTTTATCACTTGACAGGTACTCTTGTGGAGGGATCTGGGGGTCTAAAAGACCCCAAACCCCTCCTCTGCACTTAAAAGCATTCAAAACGCCAAGTTTGGGTGTTTTGAATGCTGTCATTTTTTTGAATCTGGAGCCAGTACCCGGAAGTGATGTCATGACATCACTTCATTGCTTATATCTTTAATTTGTACATATGTGAGTGCCATATTCAATAACATTTGAAAACGGAATTATGCTATGTGACATCATTTTACCCTCAAATGAGCAATATTTGGAATATCGGCAATATCAGCCAGTTCCGGGGCCGATACAGATATATAGACAAAAGTCAATATCGGCCCTCAATATATCGGCCTTGCCGATAATCGATTGATCCCTAACCTACAGGTTAACCAAAAAAAATAATTGGACCCATATATGGCCATCTTTACTGTGTAACAGTTCTCAAAAGATAATACATGTATACAGTCATGTGAAAAAGTAAGTGCATCCCATGTAAACTGTTGACTTTTTGAACATATTTGAACAGGCAGATCTTTTTCAAACAGCCCTTACCGATAAATATTTTATACTTCAACAATAGACACAAAGAGTTGAGAGAATGTATTCAGTCTATTAATCTTAACTATGGAAATGCAGATTTTTCTCAGATTTGGAGAAAGGAAGAACACGCCTACATTTAAAACCACTTCAAATTATCCAAATTGGAATCAGATGTTCCAGATTAGGTGAACATACGGTCCATTTGTCTGTTTTTCATCCATCCGTTGATGGATGAAAAACGGACATCAATGCATTCCTATGGAAAAACGGATGACAACGGATGATCATCCGTTTTCATCTGCTTCCGTCAATATCTGTTTTTTGAACGGATGAAAGCCCTATTTTTCTTGCATTTAAAAAAAAGGATCGGAGCAAAAACGGATGTAAACGGACAAACGGTCCATTTTTCACCCGTTTTTGCATTGGTAGTGGATGTAAAAAAAATGGATGAAATACGGATGAAAAAACGGATGAAAAACTGATACATTTTGATGTGACTGAACTGATGAACTGAACGGACCATATGTGTGAAAGGGGCCTAAGGAGTATGTAGGTTAAACCTGTCTTATTTTAACCTCAGATATCTTGCTTGAAGAAGGTGTCTTCCAGAAACTGTCAGTAGGACTGGGAGTTGAGCTTGACTCCATCCTCAACCCGAAAAGGCCCCACAAGCTCATCTTTGATGATACCAGCCCAAACCAGTACTCCACCTTGCTGGTGTCTGAGTCGGACTGGAGCTCTCTGCCCTTTACCAATCCAGCCACGGGCCCATCCATCTGGCCCATCAAGACTCACTCTCATTTCATCAGTCCATAAAACCTTTGAAAAATCAGTCTTGAGATATTTCTTGGCCCAGTCTTGACGTTTCAGCTTGTGTGTCTTGTTCAGTGGTGGTCGTCTTTCAGCCTTTCTTACCTTGGCCATGTCTCTGAGTATTGCACACCTTGTGCTTTTGGGCACTCCAGTGATGTTGCAGCTCTGAAATATGGCATCTGCACACTTGACTTTTCTCAGTTCATGGGCTGTTATTTTGCGCCTTGGTTTTTCCACACGCTTCTTGCGACCCTGTTGACTATTTTGAATGAAATGCTTGATTGTTCGATGATCACGCTTCAGAAGCTTTGCAATTTTAAGAGTGCTGCATCCCTCTGCAAAATATCTCACTATTTCTGACTTTTCTGAGCCTAAGTCCTTCTTTTGACCCATTTTGCCCAAGGAAAGGAAGTTGCCTAATAATTATGCACACCTGATATAGGGTGTCGATGTCATTAGACCACACCCCTTCTCATTACAGAGATGCACATCACCTAATATGCTTAATTGGTAGTAGGCTTTCGAGCCTATACAGCTTGGAGTAAGACAACATGCATAAAGAGGATGATGTGGTCAAAATACTCATTTGCCTAATAATTCTGCACTCCCTGTATATTGATATTGTTTCTTTTAAAGCATGTTAAACAACACCATGCTTGTGCTGTGTAATTTGTCCCCCTGTATAACCTGAAATACCTGGCTGCTGAGCCCTGACACTGTGGTCAGGGTACGTGCCTCTGTCATCCGCAGGTCTCCTCTGTTCTTCTTTGTCTTCCTCCCCCCCTTATCTCCCTGCCTGTCAGCTAGTGACAGTACCCGCCCCTCCCCTCCCCTCCTGCTGCTGCTGCTGAAATATCTTTTACATTTTCAAACAATGCCCTGTGTCTGATAATGTTAGGTTCCACAGTGTGCGTACCTTATAAAAAAATTGCCGTTCTATATCTTAATTCAGGTCAGCATTCGGCACTCACATGACTGGCCGCCTCTCTCCTCCCCTCCTCCCGACTGACGTCAGTGGGGGATTCTCGGGCCCTCCCCTTTTAGCTGTCAGATGGGAGAAGTGGTAGGTCACCTGAGCACCAAACGGCGCTATAAAATAAGGTATATAGCAGCATTTTTCTAATAAATCTCAGACACTGAGGATTACATGAAGACAACACAGTGACTTAACAACCACTTTAAATGTTACAAACTAGAGCAAGGATATAATATTTATATATTCAACACACAATCTACATTTAATGGCAAAAAGTAACCAGTATAACCACTTCAGCTCCAGGAGATCCCCCCCCCCCCTTTCTGATCAGGCCATTTTTTGCTATACGACACTGCGTTAATTTAACTAATAAAACTAATAATTGCGTGGATGTTCAACCCTGTACCCAGATAACATTTTTGTCCTTTTTTTTCCTCACAAATAGAGCTTTCTTTTTTATTGGTATTTGATTACTTCTGCGTTTTTTATTTTTTGTGCTATAAACGGCTGACAATTAAAAAAAAAAAAACAATAGTTTTTACTTTCTGCTATAAAACATATCCCATACAAAAATGTAAAAAATCTAATTTCCTAAGAATGTGTATTCTGCTACATACTTTTGGTAATAAAAAAACCCCAATACGTGTATATTAATATACACAGAAAGTGACCAGCTTAGAAAAAAGTGGTCTCTCTCACCCAGCGCTTATGGTACCACTGTGTAACCAGATGCAATACTACAAAAGCTGCCGCTATAATACTAAATAATGAACAGATGTTTCAATTGTCCATATAAAATATAAAATATTGTATACAACAATGTCCATATTAGCAGCGCTGCAAATAATATTGTTCCTCCATTCAGGCTAAGTGTTGTTATAACATCATTGATGTCAGAGTAGTTAGAAAGCTTATAAAGTTCCCAGATGGTGCAAACCAAAGTGTGCAGTCCTTTAAAATATCATCCAGTGATTACACACGGACTCCCGTCACCACACCTCGTGAGGATTCCCCCTAAGGATGAAGCACTCACCAGAACTCAGAAGGAGAAAAGCCTTTCTTAACCCCAGGTCAAGCCTGGCTGATCCACCTTGCTTCTCCGATCTCCACAGAGCAGGGATCTCCCCTGACAGCATCGGATCACACACCTAAACTCCTCTCCTCTCCAATTGGGCATTTCATCTGAGGCCCTCAGACGAAGTTGGATGACGAAACACATCAGGGCGTGATCACACGGCTACTAAGACAACCGTTGGTTATGTGCCTCCCGGGATCCCCGCAAGTGGTGAACAAGCAGACAGGAGCTAAGTGACATCTGGGTCAGCGGCAGTGAGATCGGCACTTCCATTAACCAGATGGTACATCCATTACAATGCTTGTGATTATTGATTTGATCTAAGCAGATATGCTATGCTGGGGGATTGGAGTTTTGGATTTTAGAGTGTATAATAAACTGGATTACGCTATGAGCCTTTTGTATTTTATTTAAATGCCCAATTGGAGAGGAGAGGAATTGAGGTGTGTGATCCTGTGCTGTCAGGGGAGATCCCTGCTCTGGAGAATGGAGAAGCAAGGTGGATCAGCTGAGCAACCTTTCTCCTTTTGAGTTCTGGTGAGTGCTTCATCCTTAGGGGGAATCCTCAGGAGGTGTGGTGATGGGAGTCCCTGTGTAATCACTGGATGATATTTTAAAGGACTGCACACTTTAGTTTGCACCATCTGGGAACTTTATGAACTTTCTAATTACTCTGACATCAATGATGCTAAAACAACACTTAGCCTGAGTGGAGGAACAATATTATTTGCAGCGCTGTTAATGTGGACATTGTTGTATACAATATTTTATATGGACAATTGAGACATCTGTATATGAATAAATGTATATTGATTGGTTTGTTCGCATCTACAAACTATGGGATATATTTATGTAATTGATATCTTTTTTTTAAAATTATTTTTACTAGTAATGGCGGCGATTAGCGGTTTATAGCAGGACTGCGATAGTGCAGCGGACAAATTGGACACTGACACTTTTGACACTTTTTTGGGGACCAGTGACACTAATACAGTGATCAGTGCTAAAAATTTGCAATGTCACTGTACTAGTCACACTGGCAGGGAAGGGGATTTCATCAGGGGTGATCAAGGTGTTAACTGTGTCTAGCTGGTGTTTTACTGTAGTGGGGGAGGTGCTTGCACTAGGGGAAGGCATACTTCGTGCCCCTGCTTTGCTGGTACACATGATTAATGTCTTCATTACTGACAAAACAGCGATCTACCTTGTTTAGATAGGCAGATCGCCATTCTACCTGTGTCCTGAATGATCAGCGGGGGGCCGGCGGACATCGGGTCCGTGGGACCCGCTGATCAGCTCCTGCCGCGTAGAATCACAGCGGGAGCGAGCCTTCGACGGTGCGCACTCACACCCATTACCTGGAAATGCAGAATCACGTATATATACACGTGATCTTGCACCGCACTCCCACCTTGTAGCAGTAAAACTGCTATAGGGCAGTCGGCAATAGGATAAAAGCTGAAACAGTGCAACACAAACCAGAAAAAAACATGAATGAGGCTAACCTCCAACATTTTGTGGTCTGCATCTCCTTTTAAAGAGTGGTTGCTCAAGTACTTTTTTAGCATATAGATAAGGAGCTGCCTTGTTTACAGACGATTTGTTGGTGTTCACTTGCAGGATGATATCCTGCAGATTAAGGAGTCGTGTTATGATGATGATGCTGATTAATCTACTTCAATAAATGTAAGGTTTTTCTTTTAGTTACCACAGGCTCCCCACCTTTAACAACAAGCATATCGGTGGTACACCACTTGCAAAGCGATTCATTATCTACAGTATATTGGTGTCAAAATAGGTAAACACCCATCAACTGTTTACCAATTACACACCTTCCTCTCTCGCTCTCTGGTAAAAATTGTAAAGGAATTCAGTCCTGGACTCATCTATCTTTATTATTTTTTTTTTTTTTCGGTAGGGGATATTTACTCAACACGGTTAGTTTTGTGAGACTGTTGTACCACGTCCAAACTTTACCCCCCCTTTAATAAGTCCATTAAAACACTTGAATCAGCGGTGGTGACTTGTATATTGTATTTTAATGAGAGAATGTGGTAAACAATAAAAGTGGCTGCAAGATTTGTCCAATAAGTATTGGTGCACCGAAATCTCGGCAACCAAAATTTTCGGCCGAAAATGGGCCTATCCCATTTTGGCCGAAGACGGATCAAAGATGCCGAAAATGAATGGCTGCCGTGTTTGAACTAACACACCAGGCGGGCGGGCAAGCAGCCGCTAATAGCTGTACAGTTTGTTCCTCCGCTGGGCTGTACAGACCAGTTCATTCCTCCGCCAGGCTACACTGAGCTACACTGGTTGCTAGGATGGCTAGCCGACTGGCATCTAGCAACCAGTGATGTTCCTAGGAGAGGACCCAGAATGCAGAGCGGAGGAGGATCTTGTCTTCATCGCGCACGTGATGTCCATTCCGGGACAGCAGCTGTGAGCATGCACAGGGGATATGGTGAAAACTGAATGTAGTATGCCATATGGATGGTCGGATGCTGGTGCCGAGTGAAGGTGAGCAAAGGGGCAACGTTTGAAATGGGAGATATCTTTATGCAGAAGGTGGTGAGCAATTCCCCAGCTTTATTTTCCCCAGAATTAACACCCGCATGGCTCAATTGGAGTCTAGGTCTCACCCACTCTGACTGCATCCTTTAGCACCCTGACCACTGCGTTTCCACCACACATCTAGGAGCCCCGTTCCCGGGCAGAAGACTATAAGGAATTGCTGTATAGCATATTGTTTAGATTTACTAAACTTCTGTCCTGTGATAGCAACGTAGGAGCCTCCTACACCCACCTGCTATTTCATCTGACACCCAGTTATACCTCCAATACTCTTATAATTGAGAGCTCCGAACCAGCACTGAATGTGATCTCAGAGATGAACTTGAGCTTTACCTGTTATTTCAGATGAGGAATGATGCCATCCTTACTGCAGGAATACCTCTGCTTGAGTTCTCAATTCAATTGAGAATGACTGTGTGTATGAATGATTGCATACGCAGCTGCTACCCCCTTTAGACAACATTTTCTTTAATTTAATATAGGTGTGGTGAAGGCCAATATACTGTTGCTTTTTGTTTGCAATGTGGTATTTTTTCAATAAGGCTGTTTTTTACTTCAACCGTATTATTCCACATATGTGACTTCCTTGGTAGACAGTAATCCTCCTTATTTATGCTTTCTTCGGTCACGTGGACTGCACCGTTTAACTGACTGACTTTTTTGTCTTTCGGTGAGTGGTTGATATAGCTGCGACAGCTTTCAGCATTTAAGCTGAGGTTATCTGAACTAAGTGGTTGATCCAAGATTGTATTTTTTTTTTGTTTCTCCAATTTTAGTGCCTAACTTCACAAATGCGCTTCTAGAAAATTGGTTAAACATTCCCCATAGACACACTCCTAAACCTTGTGGACACCCTTCCCAGAAGAGTTGGAGCTGTTATAGCTGCACAGGGTGGGCCAATCTAAGATTGGGATGCCAATAAAGTTCATGTGCATGTAAAGACAGGTGTCCCAATAATTTTGACAATATAGTATAGGCAAGATGAGAAAGAGAAAGAAGGATCTTAAACAAACTGCTCTTTAAATTTTGCTGGGAAAAGATTAGGATTTTAGGAAGCTATACTAGATCACATTACTGTCCCTTGTTTGATCTAAAGAATTGCAAAAGACCGAAAAGTCTGTCGCTGCAAAAGTACGTCACTCAAGGCGTGTATCCAAAATTTTGGTAATTTTAGGCAACCAGTAAAACATTGTAATTTGCCATTATTCTGTGCGGGATTTCAGGCTAACTTCACCTTTTGGAACATGTTACATGTTTCACCCATATTTAGGTCTTGTGTTGGTAATATGCTCTATCCATGATAATAATAAAACATACTTTGTCTGCAGGCTTAAATAGTAAACTCTTGTTACTTTACTTTGTAAGCTCACAAAAGTTCTGGCTGGAAGAACAGCTATTTTTCACTTATTAAAGTGAATGTAAAGTCTTGTTTTTTTAAAAATAAAAATATCAAACATGTTATACTTACCTACCTTGTGCAGTTGGTTTTGCACAGAGTAGCCTGGATCCTCCTCTTCTCGGGTCCCTCTTTGGCTCTCCTGGCCTCTCCCTCCTGTTGAGTGTCCCTACATCAAGCAACTTGCGATGGGGGCACCCAGGCCAAGTCACAGTCCTGTGTGTCCATTCAGACACAAAGCTGTGGCCCGGCCCCGCACCCTCTTTCTCCTCATTGGCTGGCTGGCTTTGATTGACAGCAGCGGGTGCCAATGATGCCACTGCTGTGTCTCAGCCTATCAGTACCTTTCAGTGCTGCCCATCAGTGCCCATCAGTGCCGCCTATCAGTGCCACCTAGCAGTACCCATCAGTGCCACCTATCGGTGGCCATCATTGCCGCCCTATCAGTGTGCACCAGTGCTGCCTATCAGTGCTGCCACATCACTGCCCATCAGTGCAGCAGATCAGTGCCCATCAGTGCAGCCTCAGCAGGGCACATCAGTGAAGGAGAAAAATTAATTATTTACAAAATTTCATAACAGAAACTAAGAAACGTTTTTTTTTTTCATTTGTTTAGCAAAAAAAAAAAAAAAACACTGGTGATTAAACACCACCAAAAGAAAGCTCTATCTGTCTCAAAAAAAAAAAGATAAAATATTAGTCTGGGAGCTCCTATGTGTGGAACAATCTTCATTGCGCCACAAAATTTCTCAGACTTATCGCTTGTTAATATTTCCACCGCCGGACTTCAGACCTGCCTATTTCGCCAGGTTTGAACGTGACCTGGGGCTGAACCTTATGGATAAATAGGACAGAATAGTTCATCACATAATCCAAAGATTCACTGACCGTGAGTTGTCGAAAGATCCTGGGTTTTCCCTTCTGCGCCACCACTGGTTTTTGAGTAAGGTTGCATTTTAGACATGCCTTTGATGAAATGTCTGTACTTACCACGTGTTACCCTAAAATAAAGAGTAGAACAAAATATATATTAATTTGGGTGCCGTGTTGCATGATTGCGCAATTGTCATCCAAATTGTGACAGCACTGAAAGCTGTCTTGGCCTGGACAGGAAGGGGCTGAAAATGCCTTGTAGGCACGTGGATAAATAGATGTAATAAAATGCTTTCACTAGTATAGTTGACAGACCAAACGGAAGGAAGTAATTTAACCACTTCAATACCGGGCACTTTTCCCCCTTCCCGCCCAGGCTAATTTATAGCTTTTAGCACTGTTGCATTTTGAATGAGAATTACGTGGTCATGCAACACTGTACCTAAACCAAATTTATGTCATTTTTTTTACCAATAGAGCTTTCTTTTGGGGGTATTTGATCACCGCAAGGTTTTTTCTTTTTTGCTAAACAAATAAAAAAAGACAGAAAAGTTTGAAAAAAAAAGTTTTTTTTGTTTATGTTATACAATTTTGTAAATAGATACATTTGTTCCTGCACCGATGAGCACTGATGAGGCTGCACTGATGAGGAGGCATTGATGGGGTGGCACTGATATGCGGCACTGATAGGCGGCACTTATAGGCAGCACTGATGGGCACTGATAGGTAGCACTGATATGCAGCATTGGTGGGCACTGATAGGCGGCACTGCTGGGCACTGATAGGCGGAATTGATGGGCACTGGTAGGCGGCACTGATGGGCACTGATAGGTGGCACTGATGGGCACTGATAGGCGGCAATGATAGGCACTGATAGGCACTAATGGGCACTGATAGGCAGCACTGATAGGCAGCACTGATGGGCACTGATAGATGGCACTGATGGGCACTGATA
Organism: Pelophylax lessonae; assembly: GCF_965119305.1. Lineage (NCBI taxonomy): Eukaryota > Metazoa > Chordata > Amphibia > Anura > Ranidae > Pelophylax > Pelophylax lessonae. The sequence continues at coordinate 495,832,536 of NC_138769.1, read as the reverse complement.
GACGGCACTGATTGGGCACTAATAAGCACTGATAGGCGGCACTGGTGGGCAATAATGGGCACTGGTGGGCGGCACTGATAGATGGCAATGATGGGCACTGGCGGGCAGCACTGATGGGGAGGGCACTGGCAGGCTCCCTGAGCCCTGATTGCCATCCCTGGTGGCAATTATGGGCATCCCTGGGGTCATGGGTGGACATCCCTGGGGTCATGTGTGGGCATCCCTGGTGGTTCTAGTGGCACCCCCCCAAGGGTCTGCACTGGTAATCAGTGTTTTGATTATCAGTGCAGACCCCCCCTGTCAGCTGAGCCGCAGATTGGCTCTCCTCTACTCGTGCCTGTCAGGCACGAACTGAGGAAAGCCGATCAACGGCACTTCCTATTTACTATGTGACCAGCTGTGATTGGACACAGCTGGTCACACGGTAAAGAGCCTACATCAGTAGGCTCTTTACTGAGATCGGAGATGCGGTGTGTCAGAGTGACACACCACAGCACTGATCGCCGCTCTGCACGCCCCCCGGGGGCGCGCAGAGCGCATTGTCCTGCCGCCGTCTTATGACGTCCGGTCAGGATAATGAAACCACCTTCCCGTCGTCATTTGCCTATAGGGCGGGCGGGAAATGGTTACATTTATTTTTAGGCCTCATACACACTGCAGCTGTCAAATGGCCATTTTACAGGAGTTTTAATTTTTTTTCTCCCCCTAAATGCTCCCCTATGTTAGCCTATATGTCCATGCAGGGGGAGTTCAGAGGCAGAGGCGTTTAAGGGCAGAAATCTGAAGCCAAGATTGCATTTAGGAGAGGAACGTTTGGGCAGAACAAATTCCTGGCGTACTTAAACACGTATAAATGCATCTAAATGCACCTAAAAGTAAGGTGCAATTAGTGCTTGAGCATTTATTCATTTTATTGGATATAATAAATTATTATTCTGGTCTGGTTTGAGGCTCCTGAGAGCATCTAAAGGCACCTAAATGCGTTTGAAACATGAAGGTTTAGGTTTGTTTTTAACACTGCTTTTCTCCTGTCACAAGTAAAACATTCAGAAGAGCTTAGTGTGCATGAGCCTATAGAGTTTACACACTTTAAAGGCGTAGTACACTTTCTAACATTTTTGGTGTTTAAACTAGTTATTAGGGTAATTGTACTCCCGGTGGTGTGTGTTTGCTTTACCTTGTATTGATGGGCTCACATGGCTGCAGTTTGTACTTGGATAGCTGATTGAATCCCCTTGCACATATATTCATGCACTTAGCTTGTCCCTATATGCTAAAGGGACAGACAGCTTTTTGCTCCGGGTCACACGGCGTCTAATCCATGTCTTGCCATTCCCTCTGTGTTGCATTATAATTGTAAGAGTACTAATGTGATGAAAACCTATTTCTTAGGTCTTAGTGATCTCTCTCTGTAAATGCTTGGTCTGTTTGTGGCTGTGTCAGATCTAATTACTGCACCTGCCCCTGAGAGATCCTGGTATTGTGGATTGTGGAATATATAGTTTCTTGACAGAAAGTATCAGAGTACAGACAGAGGTCATGTATTAACCTGTGCAGTGCCATACCCCATCCCTCATGTTTGAATACAAACAAAAATTTCTGACACTGGAATGGGAAGATTTACTCTACTATAGGCTGTGCGTACAGGGCAACAAATGACACCATGTGACATGCCGCTTCTGATGACGACATCACATCAAAATGCGTAAGGCTGAGCTATGAGTGACATCACTTCAAACTAGCCCGTGCATCTTGTAGCCTGTGCGTGTGGCTGAAGTCGACGGTGCATGATTGAACCACGCTAATATCCCCTTGTGTCGGGTATGACACAGAAAAATGTAAGTTTAATTGCTTGATTTGTAACAAAAATACGGTTATGGTTTTACACTATTTGGAGCTCTTCTTCCATTCCCCATGTTTACAATGAATTGTTTGAGACAAGGATGACCGGGATGCACAAATGCCTAGGAAAGTGGAGTGAAAAGTCTTTGCCCATTAAGGCTGGATTATTCCCTGACAGCTGAGATTTGATTGAATTGAGATCTTCTTTTCTATTGTGCCACTTCCCAAGTTTTTTTTTGGGAGGTGAGATTAAAACTTTCATTAAGTGAAAGACACTTGGTGGATCTTCCCAAATTAACAATTGTTTTTTTTTTTCTGCACCTTTTTGATTTTTTCACTGAGTGGTTACATTTTATGACTTTGGTTATCACTATGGGCTGTACAGTGACTGATCACTGTGATAGACAATCAGAGACTATCACTGTGATAAGGTGAGTAGTACAAGACCCAGAGCTGAGGACACATACGTTTTTTTTCAAATCCTATCAAAACTTTTTTTTTACTACATGTGGTCACAGCGGGGTTGATTTAATAAAAAAAAAAGAGTGCAAAATCTTGTGCAGCTCTGCATAGTAACAAACCAGCTTCCGGGTTTTCAAGCTTATTGAACAAGCTGAATTTAGAAACTGAATGGCTAGCATGCACAACTGCACCAGATTGTGCACTCCCCAGTTTTAGTAAATCAACCCAAGAAAGTCCACATTTTCAAATACTAATGGTACACATAGATAAAGTGGCAATAGTACCATCCTTCAGTAGAAACATATAGTATATGTGGTGCATTAAAAAGTATGGATGAGGTCAGTGATTTTGTGTACCTACAGCAATGAAAGTGCAATAGGAAGGACTTTACTTTTAAATATACAGTATTTAGCAACAAGACAGATACCTAGGATTCTATTTCATTTCAGTTTACTGGACACATTCCAACCTATTGCTTTTTGTATATGGCTTCCTTTATGAAAATTCTCAAAGTTCAGAGAAAATAATGACAATGTTTCATATATCTCTCTTTTTTTTTTTTTATATTGTATTTTTATTGAGAGTTTTCAAGAATACAAAGTATGCAAGATAATAGAAATATATTAGAATGGAAAACCAGTAATAAACAGAGCAAATTGTGGAACTAAAAAAAATTAACTCGTTCATAGGTATTGAGTATTTTATTTGCATATACACCACAAGAGTACATCAATAAGGATCTTGTATAGCAGACCTTATACAGAAAATATAAAATAAAATAAAAAATTATAGAAGACTTTTTAAAAAAAAGTCTATAAACATACAGCAGGGGTTGCAATTCAAAGAAGTGAAAGCATGGAGAGGCAAAATGCCGTCCTTGTACAATGTCACCTTAGACATAAGTGCAATTAAGATACGGGAGGGGATCAATGCTCAGATTGGTCCCAGGGGTCCCATATCTTGTTGATCTGGGGTACGACATCACCTACCAAGGCAGTCATGTATTCCATTCTCTGAATCTCTGAAATACTATGTAGGAGTTGGGTTTGGGAAGGAGGTGTAGAGGTCAGCCAGTGTACCGCAATAGCAGCAAATCATCAATAGCAAATCATAAGGGGGCTAACTCCAACGATGTATGCGAGCATTTGAAAACAAAAAAAAATATGCATAAACATTATGAATAAACACATGAAAATAAAATTAAAAAAAAACTGTCAATACCATATAAACTAAGGGCTGTTTTGGCCATAAAAAAAATATAACAATAATTGAAGGCCTGAAAGGCAGCAGCATCTCAGGATACCAAGGCTGCAGCCTTGGGGTACAGAGGGAGACATGGAGACTCCAAAGAATTGGCGTAGCGGAGGTCCCTGATCTGCTCTCACCAGGTGGTTGCACCTTTACAAATACTAAAAGTTAAAACATAAACTTAAGTCAACACCTCTTCTGCAAATAAGGAATAACCATGGAAGTGAAACATACCCATGTGTAGGGTTAAAATGGTGACGAGACCATGTAGAGGATCCAGAAGAATAGTCAAAGTGTGCTCAAGTCGGCTGTTGGTTGAGATGAGAATGTTGAGGTGTAGAGGATGGTCTTTTCCCTCTTCCCCTGACTGGGGTCCAGATCCTGGATGGAGCAGATGGGGCCTTTGATGTGGAGGGTAGCAGCATCAGGTCTTCAGCAGCTAATGGTGGAAGGCCTAGGTTCCTAATATAGGTGTCTCCTTCCTGCAGGTCACATAGAACATGTTGGATCCCTTAATTCATGACACTCAGCCGAAATTGGAAACCCCAATAATAAGGAATTTTTTGGAATTGGAGGTGGGAGGTTATGGGTCGTAGGGAGCGTCTTTTTAACAGTGTGATAGGCAATAGGTCGCTAAAGATCTGGATCCTGTCTCCTTTGTATTCAATATGTGAGTGATTACGGGTAGCCAAGGTTAGGGCTTCTTTGCTCTTAATAGTAATGAAATCTTACGACGATGTCCCTCGGTCTGGCTCCAACAGGGGGTTTAGGGGCCCCTTAGGGGCAGTGATCTGTGGGCCCTATCCAAGCGCCAGCCAATGTCTGCAATATTAGGTGCAAGGATATTGAACAGTCCCAAAAGATACGATCGGATGTTTTTGTCACTCACATTTTCTGAGATTCCCCGTATCCGGAGATTTTGACACAGTTCTTTGTTTTCAAGATCTTCTTGATGTAATTGGAGTGGAGACACAGTATGTTTGAGGGAAGAGTTTTCCTCCAGACCATGGACATAGTGAGTCATATAATCAAATTTGGTCTCTAGCACATCAGTACATTCCCCCAGTTCGTCCAATTCTCCAAGCAGTTCCTGAGATATCTTCCCTATTTCCTGAGCTATATTATGGGTGATTTGAGGTAGTAAAGTTGCAGTTTTTGTAGTAAAGTCTGGAGTTTTTTATTCAGCACCTTAGGGATTGGGAAGCGTGGGGCTGTGGTGAGGAGAGGCAATGTGGGAGTATGTCCCGGTCTGTGTCAGCGCGATTGTGTTTGACCGGGTCGGCTTGTGAATTTGAGGCTGGGGATGCAGGCCTAGTTAGAAAGCGGTCCATAATGGAAGGAGGCTGCGGCTCAGAGTGCAATCGGGGAATGGATTTTTGATATCCAGTCTTCACCATGAGATGGGTGAGCGATGTAGTTGATCAAGCTTCCTACCCCTTGAGCTATTGGAAGCTGATAAAGCAGTGCAGGGGTCAATGAGAGTGTAGTCGGACTGGAGCCCTCTTAGTGTGTGTCCGCCATCAACAAAAGCCGTGCCTGCGCACTCCTGCATATATCTGTTATTATTACAAGCCCATATGTTAGATTTGAATGTCTAATCACAAACAGAAATGTAATGCTTTTCATGATACTGTCATTTTTGGTTCACATAGATGAATGTCACAGATTTCTTCTGAGAAGGTATTCTGCTGTAATGAAAAGGCTTATTTTTTAAATTCATTTAATCAAAGCTTAATTTGGCCATGTTTTCTAAAGAAAATAAAAATTCCTTTTTTATATAAACGTTTATCTTTTTTTAGGTAATATGTTTGTAAATGTTAATTAACACAGTCATACTAGAACAATGGGATGGATCTCTTTTCAATCCATTCAACCTTTTCAGTTACATATTACATTTATTCTCAATCCATAAACCATGTTCCACTTAGGGACAAGCCTTATATGCAGCAACATACTGTATAGCGATAGCCCTTAAGTGGGTTATAGAATGTTTGCCATTTAAAACAGAGTAGAAGAGGAATTCTTCTCAGATGACAATATTTTTAATAGCCAAAGTGCATCCACAGACTTTTCAAAAGTCTTATGAGATATAGTGCCACTAGGGAAGCATATTCCCGCTAAGTGTTTTGACTCTAATACTGAAAGTCTACACTCGTTTCTGAGAATGTAGCCTTAGGCTGGCCATTCATGAATCAGTTTGTTTTTGTTCAACCAGTAAGTTAAATCAATCCATCAAAAAGTGCCACACGCACAAAAGGGACCTTCGATATTATAGGATCATTAGATGTAACTCCAGTAATGTTGTGTACCACATCCAATGCAAAAATTTAACAAAGGATCTTACATTGGCAAAACAAACAGAAGTTGCAAAAAAGGTTGAATTTGCACAAACACTTAATCAAGAAACATAGGAAAGTTGATTTTTGCACACCTGTGGGACATCTTTTCTCACAGCCAGGCCACACTTTGGAAGACATGAATGTTTTGGTTCTTAATGAAACATCAAAACTACTCAGGAAAGGAAAACTTTTGAACGAAGAATGATAATTATATTTGACACAAAAGATAATGGACTAAATCTTGACCTCAGTTTTCCAAATCCCTACCTGACAGTTACAAGACCACTCTCACCTTTGTGACTAGATAAGTTTATTACCATTTCTGTGTATGTTTGTGTGTATGTGTTTTGACTTGGAGATTGTTCTATTTACATCCTGCCGAGAGCCGGTTCACATAAGTGCGACCCGACTTTGCCGGGTGACCTGTGAAGTCGCGGTGCGCAGCTCGCACCGCGACCTCGGAGCGGCATGCACGGACTTCATATCATTGAAGTCAATGCAGGTCGATCCAGGTCGCCCCAAAGTAGCTCAGGACCCTTTTTCTAAGTCGGAGCGACTTGTGTCGCTCCTATTAGAACGGGTCCTGTGCTAGTCTATGGCAGGCGACCCACGGCGACTTGTCAGGCGACCAGGTCGCCTGACAAGTCGCCCCAGTGTGAACCGGCTCTAAAACTTTTTGCATTAATACTGTTTAGACCTTTAAGAAGGGGGCATACCCCAAAACAAAAAGAAAGCAGCGCCAGCTTAGTGAAGCATAAGCTTTATTAATACAAAAAACACATAGTGACTTACTCTTAGGTAAGTAAAGGCCGGTAGGGTAGGTGAATGGGATCATCCATCTTGTCCTGGAAACCGTTGCAGAAAGGAGGAGTGCGGGGTGCCGGTGGTGCGTGGAGGCTGTTGTCTGGCAGCCTGTCTGATGGTGCTGTGGTGGTGGAGGACTCTCAGTGGGGCTCCACTTCCTACTTCCTGTCAGCCCGACATCACTTTCTGTGAGGCGGAGGGAAAGATGGGCGTTGCTAGCTTTCGAAGCATCCGTGCTCCTTCATTAGGCGGTGGCATACCCCAAAAGCTTGTCCTGAAAATGTAGATGTTAATGCAAATAAGTAAAGTTGTTTTTATAGTAACACTTACAAAGTTTGTACATGATCAGCCATATCTATTAAAGCCAAAAGGTCCATGCCCTGTAGGTCTTTCTACCAGGTACTGCCCAAGCTCATAGGGAGTAGATATATATATATGCAATAATTTAAAATCAAGCCATATAATAAATCAATATCTAAGTATACTATGCAGTGAAAACAATAGTTCTGTCAACTAGTGCATAGTAGAGAGACGTCATCAGGTGCCTATGATGAGTGTAGACCTTCCCATTCAGAAATCAGCGTGAGACGAAAGGTGAAACAAACCGTAACTTCTTCATAGAGAACGATTCTCTTTTTTATACACCCTGTCGTATGCTGATGCGAGGGAAGGTGAGGAGGAAGCCATAAGTCACACATCCAGGAGGCAGCACGAGGGGACCTACCTTGGCCCTGAGGGCCTACAAGCGTGATTGGTCTTAATATCATATGATATATGAGACCCATTACATCTGGGAAGTCACCCATCTTTAAAATACCACTCAAAAGGAATCTGCACCTGCACCTTAAAGTCACCAAATATTGGAGGAAGTTTACCACTGAGCACCTGCACTTATGATACATTTGGAAGAACTTTTTTGCACTGAAGAAAATCTAATTTGGACTTTTATTATCACTTATTGATAAACTTGAATTTATTTTGTTTTATGATAGCAATATTGTCTTATCCTTTTTATGTCACTTATTTGATATTTTATTATCCGTTTATAGCTCTAGCACCTTTACCTCATTTGGAACACTATTTCCATCCACACTATTTGCACATTACTTTATTGCACTTTGATACATGAATTTATAATTATATTTGTAGTTATTCATCTTGGATATTTGCACATTTGTTTTACTCACAGTTTACAGTTTTTTGTATACTATATATATATATATATATATATATATATATATATATAATTTTTATGAATATTTATTTGCAATACCCACTGTTCGTTCAGATTGTTAGCAAGTACTGTAGATAGCCCTAACTATTAGGACTATTTTTTACAATATCATACCCTTCACACTACTGCTGCTGCTTCCTCTCTGGAATTCATTATATATACTTATTTATTTATTAATACTAGGCTCGTGGAGTACACTTTCTTTCAAGTGTTACTTTCTATCCTTTCTGTATTCCCTGTCATTTATAGGTTGTGATGATGTCACATCTGGCATGAACGAACCATGTGTTGGTGACGTCATCTTGCACACTACATTATGCAGGCACCACAGAGTCCCTTCCCCTCATTGCAGGGCGGAAGAGGGGAAAAGTTCAACTGGGGTCAGATGTGAGCAGTCTTGAAGGGAGTGTACACACCCACTTACCAATTCCCCACCCATTCTGCTCAGACCAAACAGTATAGGCTTCCTAAAATATTGACAGTGGGCCTATGGGTGCCGACAACACCCCTAGTTTAACCTCCCAGGCATGGGCAGAAGCCAGCATTAAGACAGAACCCATGAAACCAATACCATTCTATACACTGTATACTGTTATAACGAGACCCTTGCTCGCTCGCTTCCACTCTCCCGACACTCCTCTGCTTCTAGTGAGTCAGCTTGCAGATCGCAACGTCTGATGGTTCGGTCAACCAAGGCTCCGGGATCTGAACTACAGCTATGTGCCGTTCGGAATCCATTAGAACAAACACCAGGCAGGCTGTATGTAAGTTCAAACAGGAAGACGTTTATTGGAAGTACACAATACACTTTTATACAGAATTTGGAACATCCTGCCCCCAACAACTGCTTTCCCATTGGTCAATTGCAAAATACATGCCCTTCTCCTTCAGGTCCTCCTTAGCCATGCAAATGAGGACTTGAAAATGAGTCAGCAGGGTTTGGTCTGATTAGAAGGACTGTTATGTGTAATGAGACAGAAACCCCCAGGGGACAATCAATGTACACAATAGCCAGACACAGAACAATGGTTCCATAACGAGCCCCCAATACACATTACTCTGAGTGTCAATACATCCCTTAGCAGACAACAGGTGAGTTCATTAGCACACCTGACAATAGGTGAATGGACAGCCACCTCAGACAAAAGCAACATTGTTAGACAGTCAGTCTCCTCATTGAACTTCCTGGAATGACCATATTAGGAGTTGTACTTCCTGGTCAGAGACCTCATGGCAAATGGGAACAAATCTCAATATTTCTACATGGAGACCTTGCTGACAAATATGAAGCAATCGAAACCATCACCCATCTGTCCTTAAATTCCAGTGACGGTGAATACTGTCACATATCTTCCCCCCAAAGGTAGACTAATCCAGGTACCAGACTTCCAATCGGTCTGTGCCTGAGTTAGTTGGGTAACAAGTCCCAAAGAGTCCATCCATCATGGCAGCTTCCTTGACAAAGTTCCACATAGTTTGTAAGTTTGTCTTGGCAAGGCGCATGGAGCTCTCATAGCCAATTAGTCTGTGAAAGTTTGGTTTGGGCAGGCCAGACTGGGCTTTTTGGTCACCCTGTGTCCCCAAAAGACACAGAGTGACTTACACATAAGAAGTGCCTAGGGGGTTAAGAGAGGTATTTCCCAACCTCTCTAAGGTAAGCTGTGTTTCACGGGCCCTCCCAATGTCTGCACCCACCCAGTACCCCAAACAAATTGTCGGGAAAACAGTGTCACTCACCCAGCCAACCTCTGCCTCTCTCGCAGAACATACCCGCTGCTGGGGATAAGTGTGGACTGGCCCTTCTCCTGGGAGTCCTTTCAGCCACTGAAGAGAAGACAGGGTGGTGGGGCTCACTGTGTCAGGCTGTTGGGGATCTGGCCCGACTGTCCAGCATCCCTGGGGTGTACAAATGAAGACTGTAGCTTTTGCGGGTGCTGGGCAGAGGTCGGTAACACTCTGCCCTGTCGCCAGCTCTTCTGCTGGATTGGGGTTGGCGAATACTACCCCCAGAACCTGGTTGGGGGTCTGCTGTAGAGAGGAGGGATCGCCTACCTCCTCCTCCTGGTATTCCTGCGGGGCAGGTTGGGTATCTGGACCGGCCGTCCAGCATCCCTGTAGGTCTTGTGCAGAGACCGCGGTCCCATCTGTACCATTGGGGTCAGGGCTGTTGTCTCCCTGTGGTTGGGGAGAAGGATTAGTTGTCTCCTCTCTTTGGAAGGTACACTGCTGCTTGGATGGAAGGATGACACCTTCGGCTCCCTGTAACTCCTGCTGTAGCTGGGGACCTAGGCCGGCTGCCCAGCCTCCCTGTAGGGCCGGTAGAGAGACCTCGGTCCCATCTCCACCTGCCATCAGTGGGTCTTCCAAGTACCACCAGTCTGTACTGTCTCTCCAACTGAAGGGTTGTGGGTCTGGATCTGCCACCCAGGACTCTGCTTGCAGGGTAGGTTGGGGTGGAACGGAGCAGAGCAGGCGTTGGTAGTCCTGCTCCAGTTCCCACTCCATTCTGACCAGATGAATCCGGTCTGGTCCCAGGTCATTCACTTTGGGGAGACCCAGTAGGGCTTCCCTGGTGTCCTGGATTTCCCAGCGCCGAAACTCTGCTGGACATCCAAAGTTCCTCTCCTCAAAGGCCTCCCTCTCGTTCTCTCTCTTGTCGCTCATCCTGCAGCTGGATGTCTCTAATGGCATTCTGTATGGCGGTCTCTGATGGGTTAGCACCATATAATGTCAACCGCTCTCGAACTCGTTGCTGAAACAAGTCTTCAACTGACCAGGGTCCTGCATCACTATCCCTCTGATCCATCTCGGCTAGCTCACTGATCAGGGTGGCCTTGTTCTTTGTCCCACTGGTCCCTCCACGGCTCTCAAGTAAGTCGTTCAGTGTTGCTCTCCTGCATGCTGCATAGCTGGTCATTGACTGTGGTGGTTTGGAGTGTCCCGGTAACTGGAGAGCAAATCCCACCGCTGGCAACCAATGTAACGAGACCCTTGCTCGCTCGCTTCCGCTCTCCCGACACTCCTCTGCTTCTAGTGAGTCAGCTTGCAGATCACAACGTCTGATGGTTCGGTCAACCAAGGCTCCGGGATCCGAACTACAGCTATGTGCCGTTCGGAATCCATTAGAACAAACACCAGGCAGGCTGTATGTAAGTTCAAACAGGAAGACGTTTATTGGAAGTACACAATACACTTTTATACAGAATTTGGAACATCCTGCCCCCAACAACCGCTTTCCCATTGGTCAATTGCAAAGTACATGCCGTTCTCCTTCAGGTCCTCCTTAGCCATGCAAATGAGGACTTGAAAATTAGTCAGCAGGGATTGGTCCGATTAGAAGGACTGTTATGTGTAATGAGACAGAAACCCCCAGGGGACAATCAATGTACACAATAGCCAGACACAGAACAATGGTTCCATAACGAGCCCCCAATACATCCCTTAGCAGACAACAGGTGCCAATACATCCCTTAGCAGACAACAGGTGAGTTCATTAGCACACCTGACAATAGGTGAAAGGACAGCCACCTCAGACAAAAGCAACATTGTTAGACAGTCAGTCTCCTCATTGAACTTCCTGGAATGACCATATTAGGAGTTGTACTTCCTGATCAGAGACCTCATGGCAAATGGGAACAAATCTCAATATTTCTACATGGAGACCTTGCTGACAAATATGAAGCAATCTAAACCACCACCCATCTGTCCTTAACCTCCCTGGCGGTATGATTATGTCAGGAATTACATACCAAAAGCGGTACAATTGTTTTCATGGAAATTTGGCGTTATGTATTATAGGCCTACAATTCTTAGTAATTACTGACTTAAACCTGACCAAAACAAGAGTCTAGTAGACATCCCAGATGTGATAAATTTGAAACACAAACGCGTTAATTATAATCGAATCAATAATATTATTTTATTATTTAATATATAATATATATAATAAAATTATATTATTGATTAGATTATAATTCATGCATTATATATTATATATAGATATATGTGTGTGTGTGTGTATATATATATATATATATATATATATATATATATATATATACACACATATATAACGCATGAATTATAATTGAATCAATAATATAACTTTATATATATATATATATATATATATATATATATATATATATATGTGTGTGTGCATATATATATATATATATATATATATATATATATATATATATACACACACACATATATATATATATATACATATATATATATATATATACACACACACACACCGGTATATGCATATATATATATATATATATATATATATATATATATATATATATAATATAAAATGTGTTTTGTGCAACGTTTTTTTTTTTTTTTTTGAATTTCCCTCCCTAGTTCCGCTCCCATGCAGCATTGCTGCTGCAGGGAACGGAACTAGGAAGTCATCACACCGACGGAGGAGCGGCGGGACTCTCGGCTGGCGATCTCAGCAATGAGAGATCATCGCTGGATCGCCAGGACAAGGTAAGAGAACACCGCTGCGCTCTCTGCACATCCACCCCGAGCGTGACTCGTGGTTACCGATCCTGCAATGAAAAATCCACCCCGAGTCACGCTCGGGATTACCGCCTAGGTGGTTAAATTCCAGTGACGGTGAATACCGTCACAACTGTGTTCAAGTACAAAATCGTTGTTACCATCACAGAGAGATTAACATTCCAATAATGAATATATTACAAATCATGATATATTACATCAGAAAATCATAAATATCTAATTATATATACAGGTAATAGCAGGTACAAAAATAGGAGAGTAGACAACAGACCTCAACTTGCCTATTTTGAAGGTAACAATAGCAGTATGGTAAAATGATATGGAAATTGTTCCCTAACATTGGTCAGATGGCAGTGTAATAATGTGCTGGTACCAGTTGTAAGCTAACCTGCACATTTTGTGTCAATCACCCTAAGGCTGCTGGTCTTAACATGTTTATGCAGATAAAAACTTAACAAAGAGCTATGCACAGCCAATGTGGCTATGCTGGGGCCTAGAGACTGACTGCCAAAGTATCACAAGTGGCCCATACCCAGAATTACTGGGGTTTCCTCTATTCTCTAGTAGCAGATTGGGGTGTCAAGGGTGGTTCAGTCAAGGTAATGACTTTCCCAACACTTCAGATGTTCTGGTCGACCTTCACTATATGCAAACAAAATATAGAACCTGAAAATAATTATTTTATAGCATATTAATATCCCAAGATCAGGAAGTAAATACAAATGTAGCTCAGACTTCTTTGTTCTTGAGATATATTTTCACATATTAGTGGCTAAAGGTGTTTCTCCAATGTTAGGCAATAAATATGCTTGTAACAGGGACAGATGAACAACGTTAGGTACATACTGCTATATTCTGTTCAATGAAAGCTTCACAAAATGCTCAGTGCAGTGGCAAGAAAAGAACATAATTTTCAAGACAAGTAAAGTATATATAGTATAACATTTTTTGTCTCAGCATGACAGTGAATAAGCTGAGGCACTAACATTGTACAGTTCTTGGAAAAACCATAAATGTCTTCATCCTTCTCCAGTATGTCTAAAGCATTCTGTCCTTTCATGTGAACCAACTGGATTGAAGATGAAAATATTTCAGTTGACAGTATGTCAACATTGTAAGCAGATTGTTGAGTGATTTTGTTACACAGGTAAATTCGAGTAATGGTGACATTAGGCAGGCATTACACGCAGAGTAGCAGTTTGTATTTCACATGTATTTTCTCGGAAAATGTTGTATGACCACTTTAGAGCAGACCTGTATTCAAATTCCCAGTGGGTCTTCCTTTAGAATTTAGTAGAAATAAATGACACACAGTAAATGTGCAACAACTGTCACCACAAGAATCCAGTCTATATTTGGCAGTCCGGCAGCTTTAGTTTATTGACATTTTCATTTTGATTTTTTTCTTAGTAGGATCACTTGAAATCTGGATATAGTTTCACTTTAAAGTAAAACTCTGTGCAAAATGAAAAACCACTTGACCTACGGAAGATTTTCCACTCTTTCATGACTATATTTTTCTATTCAGCACTGTGCTACTTTACTGGACAATTGTGTGGTCATGCAACACTGTACGTAAATTAAATTTATATTATTTTTTTTCACAAAACTTAGGCCCCTTTCGTACTTGTGTGACTTGCAACTTGGGACTGTGTGCGATTTCAAGGCGCAGCGACTTCAAACTAGTCCCTGCACTACTTTGGTCTGACTTTGATGCGACTTGAGGTCCATAGACCTCAAGATTTCACAAGCATTGCTTCAAGTCACGTCAAAGTCGCATTAATTTCAGGTTGCAAGTGTGAAAGGAGCCGAAAGTATTCTTTTGTTGGTATTTGATCACCACTGGGTTTTTTATTATATAAATGAAAAAAGAAAACATTTTGAAAAAAAAAAAAAAAACAGCAATCTTTTTTGCTTTCTGTTATCAAACATATCCAAAAAAAAAAAAAAAAAAAGTAATATTTTTTTATACATTTAAGCCAAATGTATTCTGCTACATGTCATTGGTAAAAAATAAATAAATAAATAAATCCCAATAAGTGTATGTCAATTGCTTTGTGTTAAAGTTTTAGTGTCTATAAGTTATAGTATATATACTAGAATTTACACAGCTATAGATACTATACAGGTAATGGGGGTGATCAGCGACTTATAATGGGACTGTGATAGTGTGGTGGGCAATCTGGTGCTAACAGACCCTTTCTAGGAGGTACACTAACTAACTGACACTGACCTCAATAGTGACACTAATACAGTGATCAGATATAATACTGTACACTGCCACTGTACTAATGACTTTGGCTGGGAAAGGGTTAACAAGGGGTTAACTGTGTGCCTACAAGTGTATTATTGGCTGGGAAAGGGTTAACAAGGGGTTAACTGTGTGCCTACAAGTGTATTATGTGCTGCTTTTACTAACAGATCTTGCTGTTTTTTCTCCTTGCAGCTACCTTGTCCCCATGCATCAACATGGGGACAAGGTGCTGTGCTTTGCCCCAAAGCACCCCCCCCCCATGTTGAGGGCATGGGGCCTGGTATGATTCAGGAGGAGGGGGGGGCGCTCGCTCGTCCCACCCCTTTCCTGACCTGCCAGGCTGCATGCTTGGATAAGGGTCTGGTATGGATTTTGAGGGGGACCCCACGTCATTTTTTTTTTTACATTTTGGCGTGGGGTTCCCCTTGAAATCCATACCAGACCCGAAGGGTTTTTCATTATTCTTTGTCTGTATTGCCGGGAGCCGGGAACACATTACAGCGGCAAGCAAATTTAAATGACATTTTTTCCTTTAGAGATTCCAGTATTGCTGCAGCATGCTCCATACATCGTACAGATGTGCCACTTTACAGGCAGGCTAAGGGGACCCTCCAGGCACTATATTTAAAGGTATTTTTCATTTTATAGTGTTTTTATTTTAAGCATCATTAAATCACTGCTCCTGTAAAAACAATTGTTTTTAACCACTTAAGCCCCGGAGGATTTGGCTGCTAAAAGACCAGGGTTTTTTTTGCGATTTTTTACTGCGTGACTTTAACGGACAATTACGCGGTCGTGCGACGCTGTACCTAAACGAATTTGACGTCCTTTTTTCCCACAAACAGAGCTTTCTTTTAGTGGTATTTGACACTTTTGGGGGTACCAGTGACATTACTGCAGTAATCAGTGCTATATATATGCACTGTTACTCCAAAAATGACACTGGCAGGGAAGGGGTTAACTGTATTGGAGAGGGAGGGGTTAAGTGTGTCCTAGGGGCGTGATTCTAACTGTATAGGGACATGGCTATTGGTGTAAAAACAAAGATCAACGGTCCTACATAGTAGAACCGTCTGATCTTCATTTTTACACCAGGGAGAATGACGGGTGGCTTGTTTACATAAGCCGCTCCGCCTTTCTCCCTTCACCGGAGCGATCGTAGTGTGACCGGCGGACATCGGGTCCGCCGGTCACACGCACTGACTTGTCAGTGAACGAGCCTCGGCGGGCGCGCGCCCGCCCGCAATTGGCTCTCAAGTCAGTGACAGGCGAGTGACGTACCCATACGTCACTCTGCCTGGCCGGGGCTGACCGCCGCAGTATATAGTCGTGCGGCGGTCGGCAACCGGTTAAACATTTTTTTATGCATTGATACATGTCCCCCAGGGCAGTACCCGGGTCCCCATACACTGGCATATAAGCCTTTAAAATGAGGACTTTTGATTTTTCATGCTTGTGTACCATATACTTTGATAGAGTTCCCATGTTCGCTAGAACTTTTTCCCTGTTTGAGATGTTCTTGTGAGAACCGAATGGGGGTGTTCGGCCCATCACTAATCAGAACAAGAAAGATGATTACCTTGACTGTTCATGGGTAAACTTGTGTACCCCAAAGAAGATCCTTCTTTTGGGGATTCCAATGTGATCCCCATATATTTTGAAATTTGTCAGAAAAAGTGTGACTATTTTAAGCAATTCCATATACTTGTGATACCTTATTTATCATTTTGGCTCAATGTGCAAATGGGTTTTTTTTTCCTAGAAGAACAGAGTTTTCAACCCACAGGCAAAGAGGTTTCTTCATTCAAAAATTACAAATAAAAAAAATATGTTGAATTTTTAAAAATATGGTGTAAAGTTATAGTTTTCTGATCATATTTTTGTGGTATAAAGGTCAATAGCACAAAAGAAAGCTTTAGCCATATAGGTTTCTGAGCTAAAACAATTTAATTATAATAACCTTTTTTTCCAGACAGACATTAGTCTGTCCTTTTGATATATCTACCGAATGATAATTTGCAGACATTCAGGTCGGGTGAAGTTGGGCCAAACAGAATCATTTTGCTGTAGAAGTCAAGATGGTTACAAGAGAGTCCGATGGGAACTGTAAAATTCATGCACTTGCTAATGGCTTCTGTTAGTTAATAGAGATTAAGGAATGCATGACTAATGGCTGCTTTTAGTCTTATGTGGCTAAACCTTTATCTTAACAAATTACTTTTAACATCAGCACTTTGTGGTCCATATTCTTAGAGTCTAGCTGCATTAAGCTTTCAATGATGTGGATACAACAAACATCCAAAGAGCAAATGCATCAATTTGATCCATAGGCAGCTGCCATTCAATTTCCATAAGCAGCACCCAGTTGTTCAATCATATAGCTATTTTGTGCAACAACCTAAACTTTAGGCCGGTCACATTTTTTTTTTTTTAATCAAACTTTTTTTTATTGAAAACGTAGCAACACACATCTTAGTACAGAAGTATAACATTACAACTGATGTGTTACGCTAGGCATTTAATGTGGAATAAACATGTTAAACACAAGTGAACTATCGGAGGCAAGAAACAGAGGGGTCTAACAGGTCAGTCCACCAGAAATCTACTGGTCCATGGTCATTGCTGCAAATAGCAGCTCACAAAAAATAGAAGAATAAAACCAAGTACCATCCAACAAATATAATTGTAACAAAAGATGTCAAGACCTCGTGCGTGGGACCCTATTTGTGAGTGGTGTAAGTATTGGTGAGAACTTAATTGGTTGGTGTTATCTTGACGGATCTGGAAGCGTATACGGGAATAAAACATATAGGCAAGTGTGAGTGTGGATGAGTGTCCCCATTTTACTCTGTAGGGCACGATAGTTATCCCGGTTGTAGCGCTACATATAGTGTAGGGTGAAACCAGTAAGAGGAACGGATGAAGGGTAGATATGTGGCGGTAAAGAGGGGGGGGCAGCAGTGGGGAGAAAAGAAAAAAAAGGGGAAAAAGGAGGGGAGGAGGGGGCGTAAGGATGTTCAAGAGGGGGAAGAGAGGGAGGGCAGATGAGAGGCGGGGCCACAGCGCTCCCATCATCTCTTGTCCCCCGTCCCGGTGAAACGTATGCCATGGAAGCCACCTGACAAGGATCTAAAGAGTCATCTTATAACTGTACGAGTAAAAATAAAATATATCAGGTAGTTAGATGCATATATTCGGATGTCGTTTTGAAGTGTGTC
Source organism: Pelophylax lessonae (assembly GCF_965119305.1). Classification (NCBI taxonomy): domain Eukaryota; kingdom Metazoa; phylum Chordata; class Amphibia; order Anura; family Ranidae; genus Pelophylax; species Pelophylax lessonae. Next base: position 495,814,599 of record NC_138769.1, on the reverse strand, counting down.
CAGCATGCCCATGTGGAGCTAAAAGAGTGTGGAGTATCTCTAGATATAGCAATAAGCTCTTCCAAGGCCGGTCACATTTTTTTTAGGTGTATGCTCCTATCATCTGCTGGTTTAAAACTGATCTCAGTGAAAAGCAAAAATGTTTCCTTGCAGTAGGGCTGCCCCCATACTGCAAAGCATTAATGCTTGCTTAGGTCTGGTGGGCCCCAAAATTAAGTTTTACCTAACCAATCCTCCACTCCTAGAGGATCCCTCTATGCTGCTAGACTGGTCCCCACATTCTCCTCTCCCCTATGCTTCAGTGGTCGCAGGTCCTCTTGCATCATCAAGACCAGTGATAAGCCCATAGCCCTTAGGCATGAGAAGGCATAGGAACAGACCATTGCTGGAGCATAGAGGAGTGGAGGAGAGAACTGGTTGTTGGTGGAGCAGAGGTTTTGCTTTTTGTGGTCCTCTGGACCTAAACAAACATTTACCCCTGCAGTGTGGGGACAGCCCCACTGAAAGGGAGCATATTTCCTTTTCCCAGAGATGAGCTTTAACCACTTGCCGACCACCTAACATACATTTACTATAGCAGGTCGGCTCTATTGCGCAAAATCCCTTACCTTGCATGTTATTTTGTGCAATAGCCACTAAAGGTCCGTACACAATTGTCGGAAATCAGACGAAATATCCTCCAATTTTTCTCTCTCTTGCTCAGCGTTCATTACCGTTTTTAGTTGACAATGCATAAATGTTCACAAAATTTCTCGTCCGATTTTTTTTTTTGGGACATTTGTTCCCAGACTTCCAGGTTGTCAGCAACTTCAGATCATGCGCGGTCTTGTGTATCCGATTTTTCACGGACGTACTGCGTACACATTAAACAAAAATTTTGGTGTTTGTCCCTCCGTTTTTTTTTTAGTTGAAAATGTCGGCATTGACTGCTGAAAGTTGTGTACACACTAGCCAAAAATCGTACGATTTTACTCCGGATGGGAATTTTCGGCAGATTTTCTTCTAGTGTGTACCCCACTTAAGGGGTGCGTTCGTGCTGCCGGAGGCACGATCGCACGCTGGTTTAACAAAGGGGAAGTCAATCAACAGGTCCGTCGGCCACCCACAATCATTTCCAAAAGAGGCAAAATGGCAGTCTATGTAAATAAGGCAGATCGCCGTTCTGACAGGTCAGAAGATAGAGATCACAGGAAGCAGGAACACAGATCTCTGTCTTCCCCCCAGTCAGAGAAATCCCCACAAAGTTAGAAAGAACCCCCTAGGGACACATTTAACCCTTTGATCACCCCTGATGTTAACCCCTTCCCTGCCAGTGTCATTAGTACAGTGACAATGCATATTTTTTAGCACTTATCACGGTAACAATCTCACTGGTCCCCAAAAAAGTGTCAATAGTGTCAGTTGGGTATCCGATATGTCCGCAACAATGTTGCAGTCCCGCTAAAAATCACTGATTGCCGCCATTACTAATAAAAAATAAATTAATTAATTAAAAAATGCCATAAAAATATCCCATAGTTTGTAGATACAATAACTTTTGCGCAAACCAATCAATATACGCTTATTGGGATTTATTTTACCAAATATATGTAGAAGAATACATATTGACCTAAATTGATGAAGAAATTAGACTTTTTACATTTTTTTTATTGGATGTGTTTTACAGCAGGATGTAAAAAAATATTGTTTTTTCTTTTTTTTTCAAAATTGTCACTCTAGTTTTGATAGCGCAAAAAAAAAAAAAAAAGCAGAGATGATCAAATACCACCAAAAGAAAGCTCTATTTGTGGGGGAAAAAATGTTATGTGGGTACAGTGTCGCACGACCGCGCAATTGTCAGTTAAAGTAACGCGGTGCCGTATCGCAAAGAATGGCCTGGTCATTAAGGGGGTAAATCCTTCTGGTCCTGAAGTGTTTAATTGAATCAAAAACAAAAACAAATCTGCACCAGAATAAAACTTAAAAGCTGCTGAACACCGTGTTAATGATACAAAAACACAACAAATGTCCATCGTGTCCATAGTGCTGATAGTTCTGCAGCCAAAGAGAGTCTGTTCCCTATCATAGTCACTGCTTTATGCCTGTTTGGCAGAAATGTTTAATGCCTCTCTTTTGCCAAACAGCTCACTCGCACACCAATGCATATTAATTCCTGCATCCCTTCCACACCTTCAGCAGGTTCACTGCTGTTAGAACCAAGACAGAATGTTTTTGTTAGCCCTTGTTTACATTCAATGCAGCTTTGAAATTGTGCAACTTCATCTGAAATCATATGATTTTTAACCACTTGCCGACCGCCGCAAGTACATATACTGCGGCGGTCAGCCCCGGCCAGGCAAAGTGACGTACCGGTACGTCACTAGCCTGTCACTCGCTTGTAAGCCAATAGCAGGCAAGCGCGCACCCGCTGAGGCGTGTGCCCGCCCCGGCTCATTCCCTAACAAGTCAGTGCATGTGACCGGCAGACCCGATGTCCGCCGGTCACTCACGATCGTTCGCCAGGAAGGGAGAAAGGCAGGCGGCTAATGTAAACAAGTCACCTGTCATTCTCCCCTGTGTAAAAATGGAGATCAGACGGTTCTACTATGTAGGACCGTTGATCTCTGTTTTTACACTAGTAGCCATGTCCAATCACAGTTAGAAACACGCCCCTAGGACACACTTAACCCCTCCCTCTCCAATACAGTTAACTCCTTCCCTGCCAGTGTCATTTTTACAGTAACAGTGCATATGTATAGCACTGATTACTGCAGTAATGTCACTGGTAACCCCAAAAGTGTCAAAAATGTCAGTCAAGGGTCCGATCTGTCCGCCGCAATGTCGCAGTCCCGCAAAAAAAAATCGCAGATCGCCGCCATTACTCGTTAAAAAAAAAAAACAACAAAAATGACAAAAATCTTTCCCTTTATTGGTAAACGCGATAACTTTTGCGCAAACCAATCAAAATACGCTTTTTGCGATTTTTTTTACCAAACATATGTAGCAGAAAACAAATTGGCCGAAAATGTTAAAAAATGTTGATTTTTAAATTTTTTTGAGGGGAATTTCATATAAAAAAAAATGTGAAAAATATTGTTATTTTTGCAAAATTGACGCTTTTTTTGTTTATAGCGCATGATCAAAAAAATCGCACAGGTGATCAAATACCACCAAAAGAAAGCTCTGTTTGTGGGAAAAAAAGGACGTCAATTTAGTTTAGGTACAGCGTCGCACGACCGCACAATTGTCCGTTAAAGTCACGCAGTGCCGAATCGCAAAATACCCCCTGGTCAGGAAGGGGGTAAAATCTTCCGGGGCTTAAGTGGTTAAGCCACATGTGTGGTTTCAGGTGCCACTTTGAACAACAAAAAGTGCCCAGCGCTAAACTCTATGGCAAAACACACTGTGTATTGTCCAAAACTGATCCGGAGCAGCCGTCGGAATAAGCACAAATGACCATCCAACAAGCAACCAGGAGAGACAGCGCTATCCGGATATGGGTGCTATCATGACAGTTACCAGATAATGGAAAGGCCATTGGAGATGGTAAAAAGTTTATTGTGACAACCAATCAGTGTAGAATTGGGTAAAAGGTAGCTTAAAATGCTGATACAATACCAGGCTGGCCTAGTCTGATGGAGATCGTTGGATGGCTGCTGGGTCCACTGAATGGAACAAGGAGGGCCACTGGTGGAATGTAATGCTGTTTGGGGGAGCTGTGGACAAACGGGAGCCACTGTGACTCTAAACCACAAGGTCGAAGTGTCATGCCCGGAAACAGGAAGCCGGTAGAACCAGCCTGGAATGCATGAAGGGACCATTGCTGCAATGGCGCGTTTCGCGGTTCAAAGCACATGCGCACGAAACGCATCACGACACTTCCGCATTATGGTTTAGAGTCGCGGTGATGTCAAGTGGGAACGCCGCTGCCCAAGCAGCATTACATTCCACCAGTGGTCCTCCTTGTTCCATCAAGTGGACCCAGCAGCCATCCACTGATCTCCATTGGACTAGGCCAGCCTGGTATTGTATCACCATTTTTATCTACCTTTTACCCAATTCTACACTGACTGATTGTCACAATAAACTTTTTACCATCTCCACTGGCCTTTCCATTATCTGGTAACTGTCATGATAGCACCCATATCCGGATAGCGTTGTCTCTCCTGGTTGCTTGTCAGGTGCGACTTTGAAGACATCTGTGCGGTTTCATGCACAGATGTCTATGCAAGTCGCACCCAAAATCATCAAAAGTAGTGCAGAAACGACTTTTTCAGTTCCATGCGGCCCTGCAAAGTCGGCGTCAAGCCGAATTGCACATGACCGTTGCTGACAATAGGGTGCAACCTGTCCAATCATATGACTAGTTGCTCCAATGTGAATGAAGGCTTAATGTGTGATGTTGGAAAAGGGAGTGAGAAAACAACCGCAGAATTTGTATGTACATAGCTCATTGGAAATTTTTTTTGGAATTTTCTTCTAAAATATTCAGCTTTTCCTGCTGGTAGAATTGTAAGTAGTAGTGAGCATCAATATATAAGCAGATCAGAATTCAGACACAACAAAATAAACTGAGACCAGAAACAGTCCAGTATCTTTGGGTTTTTTAGGTTTATTGAGAACTTGGATGGGAGAAGGGATGAGTGGGATACTCCTCTGGCTCAACTATGTACAATTTGAATGGGACAACTAAAAAATGCCTATTGACGCTGACTTGATGCTGGCTGGATGCCGGTCAACGCCATTTGGCGCTGGTTAACACTGACTTGCTGTCGGTTAACTCTGAACTGACTTCTGACACTCCTTGGTGGCACAAAGTCCTCTGTACTGCTCCCTTTAAACTGCCTGGGAAAATGGCAGTCCAAACAGCAGGTCTTCTCTTAAAAGGTTGCATAGAAAACATACAATACAGTACAGAAAATAAATCCTTGCCATCCAGGCACTAACTAAACAGTACAGGCTCCTATCTCCCAAGTGAAGGTCTTCTCCCAGCCACCAATAAAAACCTTTCCCTTTGACATTCAGAGCAATATCCACATGCAGCTCTCTCAGATATTCGCTTCCCTGAGTTGCAGGCTACAGCAACCCCTTGCTCCAGTCCTGCTTGATTTATACCACCTGTTGGTGGTCCCCAGTGGAACACAAAATCCGATTCAGAACCAACCCTGTCATGGTGTCCCAGAAAAACCCAGACGTGATTACACCTTAATTTTCTACATACAAACGCATGTGAGGTGACACAGTGTCCATCAAACATCTTGCCTTTCGAACTACCACAATATATACTGCGTATATATATATATATATATATATATACATACGGTACATTGAAAACAACTTTTTATACTGTGTTTTTATGCTGTCTATTCTGTGTTACATGCTTACTATTTTACAAAAATATTTAAATAAAACAAAGATTTAAAAAAGTTGCATATACATTGTTTCCTGCTTTACAGTGAAACATTGCATGCAATTACCACTTTTCATACAGTTGTTTTAATACCTTAATACCTTTTAAATCACATAAGTGTAACCATAGGACGATTAGCTTTTTCACGTTACCACTTTAGAGGTATTACATTTTTTTATTACACTGTAATTTGAGGAAGTGCTTAGCTAGAAGTAGTGGTCACCCTTAGACAGACATTATAGTAATTAATATGCACTTAAAATGGAAAGCTTTACAATAATAGATCCATTTAAATGTGAATTATTGCCATGTTTTGCCATTTAGAAAACAACCTAAATTTTCTACATGCATAGGTAGCACATAGTAAATTTCTGTTAGCTATGTCCTAGATTGTATTTGTAAATGTGCTTTAACCACTTGATGGCTCTGATGTCCACCGGTCACTCGCGGTCTCCCGCTGGAGAGGGAGAAAGGCAGGCAGCTAATGTAAACAAAGCCGCCTGTCATTCTCCCCTGTGTAAGAACAGAGATCATACGGTCCTGCTATGTAGGATCGTATGTCTCTGTTGTTATATCACAAGCCACGCCCCTTTACAGTTAGAATCACGCCCCTAGGGACACACTTAACCCCTTGATCACTAATAAAGTTAACCCCTTCCCTGGCAGTGTCATTTTTACATTAACAGTGCATATGTATAGAACTGATTACTGTAGTAATGTCACTGGTACCCCCAAAAGTGTAAAAAATGTTAGTCAGGGATCCGATCTGTCCGCCGCAATGTCGCAGTCCGGCAAAAAAATCGCAGATCGCCGCCATTACTAGTTAAAAAAAAACAATAAAAATGACATAAATCTTTCCCATAGTTAGTAAACACAATAACTTTTGCGCAAATCAATCAAAATACGCTTATTGCGGGGTTTTTTTACCAAAAATATGTAGCAGAAAACAAATTGGCCTAAAATGTTAAAAAATTTAGATTTTTACATTTTTTTTGGGGAATTTCATATATTAAAATTTAAAAAATATTGTTATTTTTTCAAAATTTATGCTCTTTTTTTGTTTATAGCGCACAAAATAAAAATCGCACAGCTGATCAAATAGCACCAAAAGAAAGCTTTGTTTGTGGGGAAAAAAGGACGTCAATTTCATTTGGGTACAGCGTCGCACGACCGGGCAATTGTCCCTTAAAGTCACACAGTGCCGAATCGCAAAATAGGCCCTGGTCTTTAAGCAGGAAAATCCTCCGGGGCTTAAGTGGTTTAATTTGCTAGCGTCTTGTTTAGTTCTTTTTTTTAATATAAGATTGTTGAATCTGTCCAGGTGTTGAAACCTTTACCTGTTTGCAGATACTTACATTGTGTCAATACCAATGTCTACCAAGCTAAAGGTGGTCTCCTGGAACACTAGGGGCCTTAACTCCTCCCTTAAAGAGGATGTCCACCCACTCTGCAGGCTTGTACCTACAGGTAGGCCTATAATAAGGCTTACCTGTAGGTACTATGAATATCTCCTAAACCTTTACCGTTCAGGATATATTCGCACTTCATGCAGCTGGTGATGTCACGGGCGCATGCGCTCTGAAGGGACAGTCCGTGACTCCTGTGCGCATGCGCGGGAGTGATGTCACCGTGGCGCGGTCAATCAGACGGCCGGAGGAAGCGAACCTGGATGGAAGACCGGGTGAAGATGGAAGCGTCTTTAGAAGCGGTGCTTTGTTCTAAGGTAAGTATTTCATAATGTGCTAGTATGCTATGCATGGACGTGACTATGAGATTACTGTAGAAACCTTTGTAAATTTCTCATGTTTTGTACATTTTAACACATTTCTTTGTTAGAAAACAAAACATAAAAAAATGTTATATTATTACCACAAAATTATACTTTATTTCATATTCTCTTGGCTCCTAAAATTGCCCTGGATTCTCTAAAAATGTTCTGGATACAACTTTCTTTAAAAAACAGTTCCATATATAGCTATTTATTTTGTTATTAGGTGGAAAGACAAAAGGTATTGGACAACGTTTTTCCTCTGACATGTGCCTAAATCTTGAGTGTCAAGTATAGACCCAGATTCAATCTTTAGTATTTTCAAGTTTCAGGTATTACTTATAGTGTTACTAAACCCAGAACCTGCATTCCCTATATCTGGTCTCCCACAGTACACAGGACATGGAAATTCAATTATTTTAGTAAATATAAACAGGTAAATACCTTTTCTTATCAGCAGTAAAAACCAGCCTTGTGGCTTGTTCCTAGTAAAACTTGTAGGAGGGGTTTTTATTCTCCCCTGATCCTCTGTCTGGACATGTCTGGACAGTGCTGATTGGCCCTGTGCTGATCACATGCACTCTCCCAAGAAAAAAAAAAAAAGAAAAGCAATACACACCAAACTGAGCATGTGCAGCCCATCCCCAGGCTCTGTATATATCAGGTTATATTTTGGAGACAGTGAAAGAGGAGGATCAGAGAGACAGGATCAAACAGCACAATGCAAAGGATTAACCCCTTAGGTTCCGCAGTGAGTATAACAAGCATGCTTTAATGCATATACAGACTGATTTTAATATTGTGGGTTTAGTAACACTTTAACAGACACAAATAAGTGTCTGCATTATAAATTTTGCTTTTCTTTTTTTAAATTCTGCAAAAATAAAATAACAAATATTAACATATATAAATGTTGCGTCATAAAATGGTTAATACATGGTGAAGTATTAGTGCTGAAAACCAAATCAAACATCTTCAAAAGTTGGGACTGACCCAAGAAATCATAAGTAAAAAGTAAACCGCATATGCAAAGTGTAAATGAACAATTGCTTTTTCCAGTGCATGTGATAATTAAATATGCCACTCACATACAGTACACAGTTTGACTCAGAAATGCCTGTCTTATTTCCTAGAAATCTGTTCACAAAATCAAATCTTTTAAAACGTTTATTCAGTTTTTTATCTGCAGCAGCCATGATGGATATATTATTTTACTGTGTTGATCAGCTCTGTTGTACTCTCAGCCTAAATTTTTGCATCATTTATGTAAATGAAAAGTTACATGATAAATTATTTCCATTTTCCAATAAGAAAGATATTTAGAAAATGCTATTACTTTGCTGCATGATTTCTCGTAATATTTTGACATGATTTTTAATAGAATCTATGAGACACTGTTAATAAGAAAGTGAGATTTAATTCACTTTTAATACCTTTTTATAAAACTTTGCATTAGCAACTAAATTTGCCTCTACTATTAGACACATTCAATTCTGAAATACCCTTTGGCTAAACTCAATTATAGCATATGATAAGGTAGAAATGCAATCCCATTCTTATGCTAAACTTTTGACTTTTAGCTTCCAAACACGTAATAGAATTTAATGGACACTCTTAGAAGTCACCGGAATTATAGAATCTCTAGCACTAACAAATATTATATATATATATATATATATATATATATATATATATATATATACATACATACATACATACACACACTTACTGCCCAATTTATTAGGTACACCTTGCTAGTACCGGGTTGGATCCCCTTTTGCCTTCAGAACTGCCCTTATTCTTCGTGGCATAGATTTAACAAGGTGTTGGAAACATTCCTCAAAGATTTTGGTCCATAGTGACATGATAGCATCATGTAGTTGCTGCAGATTTGTTGACTGCACATCCATGATGTGAATTTCCCATTCCACCAAATCCTAAAGGTGCTCTATTGGATTGAGATCTGATGACTGTGGAGGCCATTGGATTACAGTGACCTCATTGTCATGTTCAAGAAACCAGTGGTGAGATGATCTGAACTTTGTGACATGGTGCATTATCCCGCGGGAAGGAGCCATCAGAAGATGGGTACACTGTAGTCATAAAGGGATGGACATGGTCAGCAACAATACTCAGGTAGGCTGTGGCATTTAAACAATATTAAATTGGTACTAAGTGTGCCATGAAAATATCCCCACACCATTACACCACCGCCACCGCCAGCATGAACCATTGACACAAGATACAAGGCAGGATAGATCCATGCTTTCGTGTTTTTTACGCCAAATTCTGACCCTACTATCTGAATGTCACAGCTGAAATTGAAACTCATCAAACCAGGTAATGTTTTTCCAATCTTCTATTGTCCAGTTTTGGTGAGCCTGTGTGAATTGTAACCTCAGTTTCCTGTTCTTAGCTGACAGGAGTGGCACCCGGTGTGGTCTTCTGCTGCTGTAGCCCACCTGCTTCAAGGTTCGATGTGTTGTGCGTTCAGAGATGGTATTCTGCATACCTTGGTTGCGAGTGGTTATTTGAGTTACTTTCGCCTTTCTATCATCTCAAACCCATCTGCCCATTCTCCTCTGACCTCCGACATCAACAAGGCATTTTTGTCCACATAACTGCTGCTCACTGGATATTGTCTTTTTCAGACCATTCTCTGTAAACCCTAGAGATTATTGTGTGTGAAAATTCAAGTAGATCTGCAGTTTTTGAAATACTCAGACCAGCCTGTCTGGCACCAACAACCATGCCACGTTCAAAGTCACTTAAATCCCCTTTTTCCCCTTTCTGATGCATGGTTTGAACTTCATCTTCACCACATCTAGACTACTAAACCATTGAGTTGCTGCCATGTGATAGGCTGATTAGAAATGTGTGTTTCCAAAGAAATTGAACAGGTGTACCTAATAAAGTGGCCGGTGAGTGTATATATACTATATATTTACAGTATATATATATATATATATATATATATATATATATATATATATACTGTGGGTGCCTTAATTTATGTCAGACTAACATTTTTACTTATTTATTTATTTTTTACACTGTCCCTTAAATTAATTTTTTTTTTAATCACTTTTATTGCTGTCACACGGAATGTGAACATCCCTTGTGACAATAATAGGCAGTGACAGGTACTCTTTATGAAGGAATCTGGGGGTCTAAAATACCCCAAACCCCTCCTCTGCACTTGAAAGCATTCGAAAGATCAGCATTTTTGAATACTTTCAAATTTTTTAAAATGGCGTCTTTAAGACTCCAGTTAACCTGGAAGTGATGTTGTGACGTCACTCATGGTTAACTACATTGGAGACCCGATTAAAGTAGATTCTGGCTTTGTTTGCATCTCCAGCCAGCTGGCGGATGTGCCGGCTGGTCGCTCGGGTCTCCTGAAGGGATGGGAGACCCGGGCAGAGCGGCGGAAGGCTGTGGGAGGGGAGGGGATGTCCCCTCCTGCTGCTTGTAATAACAGCTGAGCGGCTGCTTAGCCGCATCAGTTGTTGTTAATAAAGAGCCGACTGTCAGCTCTAAAAATGATACCAAGGTGATGGCTGCAGCTGCAGGCACCACCCCGGTACAACAACTTGAAGCAGAATGACATACAGGTGCGTGATTTTGCGGCAAGTGGTTAAATACTACGGTCATACCAATCAGTTTGGTTGTGACTACAATATTTTCTTTGTACTTGCTACACTTTACTCTCCTAATTAAAGTGTATTTTTAATTTTTTTTAGTATGTAATGGTTAAGACCCGTGTCTTGGTATTATAATGCAGAGTACTGGAAATAAGATTAGGTTTCAGAACAGAATTGCAATTTATTATGCAGTAGAAAAGTTACATAATTTTGAACATTGTTAAAACTTATGTTTCACATCCAATTTCAATTCTGCTTTAACGTACACGTGTACTACATTTAACCACTCTTCCTAGAATGGTCTCTTTGCCTTTTGTAAATCAACACCTTTGAGGTGTTAATTTGCTATAATAAACAGCGGTGATAATAATACCTTTTTAAGGACATGTTGAAATTGCCTGTTTATTTATACACACGGAATACACAATATATTCTTAAAGTGAAACTAATCTCTCTTAATCATCATTAGCTATTTTTAATCCTTATGCTGCTAGCATTAAAGGGTAACTCCATTTTGTGGAAAAAGAAATTGCAAATAATATAGCGTATATAATTGCGACACAAGTCATAATGTAATTGAATGTTAAAAACAATTACCTTTCCTTTTCAATCTGCAGCTCTGTACTTTTCTTAAAATGCAATACAATATGGCTACCTGGAGCTGTTCTGTACACAGAATGTGTACTGACCACACCCCAGAAACATCATTTCCTGCTTGTGTGATTGGCTCACCAATTTTACCAGAAGTCTGCCTAAGATACAAGTCAGATTTCTGGCATCCCCTGCAACACAAATGTAATTTTTGGTGAGATATTTCCAATAGGAACACATCTAAAGGGATGAAGGTCCAGCAGATTTCCTCATTAGTGCTCTGCATCTGCACAGCTAATTGATAATTATGAAACCACTCCCATTAGACTTACTATACACAGAGGCACAGAGGAACAAACAGGGATTTCTTCAGAATAAAAAAAGGTAGGTATCTGCAACATAGTTACATAGTTAGTCAGGTTGAAAAAAGACATCCGGTTCAACCAAAAAAAAAAAAAAAAAAACAGTATTGAAAACCCTACCATACAATCCCATATACACAATCCTATACCCGCTGTTGATGCAGAGGAAGGTGAAAATAAACCCCAGCAAAGCATGATTCAAATTGCTACAGCAGGGGAAAAAAATTCCTTCCTGATCCCCAAAGAGGCAATCGGATATTCCCTGGATCAACTTTACCTAAAAAAAAAATGTTAGTACCCATTAATATTATATACACCTAGGAAAGAATCCAGGTCTTTTTTTAAAGCAATTTAGTGAGCTGGCCAGAAACACCTCTGGAGGGAGTCTATTCCACATTTTCACAGTTCTTACTGTGATGAAACCTTTCCGCATTTGGAAAAGAAATCTGTTTTCCTCTAGGGGTAAAGAGTGCCCCCTTGTCCTCTGTGTTGACCTTAAAGTGAACAACTCAACACCAAGTTCACTATATGGACCCCCTATGTATTTATACATGTTGATCATATCCCCCCTTAATAAATTCAGTTCCTCTAATCTTTTCTCAGAGCTGAGGTCCTCCATGCCTCTTATCAGTTTGGTTGCCCTTCTCTGGACAAGGTTGTTATAATCTTTGCAATGTAAAGAGATCCCCAGAGGAGAATTTTTTTTTTTGCAACAAAAGTGGAGTTACGCTTTAAATAGGAAGGCATAGTTTGTCCGGGTGCAGTTTCAAAACATTTGGAGGTAATCAGCCCAATCCCCCATAAATATCCACCAGTTGGGGTAGATAGTAGGATATATTTTATGTAATCTCCTTGGTGTGAGATAAGGATGGTGTTTTTCAAATTATTTTCTGAACAAAATAAAACATGAAAACATGGATGGATGGGTGAGTTTGCTTTGATTTTTTAAAATGAGTAAATAGTGTTTTCAGTTTAATGTGCTCAGATAGAGTTTAGTTAGCCCAAGTGAAACCTCAGTTTAAATAAGTTGAATACTTGCCATGTATAAAAAAAAAAGATGTTCATTATCTTACAGTTCATTTTCTTCATGAAAAAGTGGAATACTCCATTCCTTGCCAACAGTTGCAGAGTGCAACCCTAAAGCTGGATACACACTATACAACTTTTGTTGTAAGATTTCCCTTTACTATGTAGTGCAGGGGCCTGCCAGATTGCATACAAATTGACCTCATATTATATGGTTTTGGTAATGCCCCATACACACGTGCAGATTATCTGCAGACTTTTGTCTGCAGACTTTTGTCTGCAGACTTACCAAAACCATATAATATGAGGTCAAACCTAAACACTTTCAATTTGTATGCAATCCGGCAGGCCCTTGCACTACATAGAAAAGGTAAGTCTGCAGACAAAAGTCTGCAGATAATCTGCACGTGTGTGCGGGGCATAAATAAAAGGGAAAAAATCTAAAGACAATTGTATAGTGTGTATGGCCCATTACTGTCTGGATGTCTAGTTGGGGAAACAGTGGTCTTATTGCAGAGGTCCAACACACCTTTTTTTACTTAGGCTGTTGCTGCTTTAGAAAGTAAATGAACTGTACGCACTTTTTGTTTTGATGTCTCCAGAATGCTTTTCGCTAATTTAAATCAAAATTTTAAGTGAGCTTTAACTTAATTAACCTCCCTGGCGGTATGATTCTTTCGGATTTTAGGTGCTGAAAGCGGTACCATTATTTTGCATGTAATTCTTAAGAATGAGCAGCCCAAACCAACTATTTACATTGATTTTTTTTTTACTGTGCGTTCTTCTTTATAACATCTCGGGTATGAGTTTGAAACACAAAATCCTAAATTATAATATAACAAATAACTATAAATAAGTTAAAGTATGTATGTATGTATACATATATATATAAATACGTATACATATATTTTATATATATATATATATATATATATATATATATACACATATACACACACATACACCCACACATATATATATATACTGTATATACACACACACATATATATAGATATATATATATACATAAAAAGTACAGTAAAACTGCAGGAAAGGGCACTGGGGGGCAAACTAATGTGAATTTATTTTATTTTGCAATGTATCAGTGTGTTTGGTGTGTTTTACTTTTGAATTTGCCGCCGGTTCCACCCCCTGCAAGCGTCACGTCGCAGGAGACAGAAGCCAGGGCACACAGAGCATCGGGAGGAAGACCAGCCGCCGCACACCGCTGGGGTACATCGCTGGATCCCCGGACAAGGTAAGTAACCCCTCTACCAGGATCCAGCGATCTTCGTAGCGGTACCCCGAGTGTGGCTCGGGGTTACCGCTTTTGGCACTGAAATTTAACCCCGAGCCACACTCGGGAATACCGCTAGGAAGGTTAAGAACAATAAAGATATCACCTACAAGCATACACAATATCAGATTTATGTCCCCATCGCCTGCTTTGGTTTTTAAATGTAAAGTCCTCCTACCGAAGCTTAAAATTTCATCAGCAACAGTTTCCACTTTGATTTCACATCACACAGTATAAGGGACTGATATGTATGTTGAGAAACACACGAGCAACAGACTGTGCATTAAAATTATGAAATGCAAACAAAGGTAAGCAGCTTTTGTTATGTCTTTGGCACTAATGATATGTTTTATCTGAAGTTCTCCATTAACCTTGTAGGAAACAGCAAGCACCCATTGGTAGTGCCATGAGTTCTGTAAAATTGGCAGAATCACACTTTAGTTCAGAGTTTTGAGCTTGTAACTCACAAATTAGCAGCTTCTTGAAATCTCTGATTAAATATCACTATGTCTTCTGCTTGATATTTATGATAAACCTTAATTCACTGACTCTTTTGAGACTAGTAAAGTACCTAAAATGAATCCCAACAGTTGTGTTTTCATAAAAGAGAATCAGGTGGTTCGAGTAGCATTTTTAGTGCAGTCTTGTAGGTGTTAACTCCCAAGCAACTGAGAATTTCAGAAGTGCTGATTACTTCATGCAAATATTTTCTAACATGTGGGAAAATCTTAGAACAGGAATTAATCCCTTAACTGATCATGTCCTGGTTGATATTTCGCTTTGTGGAGCATAGAAGTTGTCCCAGTGGCGCAGGGGATGTTTGCAAGGAGTACCTACTATAAACAGCCAAGACTATATAGTACAGAACTAGTTTACTATGAATGGAAAAGCAAAGTCATATAAAGTCACTTTATGTTTGCTATTTATAGCTTGCTGTAGAAAAGACTTTAATTTTGGGGATTTTATATCCTATCATTCCTAGTGAGATATTTTTCCATTCAGAGCATGATAGCTGCGTGGTTTAGCACTCAAGCCTTGCAGATCTGGGCTTTTGAGTTCCCAGCAGAGTTGTAGTGGCATTTGTGATGCGGTTGGTTTGAATGGTCATTGTTCTCCATAAAATAAACTAACAATAAAGAACTGCAAACTGCCCATTCTAAAAGCACGGGCCATAAATAATATTTGCGACTTCTCTGGTCAATGCCTTTTCTTTCCAGTGAATTTAGGCTGGTTAGCACAGATCTTCTAGAATGGCAGAAGACTTGAACAACAGGCACTCAAACAACCTTTTTTTTTTTTTTAACTGTCAGCATTATTGCTTGTTCATGCTCATTCCTTCACTTTAAAATGTTCCTAAACCTACAATAGTAAATGTAGTGTATATATGGAACAAAGCATACTTGTGATACTTACTGTGGAACCTAAGGGGTTAATCTTGGACATTGTGTAAGAAAGCCTGACTTCTCTGATCCTCCCCATCTTTTGTTATATAGTCCAAAAGAGTAACTGTGCTCTATTCAAACAACAGCGTTTGCTACTGAAATAAGGTGTATATATACAAAATAACAAGTGTTACTATGCTCAAAGCGAAAAAGGAAGCATTAGAAAAAATTGAGAAAGCTGCTTCTTATAAAGATCTGCACCTTATAAAGCAAACACAAAACAAGTGAAAACTTTACAGTGACACTATTAAGAGCAAAGTCCCAAAATAATCCTATGTATTATCCAGTGTGAAAAGATAGACCCCAAAGGGAGGAGGGGAAACAACATGTGTGAGCAATAAAGTTAAGGTCCGCACTCACCGGACGTTGTTGACCCTCCTTGTGATATGACAAGGGGATCAGTAAAAGCTTTGGTGGTTTCCGTGACCAAGGTAGATCCTCCAGCCCCATTCCCAATGTACCATCCTTGCGATGGTCAGAGGTTCCAAAGGTGAGGTGTTAATGGCAAAAAAAGAGGGAGGAAAAATGGAGAACAGACTCCTCATAGTGTAAAAACATTATGAAGTAGTAATCTGTCCTGCTGGCAAAGGATGGGGGGCAGTCGAACCTAGGAGACGAAAGATATTTTGCCTCCTAGGAATGACTGTTCCCCCTCCTTTGTCAGCAGGACAGATTACTACTTCATAATGTTTTTACACTATGAAGAGTCCGTTCTCCATTTTTTCTCCCTCTTTTTGCCCTCTAACACCTCACCTTTGGAACCTCTGACCATCGCGAGGAGGGTACAGTGGGAATCAGCTGGAGCATTTACCTTGGTCATGGAGACCACCAGAGCTTTTACTGATCCTCTTGTCATATATATGACAAGGAGGGCCAACAACATCTGGTGAGTGCAGACCTTTACTTTATTGCTCACACGTGTTGTTTCCCCTCCTCTGTGTGGGGTCTATCTTTTGAGGAATCTGTCAATCACCGCAAGAAGAACTTTTCACACTGGATAATACAGAGGATTATTTTGGGACTTTGCACTTAATAGTTTCACTGTATAGTTTTCACTTGTTTTGTTTTTTTTTCTAAGGTGAAGACCTTTATAAGAAGCAACTTTCTCAATTTTTTTTAGGCCCTGTTCATACCTGAGCGTATTTCAGCTCGTAAAACACTCATCTCCGAAGTCTCAAAATGCCCAACAAGCAAAATCCCGTTCATTTCAATGGCCCCTGTTCACAGATGAGCGTTGTGCCTCCAGAAGAAAAATTCTTGAAGCTCAAAAAAGTACATGAGCTTCTTTTTTGGCTGATTAGAAGCGTTTTTGCTAGATGTCAATGCCTTCCTCCAAACACCTGCAAAAAATACCTGAAAAAAAAAAAACAGAAAAAACGCCTGAAAAAAGCAAAAAAAAAAAACGCCTGTAAAAAGCCAAAAAAAGCCTGTAAAAAGCCCAAAAAAACACCTGTAAAAAAAAAACAAAAAAGCCTGTAAAAAAACCCCCAAAAAACCGTCTGAGCACAGTAACACTTGGTATTTTGTATATATACACATTATTTAAGTAGCAAGCGCTCCTGTTTGTTTAGAGCAGCCTTTCGCAACCTTTTCAACACAGAGGAACCCTTGAAAAAAATTTCTGGTCTTGGGGAACCCCTTCTTAATAATGAAAGATCTACAACACATGACACATTAGTGTGACAGTCAGTGGGAAGAATGCTCCTTACTCTTGTCATCATTGGGAAGAATTACCCCCTTACAGATAGCTAAAAGGAACAATGGTGTCATTGGGAACTTATCTGAGAGGCAGAAATTGCCCATTGCTCAAGGAACCCCTAGCAAACTCAGGAGGAACCCTGGTTGAGAAACCCTTGTTTAGAGCATATTTACTCTTGTGAACTATATAACATTGTTTAACCACTAGGTTTGGAACAGCAGCTGCAAGCACTAGATTACTAATTCACTTTGTTTTCATTTGTTAGCGCAAATGGATTTACACAATTACACAATTTACTGTCCCCAATCTATCTGCTGATAGCACAGAGCCTTGGAGGCACTCTGCACATGCTCAGTTTGATGTGTACTACTAGAGAGTTTTTTTTGTTTTTTTGGAAGGGTGCATGTGATCCGCACAGGGCCAATCAGCACTGTCCAGATATAAAGTCAGGGGGCCTGCAGCCTCATAGGACAGTCTGAGGGGAATGAAAACTCCTCATACAAGCTTTAACCAGTGCTCGGCCAGACACTGATAGAAGGCACAAGATTGCTATTGTACTGTATGTACTGCTGATGAAAAAAGGTATTTAGCAGTTTATATTTACTAAAATAATTGCATTTCCATGTCCTTTGTACTGTAGGAAACCAGAGATAGTGAATGCAGGGTCCTGGGTTTAGTAACACTTTAACTTTGGAGGAGTAGTGTTGTTACTTTTGAACAGCAGCATTGTCAGCCAATGGAGAGGGTAGTATTAGATGGACTAGTAGATTTAGATTTTGTATAAGTGACTCTCAAATTAGGGTCTAACTGCAGCTTACATTTTTAAAGCAGTTACAACAAAAATATTTTTCCTTCTTTAGAGTAAAAAAAGTAAATTGGTAATAACTATAAGAATAACTATTGATCATTGTAAGCACCCCTCTAAGTGGAAAATGGTCCTGTCAACCCACTAACTGACAGCTTGGTATAGAAATGGAAGTTGATTCCTTCAAAGCGTTGGAGACAATGTGATGCAACTGGAGATATCTTTTTCATTTGGTGGGACTGTCCTATGATACTCCCCTTTTGGACAGGAGTATCAGACCTTATTGCTAATATAACCAACATCATGCACTGTCTTACCCCACAACTGGCTCTCTTCGGTCTCGGTCCTCAGCCATGACCTAAGAAATATACCTCAATTGTACACCATATACTCATTGCAGCACGCCTTGTCCTTGCTAGGGCTTGGAAAAACTCACCCCCCCCCATCTGTCACTATGCTGGTAAACGCCCTTAATGACCATTGTCATATGGAGTTTCTCTTCTCCAACGTGCATCTAACAGAAGATAACTTCTACAAAAATTGGGCATTATGGTTACAACACCCTAACTGTAATAAATTTTAATACATATGGTAATTCTTTCCTCCAATGACACCTGTACTCTGGAGCACTCCACCTGACCGCTAGATCGAGGAGAGCCAGGGGGACTACAAAGGTATTAGTAGCATTCATCTATCTATTGGCTCATATATTCACAAGTGCACGAAAGCCACAATTTATTTACTTTTCTGCTTCTCCTTGATTGTTCATGCAACCTTTCCACCTATCTTAACCAAATTAATCACCTTGTATTGATGTATGACAATATTTCTTACACTTTGTATTGATGACTTTTATTCTCTGTTCATGCAAGCAGAAAACAATAAAAACATTATTAAACTAAAAAAAAAAGAAAAGGAAGTTGAAAGTGACAGTTTTACTGGCAGTATTCACAGCAGTGTCAATGCTAATGATAGATGAATTACATAGGTCATGTTTATTTTGTCCATAGTTGCTCTTTACAGTGATTGTAAAGTCTTGTTTTTTTTTATAATAACATAACAATCATGTTATACTTACCTGCTCTGTGCAGTTGGTTTTGCACAGAGCAGCCCAGATCCCCCTCTTCTCGGGTCCCTCTTTGGTGCTCCCGGCCCCTCCCTCCTGTTGAGTGCCCCTACAGTAAGCAGCTTGCTATTGGGGAACCTAAGCCAAGCTGCAGCTCCATGTATCCATTCAGACACAGAGCCATGGTTCAGGTTCGGCCCCACTCTCACCTCATTGGTTAACTGAGTTTGATTGGCAGCAGCAGGAGCCAATGGAGCCCCTGCTGTGTCACAGCCAATCAGGAGGAAGAGTCCCAGATGGCTGAGGCTATCGTGGACATGGTTGGATCGAGAGGGGGCTCAGGTAAGTATTGGGGGGCTTAGGGGGGCTGCTGAACACAGAAGGCTTCTTATCTTAACCTCCCTGGTGGTATGATTGTTTCTGATTTTAGGTGCTGAAAGCAGTACAATTATTTTGCATGTAATTCTTAAGGACGAGCAGCCCAAACCAACTATTTACATATGATTTTTTTTTTACTGTGCGTTCTTCTTTATAACATCTCGGGTATGATAAAGTTTGAAACACAAATCATAAATTATAAAATAATAAATAACTATAAATAAGTTAAAGTATGTATATATATATATATATATATGTGTGTGTGTGTGTGTATATATATATATATATATATATATATATATATATATATAAGTACAGTAAAACTGCAGGACAGGGCACTGGGGGGCAAACTAATGTCAATTTATTTTATTTTGCAATGTAATCAGTGTGTTTGTGTGTTTTACTATTTGAATTTGCCGCTGATTCCACCCCCCTGTGAGCGTCACGTCGCAGGAGATGGAAGCCGGGGCTCACAGCATCGGGCAGAAGATCCGGCCGCCGTATGCTGCAGGGACACATCGCGGGATCCCGGGGACAAGGTAAGTAACCTCTACAAGGATCCAGCGATGCTCCCTGGCGGTACCCCGAGTGTGGCTCAGGGTTACCGCTAATGGCAGTGAAATTCCACCCCGAGCCACACTCAATTCCACCCCAAGCCCTTTTGCCTTTACAACCACTTTAAATGCATGCAAATGAAAGCAGTATTAAACCCAAAAAACAAACATTTAATATATTGCAGCTTACCAATTCTTAGTGATGGCTGTATTCATTTTTTCTTTTAGGCATTCTTTTTTCTATTTTCATCTGGTGATCCAGCCACCAAGTCTGTTGTTTTTTAAAAGAAGCTTTCCAGCAGAATGTATCAGTTACAGAGATGAGACAAACCACTTACTACTGACAGGGGGCTTACAATGATCAACTTTTACTTATTTATGTAAAATCTTTATCCCAAAAGAAAAAACTGTTTGCTGTTACCTGCTTCTAAAATGTGAACTGGAGTTTGGATTCAATGTGTTAGTGTAATTAAATCTGCTAGTACATCTAACACTCCCCTCCCTCAGACTGGAAATGCTGCTGTCCAAATGTGCCTCCTGTGTGCCTTCATAGAGGGGGCACTCTAATACAGGAGGTGTTTTAAATGGCCAGATCACCAGGTGAAAACAGAAGGAAAAAAAAAACTAAAAACAAAGAAAATTGATGCAGCCAACACATCGATTGATTGGTAAGCTACAATTACCTACCTTCAGAAAATTGATAGCAGGATCTCAGCTAAGCCAAAGTCACTTGACCAGAACTATTTTTTTAAAGAAAAGAGCTGTATCTGTCCCTGCCAGCTTTACACCGAGAACTGAGTGATCAAAGACAGCTGATAGCTCAGTTCCTGGCTCCGCTCTGAGCAAAGAATGGTGACTGTAAGTCACCCTCTCTGTTCTGCCCCTCCTGTGCTCACTTTGGGCTGTAGAGGGGGCGGGAGCAGTGTGCTGAGAGGCTGAGCCAGCTGCCATTCAGACATCTGGGCGGATCCTGACATTATTGTCAGGATCCCTGCAAAGCCTGAACTGGCTCTGCAACGTCAGCACACAGTGGACTTTAGCCTGCTGTTGACCAAAATTGGGTTACAAAATTGCAGAACTAAGTGAACTTTTTTGAACCACAGGAGAAGTATAGCCAAAAAAAGCTTTGGCTTTACTTCTGCTTTAATGATAAATGGTGCAGCTTCTTTATAAATTATACTGTTGCTGTATATAGTGACATGCCTGAATTGTATTCATATTGCTGAAAGGTTAATGGTAATCAGGCCACCCATGCATTACATATGAAATTAAAATAACGTATGGCCATTATAAAGGGTCAAATTATAAATTATAACTATTAGACTTTTTTTTTTGCTTTGGAATTAGCAGAACCATTTTTTTATTATGTAGAATGTCTTCTAGAGACATGCAGAAATGAAAACCAAAAAAAGACATTGATACCAGTAGTGATCTGACACCGCTCCTGTTTCTGGACTTTTCATTTTATTTAAGTAAAGAAGATAGCACCTTTTATAAAACCAAGAAAATGTGTCTTAAGAAAGA